>NW_027466061.1:9652500-9827500 GCF_046127955.1 Nelusetta ayraudi
ACCAGCAAAGACAAACAAGTTATTTGGAGCAAACATCCACGTTTTCCTTCGCCTTCCCACAGGCGTCGGTGCAAAACAGAGCCCAAACAGGAAGTGGGCGTGCCTCATTGACTGGGTCCACGCCAACACACTTTCATTTCCTGCCTTGGTTCTGGGGTCCCATCAAGGATCTGTCAGCGTCCAGCCAGTCCCGATGTTGGTCCTCTCACCTCAGCGCAGCTCTCGCTCAGACTCCCCTCTAAATGGCCGCCTCGCTCTGCCGCTCACACATCGATCTTCTTCAGCTGCTCGTAGGTGAGGAAGAACTGGGGGCGGAGTTAAGGAACACGGCAAGAAGATTTGGGACTGATTCCCCTGCTCAGTTTAAAGGCCCAGGGTGACAGATTTAGTAGCATCAAGCAAAAAATATTGTACACAATGTTGAGGGACTTTTTTGTTTAAATTGATCTCAAATCGGATGTTAGGGTAAAAAAATAAATAAAAAAATCTCCAAATAAATTTCCCTTCTGGTCTTTAGGCTGCGTTCAGACTGCAGGTGAATCTGATTCAAATCAGATTCCTTCTCGAATCCAATTTTTAGGGCTGACTGTCCACACCGTTTTTAACAAGTGTCAAAATGGGATCTGGCTCTGTTCAGACTGGGCCACATTGTTGACCCATCTGACAGGTTGCTGTAGCAACGACGTCGGAGTGGAGGCGTCGTCCAGCACGTGTAGTGTGTGACGTCACAGCGGCAAAAACTGAATGGACTTGTTGCGATACATTCCCTGGAGCTTGGCTTGAATGGAGCTACAGTATCACCTACAGACTGATGAGCCAATGAGTTTCCTCCTCTGTTTTCTGCTTTCTTCTTTTCGGCACATTGGGTCTTGTGTCATGTAGAGCAACGTCACGGACAGTCAAAACCCATCGGTGCGTTTGGAGCTGTTCACACTGAGACACATCTGTCCAAATGCCATTTGAAACTACCTCCTGAAGGAGGTTTTAATCTGTTTTGCAAAAGTCGGATTTCGTGTGATTTGTGACTCTTCAGACTACAAGAGAGAAATCTGGTTTCAATCTGGATTGGCTAACTCAGATTTTGGCTGGCAGTCTGAATGTCGCCTTAGGCAAATGTTAATGCTTATTAATCAAATGAAAAACACAAAAGTTATTTAACTCAATCGGTTTTATCTGACTAAAAACATTGACATGTACCTTACATGCCAATGGAGCCCAATAGTCCCTCTACTCTGTTCTAATGAGTCAATAATCCCATTACACATTATTTTTTAAGGCCTCCCTTTCCATTGCATCTCTTCAGCCATTGCTGAAAGGCTTTTATTCACCTTTCACTCTCTGTCCCTATGGAGGCCCACACATGTGTGCAGGGGCAGTGGGCTACTGAGCCAGTAGTTTAGCAGTCTTACATAAAGGGGTTAGCTAGCATTAAGCATTAGGATAAACCACACACACACACACACACACACACACACACACACACACACACACACACACACACACACACACACACACACACACACACACACACACACACACACACACACACACACACACACACACACGTAATTACTACAAGTTCAAAGGACGTTGCATCACAGAGTTTGTACAGTGTGTAAACACACAAGCTCACTAATGAAACTGTTCAAGGATACAATTATGTTCCAGGGTCCCAGGCGCAGCCAGTTGGGGAAGAAGCCCTTGTAGAGGGCCATGAAACCCTCGGAGCGCCACGTCTGCAAAGGAAACGTAAAACACACACGTTGAAAAGCCGGTTTTATCTTTTCACCCCCCGTTGGTTCTCAAGTTGTCTGGGGGGAAAGTTTGTTTTTACTGCTAATGAGGGAGGGGGCTCTGTGACGCTGCTCCATCATTGGGCAATAAGAACAGTTGGTGGTTTGTAGTTTTAAAAGCAGCAGAAGTGACAGTCGGGGAGGGGAACCAGTTTGAACACGAGTGCAGAATGAGGGAGAACAGGAATCATTGCCCTGTGGCTGTACAGCTCTGTCTAGCAGTTGGAGGAGTGAAGAGGAGAATCTTCTTTGGATCAGACAAGTGAAAACAGAAACGGTAAACACACACTGTCATTTCCTCTGACCTGTAGCAAGCAGTCCAGAGTCCCCTGGTACAGAGCCGCTCCTCTCTGGTTCATCATGCGAGTGCGGACAACGTCCACAGGGTTGGAGGTCAAAGCTCCGGCGAGGCCGCACACAAAACTGGACCTGAGGGAGTCAGAAAAAGCAGGACGGGCAATAAACAGGACACTCTTTCTTCTGACTGTGCTGTTTGCTGATGCTACCGCCAGAAGTTGCGCAATCTCATCAGCTCTACATTTAGATCTGGATCCTGTTTCCCTGTGATAAACGATACCGCGGCTGGGGCAGAATGTGCATGTGACCCCGCAAACTTACAAGAAGTGTGTGTACACTGTGTCTCCCATGTAACCAGACAAGATGAGGTGCTTCTTTGTGATGTCATAGACGGGCAGCTCCACTCCGACCACGATGGCAGCTCGCTGAGCCGTGAGAGAGACGCCCTGTCAGGGTGGTAAAGTTTCTCTGTGATACTGAGGTGACTTCTGAACAGCAACTCAGCGTTCTTGCTCTCACTGTACCTTCCACAGCCCTCGTGTTCCCTCCTCCTGGTAGATGTTGATAAAGTTGCCCATCATGCTGCCCTGGATCAAGTTTCCTTGAGCCTGCATGCGGATCTGAGATGGACACAGAGGCAACCACTTGAACTCAAGGCAATAAAAAGTATGAAACACAAGGTCGGAACACTGCGGGTTCGCCAAGCCATGTCCGGCATTTTAATTATTAGCCTCCCACGAAAACAAACTCATGAGGGATTTTTGGCAAGCGCAACGCCCCAGACTGTTTTATCCATCCATCACTTTCAGGAAGTGTGCGCCACAAAACTGAAGGCTCGCGTGTAAAATGGCGCCTGCTAACAGATTTGTTTTGGGTTTGTGTCTTGTGCAGCACATTAAACTGAAAACACGAGGCATCATAACAGAAATCAGACGTGCAGAGAGTTCTAGTGAAGTACCAGAGATGTTGAGTTAAGCAGATATTTAATTATAAAAATACTAAAAGTTGGGTAAAGTATACAGGGGAAAACCAAACAATACAGCAGGGTCACGTACGGCACTTTATATGCTTCTATGGGAAAAGAGAAGTAAGTTACATGAAAAATATGTTCAAAGGAACAAAGAGAAATGTGGTAAAAGCCCAGTTAGTAAAATAGTCCATGTTTTGTAGCCCTGCCTGCAGCATTTTTCATTTGCCATTTGACAGAAAACACTGCAGCCGACAGGCATCAGAGAGGAAAAGCCAACAAAATGTCAGAGTGCAGATAATCATGAGCCCACAGGTCGCAGTATCACTTACAGAGGCCTCCATGTCTGAGCTCAGAGGGGTCTGTGTATTAATAGCCCACACATTACACAGAAATAACCATCACTCCACTTGGCACACTAACACACACACACAGTCTGGAGCAGACCTGTGCACAAGGTTTGGAGCTTCATGTCACACGTGCACAATTGTCACTATACTGCCACATGACTGTCCAACATGCTTTTGGTGAGAAACCAAAGATTCCATTTTAGAGTAGCCTGATCTGGTACAACAGAGACCGTTAGAGACTTGTAGCGCAACGAGCTCAGACACCGACTTCCTTTCACGCCGGCTTTCTCATTTTAAGAGTGTTGCAAACACGGGTGTGTCCCTTTATTTAAAGAAAGAACAGTTAATCGACTAACCTCAAGCATCCATCAGTCAAGAGTGTCCTTCATGGCATCTCCTTTCATGGGAGAAATGTTTCCATGAACTGGCCACACTGCATGAGCCACTCAGTTTATTGGTTTGTCGCGCATCGCTCAGGAAAAAGTACAAAACTACAGAAACTACCACCACCAGACTCAGAAACAGCGTTTTCCCCAGAGCTGTGAAAGCCATCTCACCACCCACTGCCACACCTGCACAAATTACCCCCCCCGCCTGACATTCTCCATCTTCTCTGGGACTGCGATTCATTTGCACATTTTCATTCCACACATATTGCGAGTGTTTTTATGTTATATTTTGCAGAGAACTACGTCAAAGCAAATTTTCATGATATGTGCACATAATAATAAACAATCTTGAATAAGTGGCTGTCTTTGTTTACAACCTTACAACAACTTCCTCTTTTGGTCACAACTAACCAATGGCCGTGGTTCTTGGTTCCTCTTTCTCCTCAGGAGCTGCTTCTAAATTGTGAGGTCACGCTGGTACTGGCTAAACTACTTCAGACGGAAATTACATTAGGTTAGCAAGATAGGCCGCAGCCCTCATAAACAAATGGACACCATATTAGAATGTGTGGCACTCGGCAAACAGACTCAAACCAACAAAGGAAACTAAAACTTCTGTGGACAGGGTCACATGTTTGACAAGGACTCAACATACTTTGCTGACCCCCCTTTATCTCGCTGCTTTTCAACACCAACGAGGAGAGGCAACACAATGGCACTGTCTGCAAAACAAATAGCTACCTTCAGCACGTCAGTGGGGTTGGCTATGGAGGAGGAGATGACTCCAGAGAGAATGCCACACATCACGTTAGTCAGCAGCGTCTCATCTGAAAGAGAAGAGTGCAGCATTTTGTCATAGTGTTTGTCGTCGTCAGGAAGGTGGGCGTGAGAGATCACAGGAGAATAAAGTGGGACTCACCCTCTGGCCTGTCAACCAGCAGTCGCTTGAAGGTTTGGTATGTGCCAATTTTGATTGTCCCATAGGAGGCCTGGCGAAGCATGGCAGGAGCTATCCTGTAAAATCAAATCACGTTTTTCATCATCCACTCCCGGGGTGTCCCAGCGGACTTTGGCGGCTCACAACTGTGTCAGCGCCCTGTGTGTCCCAATAATACGCATCTACAGGTTTTTGCTTGAAGTCAATGTCTGTGCAGCTACTTGAGTGTTTGTTAAAAATAACAATTACTCCAGCAACCCAGAGTTTTAATAGCATGCAATGACCTGAAAGCATGTCCATTGCATGCCACAGCACAGAAAGATTCTCTCTCAATATGGGCCAGAGCAGATGTGTGAAGTCACAACATGGCTGCTTCCTTACTGGTGTACCGGCCTTCAGTAGAAATACACAGCAAATGCTCATCATAAACTGATTAAAACACGAGTCATTTGCTCCTAGGGAGTGAATCTATTTAAAAACAAAAACGCATCTTTCTACATTAGGCCCTGTTTTCACTTGATCACGTGTAACTGTTTTGGGTGATTGGATCAGGAGAACGGATCTCGCAGCATCTGTTCGCACTTAGCCATTAACATGCGTCTCTAGCGTGCTATTTGTGATCGCATCACACACACCCTGCCGAACCTATGCAAATGCAACATGCGTCATTTCCGTTTTTAACGACTGGGGGCAGTAAAGCCAAAACCACGGCGAGTTTTACATGGCAGCGAATAAGAATCAACTTCTTGTTTGCGGACTATATCAAGTCACTCGTTTTAATTCTACTTTAATTCGCTTCTTGTTTGTAACTTTATAATGACGATGCCGGAAGTTGGGGCGCCGACCAAGTACGTACACGGGAGAGGTGAGTGGAGTAGGCGGTCGTTAATGTGGACTGAAGTCGCATTCTGTTCGCACGTCCGTGACGAATGCGTTTTTATGCGATGCGATCACACCTCGGGAGGTGGTTTTGGTGATCGGATGTCAAAACGGATTTGGACTGTTTGCACTTGGTCATTTCATGCGTTTTTCGTAATCTGATCAGCAAAAAACGCATTTAAATGACCAAGTGCAAACAGAGCCTTAGATTCCATGAGAACATATGCATTACCCACTGAGCCTTTAAAAGACAAAAAGTAAAAAGCAAAGATAGCAACATGTAGATTGAAAGCAGCTCTGAGCCTGACCCCGCTGAGGGAAACTGGAAGAATGCTGGAGAGCCGAACAATGGCCGCCGCCAAACCGGAAGTAGACTAAGATGATGCAAATATCCGTAAATACACACAGTAGTTTACGAATTCAAGTTCGTCGGGGGTCACGGACACGTAACTGGAAATTGCATTCGCGTTAGCAGCTGAGGAGTCGACAGAACAACAGGAAATGAGCAGCACATGGACGTTAATTCGGCGCACTGACCCAGAATAAAGAGTCCGGACTCCTTCCTCCCTTGCTATCCGCACGATGGCATGGAGCATGCCTCTGTAGCGAATCTCTCGGTACTTGCTGTCGCCCACCTGGCCCTGCACTTGAAGACGGGTCTTGGCCAGATCGATGGGGAAGGTGCCTGCGGAGCGGGACGAGACCCAGAGCAGAGGCGCCACTTAGGAGGATGTCGTTTGATCGTCTTCACCGCCGCCGGTCGGCCGCCCCTCGCATCACTTACCGCATTCTGCCGTTACAGAAGCGAGCCCTCCGAAGACGAACGGCTTCCAGTTGACGCTGGACATTTTACTCTCCAGGCTCGTTCACAGAAAGTAAGCGGGAAAACTTGCCGGGCCGAAGGCGGAAACAAAGCGAGTAGACGATATCTGGATCCGAACCTCATCCACTGCGTCGCGGCCCCCTTCTCTCCTCGCAGAAGGCGGCAGTTAAACCACGCCCCCCCCCGCCTGATTGGCCACTTATATTTCCTCGCCACGCCCACTATCCGTCTGACGCGTGAGACCATAGGGAAGGTAAAACGGGCAATATGCGAGCTTTACTTAGACGCCACAACAGAAACAGAAACAGAAAAACTCGGGTAAACAGTTGTAATAGTTCATTAAAAGTAATGAAATGAAAATCAAGCAACCCCGTTAAGGTACTCCCCCCCCGATCTGACAGTAATATGTCCACCGCGTCTCAATCTGTTTGGGTCACTTTTTTATTTATTTTTTTATTTTCTATCATTAATTTGTGTCTTCAGCATGTTAATACAAACTCCAGAAAAGAGAAACATTTCATCCTTCATTTTCAACATTTTTGAGAGAGTGCAAACTCCAGGCCTCCCATGGGAAACACAAAGTTGTGGAAACATTGTTTTGTGGACACATGACACAAAATCACCCCAGTGAGTATCACCGGTACTCCTCCACGCCCAGTAGAGTTTTGGTTTTGCCCCTTTCACCTCATTTAAAAACATGAGGAAGGTTCAACAAAGCGTTAGTTTCTTTAGCCAAAGCCTGGTATTTTCACAAGGTATTTGTGAAAATACCTGTCTCACGACGGTCTCTGTTTACAGCCTCTGTTTACAGAGGCTGTAAACAGAGGGACAAATAGGCTGCATTCTGGAGATCAGTGGAGTGATTTGGGTAATAAATGTTCAAGGTTCCCAAATTGTAGTCAAGGACAGAGAATAATAAAGCTATATATGAACAGCTAGGAGAGGCTCCAGCAAACCCCCACAACAACTCTGAGTGCGATAGAAAGTGATTGTTGAAGATGAATGACTGAACATGATATAAAATCATATTGCATATTCAGACCATTAAGGGGGAGGGGGATAATGAGAAAACAATTGCACATATTGCAAGGCAATATGTGCAAAATACAACAGCCTCTTGCCTGCAGCTGTTGACAGAGTAACTGTATCATGTGTAGTTTGCGGTCACTGTGTGTTCATGCTTAAGTCATCCTGCCACCGTCTCAATAGACTCGACAGCCGAGGGCTGGGATCACAACTGAAGTCGCTGACCTTTACGCCACCTGTCTTTGATTGTAAATGTTTTACAAGAACATGCTGGGGAGGGGGTGCTGTTCCACCCTAGACAGCGGGGTGTCCATGTGCACAACACGCTGGAGCTCCCTGGCAAATGGTGAGCGCACATGCACGTTAGCCGCTTGGCCAGTTCATGTTGACATATACTGGGCACAGGAGGCACTGGCGGGTGTGAGTATTGCACTTCACACAAAATGTTCTATGCCACTTTGGGGGCATCATTTTTCAAGATGTTATTATGATAATTCCATGTTTGAAGGCCCTAATATCTAGGTGCTAGGTCAGATAAACCAACAAAGTATTTCATGCAGCTTAGATGTCAAATGTCACAAATCCAGAAAGGGTTAACTGGCTTGTTTTAAGGTCATGTTTGGATTTTAATCATATTACCATATTATACAGTAGTTCCAAAGCACTGCCACTAGAGGGCAGAGTGACACAACTGTAGATGTCATTGAACACTGACGGCACCAGCAAGCAGCTTATTTAAGATGGCCAACAAATGATCCAACGACTCAATGAATTCACACTGAATGGGATAACAGGATCGACAAGCGTGTCATAGAAGATATTAACATGCTGAACCAGAAACGGTTTGACAGCACAAAACCAAGTGGATTCTGCTTATCAGACCAGATTCTCCAAGTCAGGGTTTGTGACCTTGTGGAAGCGCCTCAGCCTCATCTCACCTGTTTTTCCCAGCACATTCGTCCTTTTTGGTCTCAGCGTCTGGAAATCATTTGGGTATTTTCTCCTTGACAGCAGGACATTCATCTAGAGCGTACTTACTATGATCATATGCTCGTTGTATTGTCTGATTAATGGGTTGGCTATGGGTCAGTAACCTCAGCATTGCCACCGGTACATTATTAACGACCGGGAAGCAATAGGAATCGTGTGCGGAAGCGACTGAGTGTGTGTGTGTGTGTGTGTGTGTGTGTGTGTGTGTGTGTGTGTGTGTGTGTGTGTGTGTGTGTGTGTGTGCGCGCACGCTCGGCTGCTACACTCATATCGACGACCGGGAGTAGATGAATGGAAATATTGCGGCTTTATCTGAAACCAATAAGTAGAAGCAAGTGCGGTGCGGCTAAAATGTCCACATTTAATGCGGTGATTTGTCACAAGGAGGCGAGGTGAGTGTGTGTGTGTGTGTGTGTGTGTGTGTGTGTGTGTGTGTGTGTGTGTGTCTAAAAAATAAATCAAGATAATTCAGTTGTTTTGAGAGGCCACAAGCGCAGTGCACATATGTGTTTCACTGCTTTGAACAATATCAACAAGTAGCCTACCTTTGAGATGTGCAGTTACATAAAGACGCCTAATTCCCACATTAGTATGACAAATGTAAAACCGCCTACAGGCCCGCTCTGCTCTTTAACACTTAGCTGTCTGACTGAAAGTACACCGTGCTGTTGATTGTTTTGTGCTGCCTAAATAGGAGCCACTTGTTTTGTGTTGCTCATGAGTTACTGTGGGAACATTGTATTAATGTCACTGAGCATCACTTGATTGGTATTTTACTGCTGTGTGTGTGTGTGTGTGTGTGTGTGTGTGTGTGTGTGTGTGTGTGTGTGTGTGTGTGTGTGTGTGTGTGTGGATAGAGATGGAGGACAGAGAGTAGTGTCTTACCCATCTCTTGATACACTATAGAACAAATAAAAGGAAATGAGTAGATGAGTAGAGCAAACATAGCATCTGTTGTTAAGAACCACTAATATTTTCAGTCAAACCTACGTTACTTTAAATATCATGATGCGGGGGGAAATTAAAGAAAATAGAAAGCAGCGCATGTGGGCTCAAAACTGTGAGCAGTACGGGCTGTGGAACGCCCATGCGCAGCCACTTGTCAAAACAGTGTGTGGGTGTTAAACCCTCAAGCGTGGAGGACGAGAGCCACAGCATCAACCTTCCTCGAGAGATTCAAGGATCAGTTGTAATATTTTATTGATTATACAGCAGTCTCATTTGTTTTGACAGAAATAGAAAATCTGAATACTAAATCCAATGTCTTCGTAAATATGTTATCAAACAAACAAATAAATGCTGTTTTAAAATAATAATACATACTTTAATCATGCATGTCATTCTAAATGGAAAAAATAATGAGATCTTAATTAAAACTCGTCAAGGTAATGCTGCGTTTCTTTTGGCGATTCTAAAGACACGATGTCACCACCAGAGGGCGGTGTCTGCATGTCAAATCCCCTTAGCCTTTCAATGTCTCAGAGCCATCCACGTCTTATTGATTTGTTTTTTTTTATTATTATAATCTTCAGCAAAAGGTTATACTGCACCCATACTGCAACAAATGCCTTTGTTTTTCTACCAGATTGTGGCTCAGTGAAGCCGAACCACATCATCATCTCAGGTGAATAAGCGGCTAAGAGGGAGGGCGTCTAGAGGACGGGAGAAAGAAAAGGAGATTAGGAGGTGGGAAGGAGAGGGGGGTACTTAAATAAGGGGAGAAGAAGAGAAGGAGACTGGAAATAGAAAAAGCTGCAGTAGGACTGCGTCATGGAGGAGAATAAAGCAATTTGTCGCACAGCTAGGAGGCAAAACAAAGCCCTCTCAGATCTGATCAGGCAGAGAGGCAACCTGCTGTACGTATCAGGGGGCAGGATGTTCAAAAAGTGTAGACACGCTTCCTCTCCTTTATATAGACTTTATTAAAGATATTCAATTTCGATGATTCTGTTAAAGTGCCTACTGAAAACTGCCGCAGGGAAACACGTCCCCTGCAGGTTGGTCACATACAACATACAGATTAATCTTACGATTTAAGCAGTTGTGCCATTTTACATATGGTCCCTATACCATAAATACTTTGTCAATATAAGTCTTATATATATTACTGCTATTAGTACACATCCATTTACAATGGAAGAGAGAAAAAGGTGAACATTGTGCAATTACACACACACATACACACACACACACACACACACACACACACACAGGAAATCTTTGTAAGAGATATTCCCAAAAAACACTGAGAATACAGGTAATATCATGTTACAGTTAATATATACTATATTACAGTAAATGCGTCAGGATTTTGGACAGCGACAACAATCCTTTCTTCAGTGTCTGAAGGACAGTACATTCTCACATCCTTGTGCTTCCCTCCAAAATAAAAGCTACTCTGTTCTTAAACGCATCAGAAGGCCAAGTGCAGTCATCCCGGAGAACATTCAGCCGAAAAAGATTCACAATCACGGAAACAAACACGCTATAGAAATTGCATCGCAGGCTTCACGCGTTACAAACATCTAAATACACAAGTGGTCTTGTTTGAAGGACGTTGGATCCCTCCGTGTAGCATCTTGCGTTCTTTGGCTCACAAAATCACCATAAATAAACCTTACTTTAACCTCTGTCATTACATTTACAAATGTATTACCATGTAATACACATTAGGATACATTTACAATAAAATACCTGAATCTGCAAACAGTGTAAATGCAATATATATAAGTATATATATATATATATATTCATATATCTATTTTTTTTTTAAATAGAATCAAATATCAACATCTTAAACAATATAATAAATAACTATGGGTTTCACAGGATTGAATGAAACAGACAACGAGCCAGCGTTTTATAAGTTAAAAGACTTGGGTAGGAGCTTCAGACGCCTTAAATATTCATCTTAAACTTTTATGGGGGAAAAAATATTGCAGGCTGTGAAAACCTGCTGTTGTTTGTTATCTAAACCCTCCCAGCTCAAACACAACATGTGCATAAAGTGTGCACGTTTTAAATAAGCATGTTTTTTTCTCATAACAATACTGCGAAGCACATGACAAGATTACACAGGAGGTCACACACACACACGCATACACACACACACAACACACATTCACACCATCACACGTCACACCGCGTCAGGGCTTGGGTGCTGGTTTAGACGAACAGTTCAGTGCACTGACATTAAATACACAGCTGAAAGCACCAGAGTTGCAATTTTGTGCGGCAAATGTTCAGATACAGCAGGATTATTCAAATGTTACTGTGTTCAGTTGTTTTCATCTGTGCTTTTTTTTTTTTTTACCCTTTAGTGTGTACGCACACCCACGCACACACATGCACGCACACACACACACAGACACACAGACGTTAAAAAGACAAACTACATTGGACAAGGGACTAAAAATCACGAGATTCCACGGCACTCTCACACACTGTACCCACAGTTTTCAGGTACTTGTATATTTTCTCAAGAGGTGGATCCATGTGCTAAAACAAAGTGTCTCTCATTGGGAGTTCCTCTGCAGCGGGAGAAACACCCAGAGTGCTCTGGGGGCCACAAAAGAACCTAAACTGTGCTGTGACATCATTCTGTCCACAACACTGTGAGTGTTTCGTCGCGCCGCAACTCATCAACTACTGCGAGCGACCACCAGGGCGGCGGCGAGGGTCTACAGGTCGTGACCCATACGCTCGATCTCATCGATGAGGAAGTCGATGTCGGACTGTGTGGCTGCGGGGTTGGAAACCACCATGCGGAAGAAGTTGACTTTGTTGGCCTGAGGCTGGTAGCCCACCATGGTGGTCCCGGATTCCATCATCATGGCTTTGATCTTTGGTGCCACCTGGTGGAGGAGAATAAAACAATGAAAAGATTAGAGCGATGAAGAGCTGGTGTCATACGTTTATTCCAGCAAAAAGTACGTCATTGTCAACGTCAGTGTGTCCACTGTTGGCCATGGCACCAATAGGAAGGTTCAAACTGTTTCTGATCAGCCCAACTGATAAAAAAAGATATATTTTTTCTAATTTTTTCAGAAGAGCAGCATGAAGCTGAATGTCACGCAACAAGTTGGAGGTGACTCACTCCGTGCAGTTTCTCCCGCCGCTCGTCGCCGTCGGGCATTCCTCTCAGGCTGGGCGGGATGTACCAGAAGCAAACGTTGGTGTGTTGAGGCTGCACACACACACACACACACACACACACACACACACACACACACACACACACACACACACACACACACACGGTGTGTTAAAACGCATGGGTTGGGAGGACAAATAGAAACCCTGGAATAAAACAGATGACGAGAGACTCACCACGCCGTCAAACACCATCTCGTATCCCTCCCTGTTCTTGATCTTGTTGTACAGGTACTGAGACAGGTCCAAACACTTGTCAATGTGCTGCTCGAACCCAATGGTGCCCTGCAGGAGAAAGAACAACATGGTGCTTATAACCATCAAAAGGAACAACCAAGTAGAAAAGCACAACAAAACAAACAAAAAAAAACCTGCAAATAAGCCAGCTACTAATTTGGAAACAGCTAGTTCGGCTTCCTGCCACCCACAAAACAATTTAAATTGAACTATCCTTTTAGACGCAGCCCGTGCCGACCTACCTTGGCCTTCCACATGAGCCAGAACTTGAAGATGTCGACGTGGCGGCCGCACTGGATGGCCTTGTCGCCCGTGTCGTAGGCCACGTCGTACTGTTTGTCCTGTTGGAACAGGTAGCCTGCGCACATGGAGTTACAGCCAGCCATGATTCCCTGCACACGCACACAAACACACACACACCGTTAGCAACAAACATCTGTGTGCACGGAAGCGTTTGTTAAATTGCCGTTGCCCTGTTGCTCCTCCTCCACTCTACCTTCTCTCGGACCAGGATGGCGGAGCACTGCAGGGGAACGCCCATCATCTTGTGAGGGTTCCACGTCACAGAGTTGGCCCTGCAAAATCCCGTTGTTGTCAGTCACAACGTCATTTAACCCCCGCTCCTCCATCCTTGAAACAGCACAACTCCTCACCTCTCCACCCCGCTCAGCTTATGACGATGCTTCCTGGACATCAGGAGTCCGCCGCCCCACGCTCCCTGCGGAGAAAGTGGCGTTTACATAAGGTTGCACACTAGTGGAAAGAGTCCGCGTCGCTAGCCGTGACGGTAAACGCGGGGGGGCGCTCGGAAGCCCAACACGCTCACATCGACATGGAGCCACAGGTTGTACTTCTCGCAGATGTCGGCGATCTCGTTGATTGGGTCGAACGCGCCGTACACCGTGGAACCAGCCGTGGCGTTGACGAACAACGGCACGTAACCCTGCCATTGTGAGTGGACACGCGTGGTTTATTAGGAGGTGAGAGGACAAAAACATATGAAGACACAGACCGACAGCGAGGATTAAAAGAACACGCACCTTCTGTTTGGCATCGATGATTTTGGCTTCCAGGTCTGCAGGAATGACTCGTCCTCTGAAAGAGCCAAGAGGCCTCACATCAGTTATACACACTGAGAGATCAGATGGAATAATTCCACCACAACACTCTGGAATTAAGCCCATACATCAAGGAAAGCGTTCATAGAAATTGCATAGCATGATGAAAATGACTTGTGCATCATGGCCACATGCTGGGCAGAAGTGCACTGTGATGTTGGTTTCAGTAATTGATAAAGAGAGTCAGAAGTTTTGCAAAAAGATTTCTATGACCTCTGTTGTTTTTTCTTTTTAATGCAAAGAAAAACAAATGCATGCAAATGTGATCTGAGCAACAGCCGAGCTATAGTTTAGTTTAGCAGCATTAGCTTGGCTGGCTCCTGCTTCCTGCATTTTCACTTCAGCTTTTTCCACTGCCTGGTTTTGTCACAACTGCAAATGCTTTCTATTGTTGTTGGCAGCACAGGGAGTGAGATTCCAGAAAAGAAATCTGAGCCGTCCAGCTGCCATGCAGGGTTTACACATCGGGGACATGCAGAGTTTCGCAACGTGCCCAGGACGGGTTCCTCACCTCTCGTCGGTGCTGAGCAGGATCACGTTCTCAGTGCCGAAGCCCAGAGCAGCTCCGGCCTTCTTGATGGAGTAGTGGCTCTGTGGGAAACGCAAACGCCAGCAATGATTTACCTGCCGTTCAACTGTTGGCAGAATTACAGCAATGTGTGTGAGAGAGTGTGGCTTTGCTTTGATTTTTTTGTCCCACCGCATTGAACATAAAATGATTTACAGACACAGGTGGACGTGATAAAAGTAAATAGATCTATTAAAGTAGCCACTGGCCGCTGGTCATTACTGGACTTCTTCAATGACCTCAATCTACGACCAATGGAGCATAGAGCCTCCTCTATTTCAGCACCTAGGAACCAGTCTGTGCGTGTGTGAGTGTGTGAGTGTGTGCGAGTGTGTGTGCGCAGTCTCTTACATGCTCAGATGTGAAGAGGACGAGGCGAGGGGCGGCAGACATCCCCTTGGTCTTGACCTCTGGAAAGTACTTGTAACGAGCAATCATCACACTGTACATATTGGAGATGGCGCCCCCTGTTGAGAAGAAGAGCGCACAAGGTCAGCACCATGGACACTAGCGGAAGAACATGGAGAGAATAAAAACAATAACACACATAGCGCACAAATGTTTTGAACCTGGAGAGAAGAGTCCGTCCCCTTCGCCATCGGGCCAGCCAATCATCTCTCTCATCTTCTTCAGGGTCAGCTGCTCCATCAGCACAAACACCGGAGCGATCTCGTAGGTGAACCTGTCAATCACAACGCAATATGAGCCACATGCGCGTCTTTCGCCGCAACGGTTGGGGAAATCAACACAACAGAATGAGCGGGCAGAGCAGGAGCGGAAGATTCTTCTGCACAAAAAAAGCGCGCGCACACGCACACGCACACGCACACGCACGCGCACGCACACACACACATTTATTGTTTTTTTTATTAGCTGCACTGTATTTCTGTCCACAGGGTGCAATACCGGCGCTTCTGCTGAGTTTGCTAATTAAAAAGTGTCTGATAAGAGTCGGAGAAGCAAACATTCATATTCAAATGCTCTCCAAAAAAAATCACTGGGCGGTTTAATTAAAGCACACAAAGCTGTGATGGCTATCTGTCAACCCTGCCAATCTCACAATGAATGGGGCTGGTTTGATGGCTGAGAAGACTTGGATGCTGACTCGTGTGTGTGTGTGTGTGTGAGAGAGAGAGCGAGAGAGAGAGAGAGTGAGAGAGATAGGGGGAAAAGACAGATAGAGGGAGTGTTTTAACGAGATAAGAACGAGTGTTGACACCAGAATTTAGAGGGGGGGGAGACGACGACACCACAACTAGTCGTTATTATTCTGAAATGGCAGGGGGCAGCCTGTCCACACTTCCAGCTCTTTATTTTTCATCTTTGACTCCAGTGGGGCAACCTCACACATTGAATTAACCAAAAAAAAACAAAACCTCAACAAATCTCCCGAAAGAGATACAGTATATTATATTAATATATATAATAAAGTTAGCCCTCTGCTTACAGCCTCCTGCTAAAAAAATGTTGGGCTTTAGTGTCCTGATAAAACTTCATGCTTGGGAGGAGTCAAACGAGGCGACCTGCAGAGTGGACTTTGCATAACATGGAGCCTTTAAATAAAAAGTAATGGCCTTTCTCAGATGGCAGGACAACTTTCCACTCTGCCAAACTAAAGAGCAAAACACCGCGGGTCGTTGAGTGTGTCCCACAAATCAAACCCCCCACCGCCAGACCTGAGCTCGCTCCGCTTTTCGCTAACCCACATTTCACTGCCTCCCACGGACGCCCTCAGGTTTGAACCCTTTATTTTTTTCCCCAACCCGGCTGGAAATGAGGCCAGTTACACAACACAACTCCTCCACTCCCACCAGCTACCAGCGCCTCCCTGGAACAACGGTGGCGTCTCGTCTCCGGATCCCCTCCGCTCGGCTCAGAGAGAGGGGCTGCGCCATTTATTTGTCTTATTTATCTTTTTTTTTTTTCATAGTTCAGGCGCAGTGGAGGGAGGAACAAAGGCAGCAAGGAGGAGAAGGAGGCTGCGGGGGTAAAACAATGAGCCGACGGGAAACTGTGACAGAGGACAACAAAGGGATAGGAGGGGAGCCGGTGTGGAGGCAGAGGCAGGGAGGCATGCAGGCGACAGAGAGGACCAGGGAGCAGAACTGTGTCGCAGGAAGAACATTTTCAAGGAAAAAGAACAAGCCAAAATGCGCAAGTTCAGAATTGAAACAGGAGGGCGCACACAATTTTTTTGTTTCGTTTAACGTTGATGGTCAGCAGCCGAAAACTTATTTACTGGATATTTTATTCGCAGATGCCTCCATTTGTATTCCGTTTTGATCCCAGTCACTATTTTTTTTGTGTTTTTGTAACACTTTTATTTTTGCAACCCTTGTTTGTTTGTTTTTTAATTTGTGCTGCTTTTACTCTGAATCAGATGCTGGTTATTTATTTCTAATTTGGCATTTTTGGTTTTTAAGCTGAATGCCAAAACAAATTTTTTATATTTAAAAAAAAAAAAAAAAAGAAGTGTTATTTAGATGCCCATTTACAAAGAGAGGAACCTCACTGATCCATCACAGAAACTGGGCAGCTCCCTGTCACCTCTCCCCAGAAGGTGCCCCAATTGGCAGCAAAACTCAGTGTATCTTTTTAAAATTCTCCTTTCCCCTTTGAGTCATTTTGCCGTATAATGAAAATAATGGAGATGATTATCACAATCAGAGCAAATCATTGGTCTTTTCAGGGCGAAAATTACCCCTCAGTCACCTGCCCGTCTCCAGGGACGCTCCCTAAATGCCCTTATTATCATCATCAAGGGCACTCAGTGTGTCTGCTTTTGGATACGTGCGTGTGTCTGTCTATGTGTGTGTGTGTGACTAACCCTTTGACCCCCTACCACACTCTCCTCTCATCTCCCCCAGAGGAGCCAGTCTGTGTCCGTGGGGACAAAGGAGCAGCACTGAGGGCCCCGCAGGGAGCCGCTGCAGCCATTTCCCACAGTGTGACGGAGGAGTTTTGTCGTGGCAGCCGCGGGACATTGTGTGTCAGTGTGGGGCCCAGCTGGCCTATCTGCTAAGACCAGCTCTCAATGAGCCTACAGTCAATGGACTGGAAACCCCTCGCTGCTGTATCTGGGACAGGCAGAGCTGGTGTGTGTGTGTGTGTGTGTGTGCGTGTGCGTGCTCAACGGTCCCTATGTCTCGGGGCATTCTTCCACCCAGCAGAGGAGATGGGAAAGTTTTATATTAAAGGAGGGAGGCAGCGGCTGTTAAAGAAAATGTTTTTTTGTTTTTTTTGAGAAACTGGATGAATTAAGAGTCTCTGGTTTTTCCCGCCTCTTGCCTTCGGGATGATTATCCCAGTATCGATCACTTCTTTAGCAGCCAGTCGGGGAGAAATACTGAAAGCTCAGTTTGTGTGGGGATGACACAGTGTGTCTCTCGCCTCTTGGTCAATTTGTGCTCTGTAAACATCAGCTATCAGCTGAGCAAAGGCACCTCCCATCATTAACCAACCAAGAACGACAGAAAGCAGCAAACACAGTCCTCGTTGTTTCTTAAACCCAATCTCAGCAAATAGGGCATCATGTTTATCCTGCGATAATTAATCTATGCTATTAAAAATGAAAAGCTGAAAATAAAATGTGTGCTTCGTGATGTGTGTCCGTGTCCGTGTGTGTGTGTGTGTGTGTGTGTGTGTGTGTGTGTGTGTGTCCATTCATCCAAATGTTTTCCAAAGAATGTGATAAACATTGAAAGGCTAACTGAACAGAGCAATCAATGCCAAAAGAAACCTACTTAGTGATTTGAGCCCAGACTAAACAAGTGTGTATCAAGGCTGTAAGTAACAATACTCACCCATAAAAAGAGAAACTTGTGTGATGCAATAATGAGACTGATTTATATCATAAAACTTTCAAAAAAAAATACAACAAAGCAAGAAAAAATAGTATTGTTTAGTAAAGTTGTCTGCGTTGTCTGTACCTTGTTTTTCCTATTGTCTTTTTTCTGCTTTGTCTTTCATGAAACAATCATTTATTTTTCTGATCCTTATGATTCTAAGATTTTTCCCCATGAAGTGATACATTTTATTACCAGGTATTTATCTGTTCCATGCTTTTTATTTTATTCTTTGAAAGTTTGAGAAATGTCTGCATACGAGCTGTTTGGATAATGTATATGTGTGTATACAATTTAAATTTGAATTATATATTTTTATTACCCTTCCACCCCCTTTATTTTAACACTGAGAATATATGCCCAGATTTATGCACATGTTTACACACAGAGAGTTGTAAATATCAGGCTGATAAACATCAAGATTGGTTTTTATCTTTGTGAGCAGCTGTGTGCGCACGCGCACGTGTGTGTGTGTGTTGTATGTGTGTGTGTGTGTGTGTGTGTGTGTGTGTGTGTGTGTGTGTGTGTGTGTGTGTGTGTGTGTGTGTGCGTGTGTGTGTTGCGGCTGGATGTTTCGTCAAAGTCAAAATCTGGAGCAACATGATGCTCGTTACTTATGTCAATGATGATAATAACACAGAGTCCGGTCCTATTTACACACATGTATAGGTGTGAACGTGTCCAGAGTGTGTAGTGATGATGGGGTTCGTGCCCTCTATCAGTCTGGGCCACCATGTAACTGTGACCCAGGATCAATATGCAATCTAGCCTGCCCTGCAGGGGGGGTGGCAGCCTCAAACACAGAGTGCCACACAGCGGCCGCCTGTGTCTGTCAATAAAAACTCTCCAGAGGACAAACCCCACACTTTATGTAACTGCCCTCCGAGCCTCTTGTGTCTAATTTTGGAACAAGCCAAGGGGAATGAACACCTCGGCTGGGATTCCATATGATAATGACCGGCGACCATTTCCAGACAAACAGGAAATGCCATTTGGCCTGTTTTAACATTTGTGGTGTCTGCCCCCCACCCTTTATGTGTAATAACTGAGCTGTAAACGCTTTGGGGATGCATGATTGCGTGTAACTCACATGTTGGTGTTAGCGGTGGAGGTGAGCCACTCGCCGGCCAGGCCGATGATGTCCAGGCCAGAGGAAAGCTGGTTGAAGAATCGTGGGTGACCTATTGAGAGGAAGAGGGAATTAATGTAATGTAGCTGGGATAATGATGACCCTTTCTGAAGTTTTAAACTGCCCTTAAAGAATTAATAAAAGAAAGTGTCCTAGATCACCTATAGGAAATGGAAGGGCCTAGTTTAATAGTTGTTTTGTACACAGATATTACTGCAGATCTCAAATAAAATAAAACAAAAAATAAATAAACCCCATGTCTGACATGAAACCTTAAGGATCTGACTTTGCACTGTTCAGTGTTCCATAATTACACTGCTAACAAGGCTGCACGACAGCCACTTAAACTCCCAAGTGCTTTCACACGTCACCATCAACATGCCTGAAGCGTCAATGCTGCCACGGTGTAAGCACTTAATGGAAATCGCACAAATGAACTGTGTGACTCATACTAAGACCTTTTGAATTATATACATGTGCACAAATATAACGTATATATACATAAATATATATATATATATATATATATATATATATATATATATATATATATATATATATATACATATATATATATATATATATGTATATATGTATATGTATGTATGTGTGTGTGTGTATGCATGTATGTGTGTATATATGCACACACACACACACACACACACACACACACACACACACACACACACACACACACACACACACACAGACACAGACAATATGAACAGTGAAGTGTTTTGTGGTAGGAGCAGGGACGGGCAGAAAGCTGGCAGCTGACGGCGCAGAAAGATTCAGCACCACAGACAGTTCCTCCGGCCCAGAGGAGGCTGAATGATGTGTAAAACCCTGGGGAGAGTTTGAGTTTGGTCAATTTTAGCAGCTTGAAACAGCCAGTTAGGATCCCCTCAGGCAAGCCAGCCTTTAATAAATTGTGAGGTATAAAAAGGGGGAGGTGCAGAGAATTACCATGGGGACAATAAATAAGGCAGTCACCGTAATGGCCTTAAAATAGCCGGCAAATACCATCAACCGCACAGTGAATATGTGAATTTTATGGACACTACTAAAGTTGCAGCCAGAACATCAAAATATAAAATATTGTCATGCTCTATTATTATTGTATATTTTTATGCAATAATATATATGGCTATATTTCAGGCTGCAATGTTTAATGGCATATTTGGAGATATTAAAGGCCAAGTGTGTACCATTTACTGGGATCTACTGGAATATAGAATTGAGGAGAAACCACCAATTTTATTGAGATAAAGTCATTGATCATAAATAACTTCTGTGTTCTCAGTTGTTCGTAATAAGAATAAAGAGCAGGCCGATTTGTATCTTACACCACGTTTCTACGGACCTGCTGCAAGGCTCTGTGATTCTATCCAAGAGGAAAAAATAGGATTTTGCCAGATGGAAATGCTTTAACAGGAATGCGATGTCAGCCTGACAGTCTGACTGCAGTGTCTGACATTATACACAAAAAAAATATAAGCATTAATTTAAAAAAAAAAACAACTTCACACTGGAACTTAAAAAAATTACACAAGTTCAGTTTGGTCTATTTTTTATGATAACTTTTAGTGTTAGACCATATATTCAAAATATCACAAAATATTATTATCATTCATTCTCAATGGCAGGTGAGCGCTGCCTCTCCCTGGCCTACCTGTGCGGACGCCGTACTTGAGCGTGTCCCGGCAGTCGACCAGGATCTGTTCCAGAGACTCGGGCTGGTCAGACAGCTCCAGGTTGAAGCCCTCCATACCCTCCAGCAGCTGGTGGGGGTGGTGGAAGTCCAACACTTTGGTGGACCGGTCAAAGGTCTTCTTGACATAGTTGGTGAGAATGTCGACAATTTCCAGCAGGAACTGTATGGTGGGCTCCTCTCCATTTTTGGCTGGAAGCAAGTCTGTGAAGAGAGAGGTTGGTGAAAAATGACACCTGGGTGACACACAATCCAATATTTGGCCTTCAGGAATTTTTTTTCAAAGCCAATATGATTGAAACACAGTCAAAATTTGATTTTGTATTTTTAGGCTTGTGGCCAAGTGTGACATTTTTTATCATGTAACCTACATTGTGTTTGCACCAGTAAAATGTTTCTTTATGAGTTGTAATGCAAATTTGCCTGTAAATAACGCCATTATTTTGTTTTCATTTGTGTTTTAGTCACTCTAATGACTGAATGAACTCAGATCTTTTGGAAATGTAAATTCTGAGAGGTTAATGAAAAACGGATGATTGTTTCATAACTTAGCTTTAGGCACAAATTAAATTGTATGGCAAACAGTTTCTATCAAGCATTTTAAATGCAAGGCTCACCACCATAGGCTTTAAAGGCCTAAAGAAAAGAGGCCCAACAGCAATTCATCTGCCAATCTTTCTAAAATCACCTCTTTTTTTTTCTTTTTTTTTTTTTAATTAATAACAAACAAACAAACAAAAAAGATCCTAACTATAGCCCATACGAAAATGGGCAAAATCCTTTTTAACCTCTCCAGGTGTGCAGCAGGTTCTCACCTCTGGCGAACAGGTTGGAGAAGTCGGTCTCGGTGAGGCGGAAGCGCGAGTCCCGATCCCCGTTATTGCATGACAGCAGGTTCTTCTGGCCGGAGAGCCTCCCTTTGTCATCCAGGCTGTTGTTCTTCTGCAGGAACCCTAGGGTGTTACACGGTGACGGGCACAAGTTATCGCCAAACACATCCATCTCCCCGTATGTAGCGCACGACAACAGGGGGAAATATATATGTTCTTTTTGGGTTTTTTTTAAAAAAAAAGAATATAAACAACGCAAAATTGAGAGAGAAAACAAAGGAGATAATGGTGGCGGGCTGTGCTGGATCGTGGTGCTTCCCTGTCGAGATGTACAGCCAACTCCTGATCAATGTTTCCACCCGAGATCTTTATCAAATATAGGCCGCGCGCGCACGCACAAACACACACACACACACACACACACACACACATACACACACACACACACACACACAGAAGAGCCACATCGGATCGTGCGTGATGGGGCGACCACACCCTCTGACAACACGACCACACCCCCAATCACGCCGCCACCGACGCAGGAAACAACCAACTGCTGGCCGCGATAAACAAGTTTAAAAGTATATCTATATGTTACCTATATGTTACCAGGGAGACACTGGTGTTTGAACCTCTGAGGAAAAATCACATCTCTTTCACTGATTGCTCCTCTATAGGCTTAAACATTCTGACGCGCTAAGGGATGAAAAAAACCCGCATAAAATCCTCTTTCTTAAAGGATGATCTTTGATTCCTCCTTCATTAGACCCGAAATGACACATTGAAAACCATTACTGTGTGGCACCCCCGCAAGCTAACTGCCATACAGACCCCGCATAGGGGGCATTTCCAGTCAATTTCCACTCCAGCCCATTAAAATGTCGTTTGGGCTAATCGAAATGTGCAATAGGTCAGATTCGGAGTTTCTGGAAATGCAAATATACATCTCGCTCAATATGTTGATCTTATTCGAATCCTGTCGAGGCAGACCAGTCCAGCGCTCCTTTTTTTTTCCTTTTTAAATACATCTTATCTTATCTTTCAAAAAGGAATCACCGCCTTATTTGTGAACGCGCTCTGTGCTCAATTCCCCGGCCTGTCTGTCTGCGGAATCTTCCTCTCTGCGCTGGAACGGAGGAGACACGGGTCGGAGGCTGTCGGGGGGGAGGCTGTTCGGGGTCTCTCATTATCAGACCTAAAGGCTAATGTCCACTGACCTTCGGAAGATGGAAACACAATGTGACAGTCGTGGATGGCCTGGTGCGAACCAGCCTTTATCAAAGCTTGAATTTTATTATATTGTTTTCCCGAAAGGCTCCCACGGTGGAAATACAGGGAGAAACATTATATCACAGTGGAATAATATAATCCCGAAATGGCGAAATGGAGAGAGAAAAAAATAGAAAATTAGAAGATGAAAAATTCTCGGTGCCGCCAAGTAAAAGACTTACCGCAAATCTTCATCCCCAGCTTTCTTGTGCATCCGTGCATCCACGCATATTCGTAGGCTAAAACAGAATGAACCTTTGAGTTTCAGGCCGCGGGGTGGCTGTGCGACATGGATGGGCGGAAGATGAATGTCAAAGCCGGTGGAGCGCGCGGTGGAAGCGTGATGCAGCCGATGGAGCGAGACGAATCAGTGGGAGAACAAAAAAAAAAATCTAGAATCTGTTGCCCAAATTCTCGGCCAGGTCTGTGTGTGTGTGTGTGTGTGTGTGTGTGTGTGTGTGTGTGTGTGTGTGTGTGTGTGTGTGTGTGTGACAGTTTGGTGGAATGTGGAGCTTCTGCACGTTTTTGGATTCGTGATTTGCCCTCGTGCGTTTTTGCCACTTGCACCCCCAGCCAGATGCGCGCGGAAGAGGATGAGTCTCGTTCATTGGGATTCAAGTTCAATCAATTGGCGCGGACGGCGGGGCCCGCACGGAACCCAGGCCGGCTCACACACTCCCAGCCAAGGGGCGGACTGGAATTAACGCCCGTGAAATGAGCTCATACGCAGGAGGGCAGGAATTAATTGAGTGAAACACAGTGTGTGACTGGAGCGGCCTGGTGATGTCTGTGGCAAACGTGGGGAGTCTGTACGGTCGGCTTTATGCAGGAACCAGCAGCACACGCACACGAACGCGTGCTATGGACATGCGTAAGCGGAGATGAATCTGAAGCCGTGAGAAGACGGTGGGAAAAAATGAAACGATGCAGCCCAGCAGAGTCACGACGAGGCGACGAATGGCTCCAACCCAATGGAGAACTTTCCGACACAAACACAGCAGAGCAATAAATAAAAAAAATAAAAAAAAAGTGGGCTAGTTCAATTTTACCGTTGCGATTTCATTTCACGAGAGGCTTTGGAGCAGCCCGAGGCCAGGCCAACACTCATAGCAAAAACACAAACAGCGCACAAACACGACAAAGGCACCACCAGGCGTGAGATGAAGCGTGGCGACCAAATAGTGACAACATACAGCAGCAGAGGAAGTCAGACACAACAGCACTGTTACAATCGGATTAACAATGTAATTTTTATTTATTCATTTATTTATTTATTTATTTATTATTATCTTTATTTTTAGATATATTGTGGCTGCAAACCTGTGGTAAACATACAAAGTGGATATATTGTTTTTATTCGATCGGGAAATAAAATATGATATTGGACAATTCATAGCGGACTGAATAATTTCTTTTAACATTGGGCAGCGGAAAGGGTGGAAGGAGGAGTGGGGGAAAAAAACGCGTAATTACTTTCCAGTGTCGCGCTGCAGATGGCTGCTCAAGTGCGCTGTAATGGGCTCGATTTTGTCCGGCGGACAAATGCTCAAAATGATTCATTAACCCGCAGGTTAACGTGTATACCTAAATAGGTTGACTCACTTTGGCAATAAAAGCAGGAAATATTTCCTCAGCAGCTTATCTGCATGGACACAGCCGCGAGGGCCTGATTCATCCTGGGCCGCCAAGATAAGATCCGTTATGACAGGAATGGATCGTCATAAAAATAAAAAAATAGGGTGGGGTTGGGGTGGTGGACGAGTTTCGTGTGTGATAATTCGAAAAAAACAAACAAACATATAGATATACAAATCGTAAAAAAATAAATAAATAAATAAAAGAGAGAGAGAGAGAGAGAGAGAGAGAGAGAGAGAGAGAGAGAGAGAGAGAGAGAGAGAGAGAGAGAGAGATATTCTTAAAAAAAAAAAAAAAAAAAAAAAAACATATCCTCGAATTACATGCATTATTGTAATAAAACGCCGAAATTCGAGACAGTATCTCCTGAAAAATCAGTAGTTTGTGTTTAGAAATAATTGTCCGTATGGCTGAAAATCCATAACAGGAGCCTAATGGCGCATTATTTGCGCGCCAGGTCCGGTGTTTTCTGCGCGCTGCTGCTCCGCCGGGCAGCGACAGGCAGCTGATGGCTCTGTTTTTAACCGGAATGATTAACGACGGAGCCCGCACAGCAGCAAATGGTCCGGGTGAGACGAGCCTTTATCAGACAGCCGCGGAGGGAGCAGTGGGAGGAGGGGAGGAGGGGAGGGGGGGAGGAGAGGGGGTGGTGGGGGCAGACAGAGGTGCGGGGGAGTCAACCGGGTCCGAGCCCACCTCCCCACCCCATGCCCCCCACCCCCTCCTTGCATAGGATCTCACTGCGCAAGTGCCGCTGAGCAAGGCACCAGCGAGAGGGGGAGAGGGGGGGGGGCAGCATAGGTCGAGAATTTACCGGAAGGGATTTATGTTTGGAGAGTGGGAGGACCTACTTGAGGACGGAGGTCTTAAATTGTCCGAGTTGGGGTCCTGCTCCCCGTCGGTGGCTCTGGGTTCAGACGTGGCCATCACTCCTCTGGTACCGGCGCTGTAATTCAGCTGCAAACAGGGCGGGCAGCGGGTTAGTGGGATCACCAGCTCAGGCGTGAAATGTACTTATTTTGACTAATTGTTGTCAGTTTTATGGGAACGGCCCACGATTTGATCAGAACATTTTGTCATCCCCGTGCGTGCGTGGCTGCGTGGGCGCAGTATCATTGTTGAAGGATGGCACAGAGGGCTGTGAATCTGAGCGCGCACTTTGGAGGAGGATTACGCATGGCGCAAGGGCTGCACGCGCATCAGGATGCACAGTTTCGTCCAGACAGTCATTTTGGGGAATAGACTTCATTATTTTTGCTCGGACTCCGCCGGGTCTGCTGAATTGATGTCGAGGAATATAGAGATAATGGAGTACGATTATTATCTCTATAAAAAATGTTTTGCAAAAATGGCTTTATAATTGCTGTGAATGGATGTCATTTCCCCCCTTTGGATAACAAAGCAACAGCAGACAAAATAGCTTTCTGTCTGTTTACCGAGCAGCATTTCTGAGGAACCACACACAAATAGCATGTGAAAAATATATAAATAATACATCTAAAAAATAGATTAAAACTGTTGATATCATAAGAATATGTTAAATAACACATTTTGACAGCATTGAAGTAAAAAAAAAAAAAAAACGCCTACTATAAATCGCCTGCCTATCAAATATTGACTCAGCAATCGACGCTTCAATTAAGTTGCGCTTTAAACGAGCCTCTCCTCATCCCCTCATCGCTCAATGTCATCGTGGTATTTGGAGGCAGACTCAACAGCTCCCCACGCATCACCCGATAAATATCGAATTCCAGCAGTTTCACTTCGTTTAAAAAAAATGAATAAAAATAAAACACAACCTCCACGTTCAGATAAGACGCGTCTCTTTGGGAAACAAGGCATCAAGGACGCGACTGGAATTCTAAGAGGGAAAAATAACAAAAAAAAAAAAAAAAAAAGGCGGAGGCATCTTACCGGTTGTCGAGTGCACAGGTTGTCGGATCCAGACCGAGGGGAACAAAAACTACAACAGGATGTCACAATCAGCAGGCAGGAAACACTCCAGAGGAATACCGGCGGAGCGCGCCAATAAAAATCCCACGCAGCGGCGCGCAAGTGACCCTTTCTCCCTCAAGATTAGTGGAAAAAAAATCCCTCCCCTCCTCTCATTTATACGTCTGGCTCCGGCAGCCCATTGGTCTCCTCACGCAGGCATGAGTCACAGCCTTGCCTCCCCTTCTGACGACTAATGAAGCTTTCCTGAGCGCTGCTGACAGCCACAATCCACTTGAAGGAGCGCCCCTACCCACCCCTCCAAAAAAAGGAGGAATAAACAGCAAAAGGAAAAACACCAGTGACGTACACCCGCCCTCCCCCTTTGGCGCGCATGTGTGCGCTTTTCCAGGTGTGTGCATGTATGCGCGCGGGAGTCACAGGACCGAGGCTGACCTTGGGATGACACGCCCACCTGGTTCATGACTTTGAGCGAGATATTCAGATCTCAGCTGAGCCGAAAGAGGGGATTTATTTATTTATTTATTCTTTAAACGGAGTCTAACAGGTGACCTGACTGCTGAATGAAGACATTACAAAAAGCCTGTGCCATCCCCGACGCCGCCACGATCCATCCATCAGAGAAAAGCTGTGCTAGAAGTGTCGCCGCCACGTGATGAACACGCTGCACGCATCATAATTCCTGACCTGCAGCCTTTTTATAACCTTGATATGGACAATAACACTGAGACTTCACAGTGGATCCAATCTGACAGCGACGTCGTCGTCGTCCCACCACCACCATCATCATCATCATCATCATCACCACCACCACCATCATACCTGTGTTCCAGGCCAGCCAATGAGCAGGAGCGGGCCATTATGTCCAGTCAATCACCGCAAATCATCAGACGGAGCTCACAGTGTCTCCTCCCACTGCTCATGCGACTCATGAGCTCTGCTGCCTGATATTAATGCAGAATTGATGGCATTGTAACATAGAGTGGCACAGCTGTGTGTGTGTCTGTTATGGTCAGGGTGTGTAACCTTCACACAGTCTGGATTAGAGAAAAATAATAGAGGGTATATAAAAAACAAACACTTTATTAGCTGCACACAGGGCCCAAAATGGAAATTAAATATTTTTTTGCAATCAAAGCACTTCAATTTTTGGTGGCTGAAGCACAGAAAAGTCTATTCCAGGGTCAACTTTGGGCTCATTCATGACCATGAGTGCAGGATACTTTTCTTCAAACTGTTCACATCCGTGTTCATGTTTTAATCAAGGGCAACAGCAAAAGGGGGGGGGGGGGGGGAGTCAAGAGAGAGTTAACAATTAGTGGTCATTACAAGAATGAATCAAGCAAGTCCCAGGACTTTTCAGTCAGCAGACTTTTGCAGGATGTTTCTTTCATAACGACAATTTCTTTGCGTTTTTTATTCTTATTTGTCCTAATCTTCAACTGCATTTCCTGCTTGGACCAGGAGAATGTGTTCCAACTGCAGGGGAAACATGACAACGGGAACGCCGGTGTTGTTGTTGTTGTTGTTGTTGTTGTTGTTGTTGTTGTTGTTGTTGTTGTTGTTGTTGTTGTTGTTGTTGTTGTTGTTGTTGTTGTTGTTGTTGTTGTTGTTGTTGTTGTTGTTGTGCAGAGCAGAGAGGATGCTCTCGGAGGTCACTGTGGAAACACTCACGGCAGACTTGAGGGCAAATGTCACATGGCGGACGCGGCTCCTGTATGCGTGCTGACTTATCCTTCCTCCTCTTCCTCTGAGGGGGAGGAGGAGGAGCTACTTGACGACTCTTCGTCGCTCCCAGAGTCGTCGTCGTCCTCCTCCTCCTCGGTGCTACGCTCCATCTCGTGCTCTATTAGTGGAAAAGAAGTGCAACTAATGGTTTGTTTTCCTACATGGGGGATGGGAGTGGTAAACAAAGGGTAGGTGGGGGTGTTGATACCCTCCAGTAGCTTCTCCTGGATGAGCGGGAGGAACTGACGGGCCTCTGGATTGTCGGGTTCGTGGAGGAGGACTGGGAGAAAAAGGGGCCGAGGAGGCACCGTCAGCTGACTGATTGAGTGGCAGACACACGGCTGACGGATGCCGGATACATACTCATCTGACACAGTCTGCTGGCCAGCTGCACGTCTCTGTCCATCACAGCTCCCAGGAACTGAGACCAAACATCCACTTTCAGAAAAGCACTTAATTACACCCAAAACTATTTTAGTGTTTTTTCAATCCCTGAATAAAACATTAAACCCTTCTATCTCCAAGAGTTGAATTATGCTGCAGCTGATGCAGCTGATGCCGATGATCCGTCGTTTTACCTCAATTACCAGCTCCAGTGGCGCCTTAATGTCTTTGCCATCGACCTCCTCCTCCTCCTCAGACTGCTCTTCGTTCTCATTGGTCCCAAACGTGGGAGGAGGCTCAGCAGCTGGTGAGGCGCATGTCGCCCCTCCTGACATACACAGTTGTCACAGCAACGCTCATCAAAAGTACCAGCGTTCCTGGTTTCGATGTTGGCATTCCAGAATGGAAGAAGAGAAGCGTACCTGCCACTGTGAGTCCGGATGGCCGGGGTTGTAGATGTTCAGTCGCACTCCAGTGCAGCTCGTCTTCAGCTCTGAAATTGTATTTAAGATTGAAAAAACATGCATCTTGCACTTTACCTTGTGTTCACTGTGAATGGAAATTTCAACTTTGGACCTCAATGACACGTCAATGGGGTTCTCTGTTATGTTCCCTATGGCAGATAGAGAAAAAAAAATCAGTTCAGCCGTCAAAATGTAATGCCCACACACAGACTGACGTTGTTTCTGACCTCTGACTTTATTGGTCTCAGTTCGAGCAGACATTACTTCAACTCTAAGCCCCCAATCACCTTCCGTAGGCTTCGTGCTCGGAACATGCGAACCATGGAGCACAAATTACTTGAAAGCAACCAGCAGCAGGAATAAACTGTGGAGTTCATCAACAGCAAAATACAACACAGTCAATCTCAGTAATAAGATCAAAGGGCAAAAACTGGGGAGTTAATAGCAGACTGATGTAATAAATGAAAGTACCGTCATGATACTACCAACAGATTAACAACAGTCACAAAATTCAATCTGGTAGTTTTGACTTCTGGGTCAATATCACCATAAGGTGCCTTTGAGACTTCCCAATCTCCCCCCAACAAAGCAGAGATTTTCCATTTAACTTCACATTTATTGTATTAAGTAGATGTTATGCTGTTAGAAATGCATGCTGGTCAAGCTCCCACACTTTTTATAAATGAACTGCAAGCAGACAATGTACATGCAAACCGCAAAATATGTCAACCCTGTCATGGACAATTTCAAAGTAGAATAAATACATTAAAATTACATAGTGATTATAAAATGTGTATTTTCAGAAAGCTATTTAGTTCTTTTCTCAACACTATGTTTTAGTTAATGGGAAAAGTATTTGGATGGTTGTGAAATTATGGCAAACTATTTGTTTGTCTTTATTTTTTCTAAATAAAATCTAACAACAAATATATCTGGTCAAACTTTCCAACGATACTATTTGGCCCTAACTTGTTTATAAAGGAATCACACAAAGAGTTTGCTAACTTATGAAAATATATTGTCTTTTGTTTTTTTAACATGAAAATAACAGAGTGGACAGTAACATGACAGGGTGGACCTTTGGAACTCATACCTTGAAAAAGACAATTCAACATATTCCCTTAAACACCTTAACTGGGAGTCTGTATAGCATGTACTGTTACAACATGTCTGTAATAGCTGTTGAAATATGTGTAACATTGTCAGCATGTGGCCTAAACTATGCAAATGTCCTTCCTGTCATGAACCATGTCCACCTTATCATGGAAGGCTTGCTGACAGGGTGGACAATGACAGGGTGGACATTTTTGGATAATGTTAGCATTTAATTAGCACACGTGGACCTTACAGCTAGCTAAATGATTCCATTAGCAAGAGGACTGTAAAACAGGGTGTCTGCAGGCAACACAGGCAAATGTCCATAAGTCCAGGTAGTGATCAACAAAGATAAGGCAGAGGCAGTGGTCACTCAAACAGACGGCACTGTTCTTTGAGTACTGAGTTGAGTGGTCATTCAAACAGGGCACTGTTCTTTAAATGCCTAGTGTGTGGTCAGTCAACTAAAGGGCACTGCCCTTCCTCCAAAACTTATTGGTAGGAAGGGCAGTTTGACCTTTTCCTGTTCAGGTGGCGTTCCCTCCTTCTTTCTCTTTATCTATCACACTCTCAGGACGTCAACTGCATGTATTGGACCAAAATCATAAGGAGGGTTCAGAAGAAGCCAACCAGAGGGGTTAAGTCCCAACCTCGACCTCTCCCTGCAAACAAACAAGAGCCAATCAGTCAGGAGTTCATCCCATATAAACTCTGTCTGGTGCCAGGATCTTGGTTCTCCCTTGGGAGGTCACCTGGAGACTTTCCTTCGTGGTTCAACTGGGACTGCTCCTCTGGCCAAACAACGGGGAATCCATGTACATGCTTGCTTGTTTTTTCAGTATTAAACCTTATAGAATTTAGGATTTTTGTACGACTCCTTCTTGGATAAACCAACACGCAACAGGACCGTGTGCTGTTTAACACAGATATTTTGAGTTTCTGAAAGGTTTTTATATTAATTGATATTTCACCATGACAGGGTGGACATGTTAAGCTTGACAACATCAAACTACACATCAGGGACACATGCAAAATGTTCAACATTATTATGAAAATAGAATATACATAATAAAAATGACTAGTTTTATTAAATAACTTGTTGTGACAGTAAGATAATGTAAAAAAACAACAACTAAAAAAAACTTATTTAGTATAGTTTAACCACTTATGACACACACTGAAGTTAGCAACAGCGTGTGGGACATGCCAAAATCATATACATCCAAAGGGAAAAAATGGTAAAAAAAAAAAAAAAAAAAAAAAAAAAGAAGTAAACAAAATTTAAGAGACATATTGTTGTACTATTATGTGTGCAAACCTTTGGTCACCTATAGTAAGACTTTAGAGTTTAATTATTCTGCTGCATTTTCATGATGACTGAGTTATTCTGATGGGGACACCAAAGGCACGTTATAATGATATTGACCCTTCTATCTATCTATCTATCTATCTATCTATCTATCTATCTATCTATCTATCTATCTATCCATCTATCTATCTATCTGTTATCCAATTTTGAGGAAATACAAATACATATCATACAACTCAATACAAGGGAAATGTATCATTAGCTTCATGTATTTTACTCTTTGTGGTTGCTAACAAGTTCAATTATTTAAATGAGCACGGAGCTAACGTTGCTATAAAGCTGTAGCGTGTTAAATTAGCCAATTCAATGTGCTACAATCTTACCTGATACATGGAACTTGATCACGGTGTAATGTTGTTGTTGGTAAATGCAAGATACGTTTTTCTAAATTAAAACTTTTAGGCGAACCAGCGACTAGCAAACACGCAACGTGTAAACCGGAACTGGATACCATGACAACGGAGGAACACGTGTTGCCTTTACGTGCGATGTGAATTTTTTGAATTTTGAGCATTTACATGCGACCGCCTCCTCCTCATTCTTTTCTGAATAAAACTGAGGATCACATGCTGCATTCACAGTTCCTTCCAAGTCAATGGGTCTAGAATAAATGAAAGTTTTTCTTTCTTTTTTGTTTCTTTTTTGTTTTTTTTGTTTAAAAAAAAAACAACCCTAACTAATAGCTTTGTTGCCTCATCTTGAAACTACATCATGTTATCACGTTTTATGTATCTGTCCCATATATATCAGACATAGCGTTTGTAAACCAGCAAATTAAATAAAAATCAACTATTCTTACCATTTTGCAATATGTTAGTGTGACAATTTTACATCAACATGATATAGCCTGACGAGCTGACTTTAAACTTTAAGGTACCGTAATCATCTTTTTTTTTTTTGCATTCCAGGGTCAAAACAGCAAACAACAGACAACAGCATATTAATGTTCCTTTTTTTTTTTTTTTTTTTAGCCCCCTGCAAAAAAAACAATGCAGCGTGCAGGGGGCAGGGTCACAGTGCTGCACTTAGCTGTGTTTCAGTTTAAATGGCAGTGATTTTTGACAATTATTTTGAGTGTACAAATAGGAAACATCCAACATACAAAGCCCTCTTTCCCTCCCTCCTGCTTTGAACAAAGTGCTATTCTCCGTGCTCGCCTTCCATGTCAGCCATATTTCATCCAATAAGTGGCTGTAACTGCTACATTAGCTGCGCATGTATCGAAAGAGCTGCCCTCAGTCTCCAATCTGTTGTGTCGACGTGACTGGGGCTAGGGTATGTGTGTGTGTGTGTGTGTGTGTGTGTGTGTGTGTGTGTGTGTGTGTGTGTGTGTGTGCGCGCCTCATAAAGAGTCTCCTCTGGACTTCTGTGGATGTCTGTATTGTCTCACGCTTGTCATAAATTTGAAGAAGATCTGAACTCAGACTGACAGACTGACGATTCAAACTGCCCTCATGGGCTAAATTAGCGGCCGACTGACAGGCTTGTTGAGTCGGAGCTGCAATTTGAGACTCTCGTTAGTGAAAGGCATCGGATTGTATGGCCTCCGATCACTGGCTGCCCTCTCTCTCTCAGTCTCTCTTTTTTCCACGCACACACCATTCAATTAGTGCAGTGTTGTTCGGACTCTCCTGTGAGAATTGTCTAACACACACTCATGTGCTCTCTCTCTCTCTCTCTCTCTCTCTCTCTCTCTCTCTCACACACACACACACACACACAAACACACACACATAAGGTTTTGCAGCAGTCTGAGCTAGCAGGCTTTTTTTTCCAGGTATAACAGATTGTGAAAGACTGGATGAGTGTCTAAGTAAGTATCTTGAACTAGCTTGCGGCCCACACGCTCCACTGCATCACTGCATCCAGACCAATGTTTGGATCCAATTTGAAGAATGCAACTCATTTCAACATGGAGTCCTCTGTGATGGCTTAAAACTGGGCAGTCACATGAGTTAATTGCAACTGGTGTGACCAGTTTTGCAACCACAATCCATGTATGTAAAATCCTTACTTTACTGCTTTTGCTTGATCCACTCCGAGCAGTCCCAGACATCACCCCTGTATGACATCACAAAGGGTGCTGGCAGATCTCCTAGTTTAGTGAAAGCACCCCTAGCCAGCTGAGACCACCTTATTATTCCAAACATTTGGATTTTCAGACAAAGCGTAAGTTTTGTCATAAAGGTAAAATCCAATGTTTTCGCAGGATGCTGTAAACAGAGGGCTAAACATGCAGCTATTTTTTTTATTATAATAATAATGACAATGTCAGAAGATAGATTGTAGGAACAGTCACAGCTGTTGATATTTTGCCCCCGACAAAATTTGCTATACAGTAAAGTGGACAAAAATATGAAACATGATGAATTAAAAAACAGATCTCATTCCTTTCATCCGTGTTTCAGGACCAAAAGCAGTCATGTACAACATTATTTTAGCACAGTTACTCAATAAATCCCTCAATGTCATGTCTCAGACAGCAGGTTGCTGCAGAAACATCACTGACACTGTCACCTTGTTTTTATGGCCGCCAACACAACACACACTCACACACACAGACACACACACACACACACAGACGCACACACACTGTAGCAGCACTAGTAGCCCATCAGGCTGGAGAGACTCGATGGGAAAATATATTCCACCCGGGCGACATGATAAGAGAATCATTTCACACTCCAGCGATCGTGTGCACGTCCTCTTTGTGTGCATGTATGAGCCTCAGTGTGTGTGTGTGTGTGTGTGTGTGTGTGTGATTGTGCACACCTGCATGTGTGTGTGCGCTGGCCGAGACTCCTCTCACTCCACATGACGAGCCCCGCAGGCCTGTCCTGGCAGGCGGAGCCAACACGGAGCAGGAACACAGGGACAGGGTGCGAGGCGTGCGCGCCTGCGGCGGGACGACAGTGAACATACTGCCGCCACCGCCGCCGCCGCCACCGCGTCATTAACAGCTGCACCGGCGTCAAGGAACCCAATCAACAGCCTGCTGTCATAATGGCTTCATCTGCCGCCGCGCTATCGTTTTCGCCCCGCCCCAGGTTTTGCGGCCCTCTGACGTTATGGCGTCCTAGAGGCACGGGGCCCATTTTTACGAGGCGCCTGTGCGGGTCTGTCAGTGCGGCGGCGTGTGCGACCATCCATCCCCGTGCGTGGCAGCCGCTAGCAGGCTGAGGGCTAATCATAAATGCAAATTACAATCATAGGAGCAGATTGGAGCTGGAGAGGATAATTGCTTCATTATGGCTGTGTGTGTGTGTGTGTGTGTGTGTGTTTGTGTGTGTCTGTGTATGTGTGCAGAGGGAGAGGGAAAGACAGGAGCGAGGGTGTGTGTGTGTGTGTGGGGGGGGGGGGACCTCATGTCAAGCGCTTGCGTCACCAGCAGGACCAGAGAGGTCTTTCAGCCATTGATTTATTTGCTGGCCAAAATTCTGCTGTTTTCCAAAGTGACGGCCAAGTTCATTTAGTCACAGTGCGTGTATGCGTGTGTTTGATGTAAGCGGCGGTGGCAAAATCTAATGAACAAGTCGCCACCATCACTGTTCAGAATACAAAACTGACCTGGAATCAGCACAATGTCAATGGAAGCTGCACATCTTTCTAAAGGAACGTCCTGCTTCATTTAAAATCTGTGTTGGCAGTGTTCCAAATTACGTGCTTCCGTAATGCGACATCTTTTGATGGAATAAAAGGCGCCCTTCCAGGCGCAGGCACCTCGGCAGAAACAATGCACAGGCAAGTAAAGCAGCTGAAGACTTTAACTGAGTCGCTTGCAAACCAAAGCACCAGAGGGAGACGACAGCATCGTCGCTCCAGGCCCACAGCTTTCTCAGAAAGGTCATAGGTCGCACTTCCTTTTTGTCGCTGCAGTGGCCTCAGACATGGTTCCTGTGTGCAGGTGTACACTGTAGTTGCTTCCACATTTCTTTCTACTTTGAGCGCAGTATAAGAAGAGGAAGAGGAAGAGGAAGAAGAAAAATCAGTTGTCACTTCACGTGAATTCTAAAGAGCAGTGACAAAGTTAGGAGACAAACTCCGAAACAAATTTTCCAAGATCCTCCAGCTGCGAGTTAAAAAAAAAAAGCTGCTGAACGAGACATTTTAATGCAGACAAATGTGACATATGAAATAATAGAATAAAAATAAATGCTTAGAGTGGTTGGAATTTAACAGACTGTGAAAAATGAACCTGTTTTTGTTATTTCTTTTAGTCATTTTACAGCATGAGTTACACACACACACACACACACACACACACACACACACACACACACACACACACACACACTGTCGCATCAGTCTATTTTATTTGTGACATTAAATCACTCAGTTGTTTGCGACCTTGTAAACTGAGCCACGGGGTTTTACAGCTAATATTTATATCATTGTTTCTAATGTGACATCTATTATCTATTTAGGAGGGAGACTGCAGGCGCTGGCCTCTTTACTATGTGTGTGTGTGTGTGTGTGTGTGTGTGTGTGTGTGTGTGCTCGCGCGTGTGTGTGAGTGCGAGACCGTCGCCACCATCATCATCTGTAACTCAGTAAGCACTATCTCTCTCTCTCCTGCTCCTTCCCTTGGCTTTGCTGCCCCGCTCGCCCATCTGTCTCTCGTTGTGCCCATTCATCATCTCCTCACTCATCAACTCTGCGTTTCTTCATTTTCTCTTCTCACTCCATCTCTGTCTGCACTTTGCTCCCCGCCCATTCGGGTTTCTCTTTCCTCCCCGCTCAGCATCTTCCTTGCGTTGTCGTGAAGCGCACCTAACACACACACACACACACACACACACACAAACACACGCACAGAGGAATTGTTGTATTGTGACTTCCCTGCCATTTTCATTTTCTGCCCATCTGCGATGGAGGATATTTCCAGTGAGCTCAAGTCATCCGTGCAAATCGTGCCCCGAGATCACAACAACATGATGATGTGACAATGTTGTAAAAAGAGTTGTTCATTTAACCAACGTCTGTCTGTTGGTCTGTTCTATTCATATTTTTTCTTATTTTTCATTCCCTTACATTTGCGTTGGATGGTTCTCAGTAGGGCCTGTGTGTTGTCTATCTATTGTCGCCTCACAGCAAGAAGGTCGCGGGTTCGATTCTGGGCCCTGGGCCCTTTCTGTGTTGAGCTTGCATGTTCTCCCTGTGTCCACACTCCAAAAACAGGCATGTGAGGCAAATTGGGAACTCTAAAAATAACCATAGGCGTGTGAGTGTGAATGGTTGTTTGTTTCTATGTGGCCCTGCGATGAACTGGCGACCTGTCCAGGGTGTCACGCTGCCTTCGCCCTATGACAGCTGGGATAGGCTCCAGCAGACCCCCGTGACCCTGCATGCTGGGACAAGCAGGTACTGGAAACCGCTGGATGGATTCTCAATAGCTTGGTTATCCTCATGTGCCCCTACTCCATTTGTAAAGCGGTATTATTCTTATTTGGTTGCTCTTATTCAATGATGTGATTCACGATCTGCTTCCAACGTGCTATTTGCTGCTCATGCCGAGCCTTCGGGTTGGGTTCAGGAAGCCAGACGCAATGCTGAGGAAGCGCCGAGCTTCACCTCTCAAAACAAGATGCTGAGGCTGAAAGCGATCCGATTTGAAAACCACAGGTGTTCCAACAAGTTTGTCTCTGACGAGGTCGGAGACTCCTTCCTCACCCTCCCTCTCCCCTCCCTCCCTCTTCCTCACCCTGTGACGCCGATGAGCGATGAGGCAACATGATTGACAGCCCGGGCAGCCATTTGAAGTGGAGTGAAGAAGACTCAGCTCAGCCGCTCTGGTGAGAAGTGGAGGGTGTGGCAGAGGAGGGAGGTGGGGGTGGGGGGTGGGGGGGGTTATTAAGATTTATCCCCGGGGGGCCGCTGTGGCAGCTCCGCCGTGATTATGATACCGGAACACGGCTGTCGGCCAAATGAAGAGCGTGTCCTCGTTGTTGATGTGATCAATCACAAGTGCCAGGCTTGTGGCTCTCCATAGAAGGAGTGTTTGCTGCCAGCTGCCAGCTGCCACTCCCTCCTCCTGACTTCCTGTGGGCTTTGTTCTGGAGTCGCGTGTGTGTTAGAGTGTTTCCGGGTCAGCTTGCCACTTTGGTTTTGTCTTCCTCATGGATGTATTATAAGAACTGGATACTGTACTAGTAATATGGTGCGTGCTGATTTTTTCCAGTGACCACTCGAGGTACTGCAGCAAAAAAATCCCATTGGGCCGAAAAAGCATTTTTCCCATAGAGCACAATGCAGGAAATCACCAGAAGTGAGTTTATTCCCAGCGCTGTGGCTCGGCTCATTCTGATTGGCTGATGTGTGACGTCCCCCTAATGTGTGGTCACAAGTAAGTTTTTTTTTTTTTTTATTGTTATCATTAATTGTAATATTTATCCTTATTGTCATCGTTATTATTATCAGTTATTTGTCTTTCAGCCATCAACTCAATGTGAGAAGCAGGTGCTATGGGTTTGGGAACCGCAGCGCATGTCACATCTCCGCCTCCTCTTTGTCACTGTTATACAGGTTGGTCACAAATCTTTATCTAATAACAGTATTTTATTTTTTTCAGGATTTTATTAACTGTCATCAGGTCTTAGTCATTGGGACCTTTAACAGATACATCCTGATGTATCACAGGAGTTACAGCAGCATGGTTTGAGGTGCGCACGTTCTATGGGGCCACATAATGCAGAAGTCAAACTTTTTCGTCGTCTGCACTGGGTGAGCAACTACATTGAAATGAATATTGGATTCCTGGGGATTTGGCCAACCTGCAGCCCTCGTGCTAGCGCGATTAAAGTCTGGGTATTATCAAACCTGTTGGCCTGCGCGCACACACACACACACACACACGGGCGACCCTCCCGCTCCAACCTAACCCACTTCTCTAATATTTCACAGGGATGAAGAGAGGGCCGCATACATCATTCTGCCAGAGCACCTGCAGAGAGAGACATCCCTCCGTTATCTCCACTCACACATGCACTGTCAGAGATTTATAGTACAAGGCTTTAATGGCGCCCTCACACCTCTCCCTCCCTCCCTCCTTCCCTCCCACCCTCCTTGTGCGGGTGCCTCCCCCCTTCCTCGCACGCACGCAAGCACGCCAGGCATCCATCACTCGGGCCTCCTCCTCTCCCTGTTTTCCCCTCTCCTCTCCGTCTTCCCTCTATCAGCCGTCCATCTCCCTTTACTTTTCATTTCTCCGCCTCCGCCTCACATTCGTTTTTCTCCCCTGCGCTTCCCGGCCAGACTGCTTCCATTACCTCGTCCGTCACCCGCTTAATTGGAAGCGGTAAAAGAAAAAAGAAAAAAGGAAAGAAAAATACAGACATCAAAGTCGGCTTCGTTGGAATGGAAAGAGAATAAATCACCGCCTTTGTTTCTGGGGGTGTGGGGGAGAGGAGGAGAGGAGGGGGCTCCACGCCAACAAGTGGCGGCGGCGGCGTCATGCCGCTGTGTTTTCATAAGTCCCTCGTAAGCATGGCGGCGGTCAGACCTCAGACAGACTGTGATTTATGGAACCACCCGGACCTGCTGTCTGCGGGAGTGTTGGAGCTGTGTGGGTCTTTTAGCATGCAGCGCGTGCCTCTAGCGGACGCTGAATACCGTCAGCTGTGCGTTGAGATTAAGGCCAGACTTTGAAGATAAGGCTGAAATATACAGTGGTCGGCAGCAGCAACTGCACCTTTGGCTAGCTCGCATTAGCATGTGGCCACACGTCTCAAAAGCAGGTGCAAAATCTGCATGGCCTTGAGGTATGGCAGGACATCAGCTGTAGCGATACAAGAAGCTGTGTGATAATAATAACAATAATAATAAAAAGTATTATTATTATATTTTTTTTTAATTATTATTATTATTATTATTGATAATAATAATGATAATAATAATAATAATAATAATAATAATAATAATAATAATAATAATATAACAATAAAATATGAATTACTCCTTAGAAGTGTATTTATACATTTAATTCATCTCGACTCTTGGGAGTAAGTAACTAATCAATAAGGGCAGATTAGAATCTGGTTCAAAGCTTTGCTGATTACCGTCATGTGGTCAAAAAGCTACAGGTGCTTCTTTAATTGAGACCAAATGTAAACACTTTTTGTTTGAGGTCGGCAGGATGGATGAGCGAGGTCACAGAAACAAATGATCCAGCCGCCAGGCAGGTTTCCTACTCCGCTCTGCAGAACAGGATCGTTACCCGGCAGCAACAGTACTGCTAAAACAGCCACACCAGAAGTATCGACGTCCTCTTGACCTACTTCTAAAAGGACGCAGAACAGCAGCAGGGAGGGACGAGAAAGCTCTACAAACTCTCGACTGGCGTGGAAGTGGCGGAGATCAACGCGAGCCGAGTGGTGGCTGCATCCGCTTCTCCATTCATCACATTATAGCCCTTAATTGGCAGTACTTAGAGTTTCCCCTGTCAACACACGCTGTGTGACTCATTAAATGGCCCTTAATGAGCAAGATTGTGTGTCTGTGTGTTACATTGTCCAGTACCAGTGTGTAAGACGGTGTTCTTACTGTTCTTACAACAATTGGTGAAGACAAAAAAGAAAAAGAAATTGAATCGATCTTCAGTGGCGGCTCATCATTTTCACCTGAACACAAAAGGATTTGTATGCAGGAGAAGTGCACAGTCTGCTTCACACACGCACACACACACACACACACACAGCCTTCAATACAGACCTATAATTTGCCAGATGCGGAGAATGGCTGGTTACTATGGCAACTACAGTGGGGAGAGTTTTTCGTTTTGCTCAATTTTGGGGAACGGAGCTACACACACACACACACACACACGCACACGCACACGCACACGCACACGCACACACACACACATTCGCCTGCACATAAGAAGCACACCAGCAGTCATCCTCTGCACCATGTTGTATGTTGGGTTTATATGATTTGACCGGTGATTGGTTGAGTGAAATCAACTCACTTGGAGGTGGAGGGTGAGGATTTTCACGTGGACTTGTGCGTATTTTGCTGAACGGAAGCACAAACGAACTCACACACTCATATACACATACACACTCTGATGGCCCTTTTTGCAGAGGACATCATGAATACAGATGAGCACAGCAGGTTTTGCGGGAAGAAGTGTGTAAGTGACACAAACAGCCTCAGACAAGCTCAGGGACTCACTTGGGCGGCACAATTTTAACACAGTCCTCACGTGCCAGCGAGAACCCGTAAACTCAGCCTTTGAAGAGTTCCTAATGAATTTTCTAAAAATGCCACTTGATGTCTGGCGCTGTAATCGCAGTGTTTCCCTGCTTCTAAATGAACAACCTTTAAAAAGCTCAATGAATCACAGGGGAAAAAAACATGAAAAAAAAGTCACCGACAATACCCAAAACATAGGATAGTGCTGAGCCAATGAAAAAGAAGCCATGGGGATTATCTTCACACACACACACACACACACACACACACACACTTCTACACACACTACATCTGGCTGAGGCTGATAAGAGTAATTTTCCTCTCCTCAGGGAATCAAGCTCAAGCAAAACACGGCGGGCGGAGATGTGAAATGAGGGGCGGGCGTACAGCGAAGAAGCGGGGGGGCGGGGCTGAAGGGAAGGACGGCGTCGACTGTAAGTTGACGTGTGTGTGCGTGTGCGTGTGTGTGCATGGCGTCATAGTCACTGCTTGCAGTATGGACCAGGACAACCCTGTTGTTTTGTTGTTGTTGTTGTTCACACACACGCACACACGCACACACACACACACACACACACACACACACACACACACACACACACACTCCACAGTGTTGTGGTCTGGCTGCTTCAGGGTGATGCGTGATGCTCTATTGACAGCAATGAATCAATGAACAGCATGTAGACACACACACACACACACACACACACACACACACGCTCCGGCACCGGCATCCTACAGCATGCCAGCTCATTTGAATTCAAGTTCAAAATTCAAATTAAAAAGATTTTATGTCACGTCATATGGCAGTAAAATGTTGGAGTGGCAAAAACCTGACATGATTGTGCACGCAAGGAATAAAGAAAGTGTAAAAAAAAAAAGAAAGAGAGGATTTAAAAAAGTGGCAAGTGGTAGTTAGATATAGGTCTTACAAATATACAAAAACACAAAATTACAAGTCAAGATAAGGATGTTGGAAGTGTTATGCACTACTAAACAATACTATAAAATATAATGTAATTAATTGCAAAGAATGGAATGCAAGAAATATAGTAATTTTAGTAATGAAAACATCAGCGAAATAATAATAATAGTAGTATTAGTAACAATAGTGCAATAGTGCAGTATAGCTTTAGAAACGTCTTATTTTGAAAGAGCCTTAGAAACATGGTCAATTTTCAGCAAGAACAAGGGAACGTTTCCTAGTTTGAATTGTTTGAATACATTCAGAGGCCTCTGACATCTTGAACTGATCATTTGGGACAGACTATTTCATTTTGTGGGAATAAAACAGACAAAATTCCTGAAGCTGCAGCCTCGTCCTTGGTTTGCCCTCATGCAGCTACAGCAGAGGCTGTAAGCTTGTGCTTCCTGTACGTGTGTGTGTGTGTGTGTGTGTGTGTGTGTGGGCGTCTTACGTATTTCTGACGACTGCCAACCCCTACCACGTCAGCCCAGAGAGAGAGCCATCCCCCTCTATCCAACCCCCCTCTTCCCTGCCTTTTTTTTCCGCTCAGCCATACAAATGTGGATTTAAGCTGTGAGATTTCCTGGCGGGGGTGGAAAAGCTGGGACCAATCAGGGATGATGTGGGGGGATCTATGGTGGGAATTTGCATAAATCTGCATGGCTAATGCGCTGCGTGAGCGGTGCCAACTGAAGGAGTGACACGGTGACTTCGCCCTCGTCTCTCACCGCGATAGCACAGACCCACCACTGACCTTCAGCCCCAAAACTTCACTGGGTCGCAGCCGGACAGGGCGGCAAAACAAACGGCACTTGCCGGCGTAATTGGGCGTGAGCTGAGCAGGAGATGGAGAGAGGCCGGTGGGGGTGGCGGTGGAGGGGGGGGCAGGAAGCATGCCCAAGAGAGGAAAACTCGCGAATAAACACGGGAGATGGATGAGTCTATTAAAGCAGGGGCTAATCCAGGCTATTAGGAGGCAGAGGAGAGGAGTGTGGGAAGAGGAGGTTACATATGTTCGCCTAATGGCTCTAAATACAGAAGTACGCGGAGTTGGTCGGGGTTGCAGATGATTGTGAATGTAGCCAGAGGTGTCACCAGGGATTACGGGCCCTCTGCACTACATCGCAAACATGCTCGGCTTCAGTGTTCAAGAAGTCCTCTGAGCAGTGAGTGCATTCTGTTTTTCAAAGGCTGCCGTTGACTGCATCAGTCGGCTGTTACCACACCTTCATTCACAGAACTCTGTGTTGTCTATGAGCAGATTTACTCACCCAGCACACCTGATGGAACGTTTCCATCCGGCAAATGGCAAATTGGAAAAAAATAGAAAATGGAGGGGAAACTCCTGGAGCTGAAAAAATGCTTTTTATTGAAGGTCTCCCGACGAGTGGGTAAGATTTCAGTATTGTACTGTGTAAAATTAGGACATCATCAAAGTTTGGAAAAATATTAAATTAATATTAGATGAACCATGGGATTATTATCATTATTATTATTATTATTATTGTTATTATTATTATTATTATTATTATTATTATTATTGCTGTTGTTGTTGTTAAATTATTGTAGGCAACCTAATTTACACAAAAGTTTACACACACACAAATTTACATATGTAAAATTACAGTTTTCTTGTCTTGTGAAATTATTCATTCTTATAATTTTTTTTTACAAAAACTGCTTGGCTTTGTGTTTACTAATCTAATTTTTTTGTTGCTTTGCATGGTTTTCTCGTGCACTGCTTGCCATGAGCACCGTCTTTTTCTGTTTCCCTCCACAGTTGAAGCTGACGCTTCTGATTGGTTCTCCTGTCAAGTTAGGAATTGTAGTACCCTTCCAGTCGCCTGCAAGTTGAGCTGTCTCTCTCTGGAGCGTAGTCTGAGCCATTTCGAAGTTGCAGCACCAATGTTTGTTGAAAATGCGTTTCAGTTATGGACGTATTAAAAATAATTTGCACAGATATCAGAGGTGCAAACGTTTCCCTGCCGTCAAGATGTTGTCGACCTCTAAAATGTCCATGTCAACCTCATGACACATCTGACATCACACATCTGTTTTGAGTGCTGCTGGAAGCTTAACTATATCAGGTCTAAACAACTGAGAATATTTATATGAAATTTAGAAAAGGAATCAAAATGTAATCAAATGTAATTAGTTACATTATTTTCTTAAATAGTTACATTACTATTACATTTTCAATAGGGTAAATTGTAATTGTAACCAATTAGCAATTGGAGAGTAATCTTCCCAACAATGATATAAAGTCATTTTTAAAGAAACTTGGGGTTTTTGGTGGACAGTCTTCACTATTAGCTGGATGCTGAGGTCAACAGAACGCAGAGGAAAAACGGCAAAGTCAAGCATTCATACATTTTGGCCACTTTTGGCGGATTTTCTATCAGCGAACAACCTTCAGCTCTTTGAGGGCCTTGATAAGGAGAATCCTGCTGACAGGGCATTAACCCTGAGGAGGCGCTTACTGGACAACCAGGAGCATCAAGGTAATTATCACACACACACACACACACACAAAGATGTCAAAGGAGGGGTTTCAGGAGTTAAGTGAGTGAGTCAGAGCGATTAATGCTGACGGAACAGGAGAATTCCTTATATGGTCAGAATAAGTGTCTACTTACAAGAAGGATTGGACAACACTGACTGGAATATCAACGTTCATTTTGCGTCACAGTGATGCAATGAGGGCCTCCTCCCATCCCCACCCCAAACCACCTCTCGCACCAAATCATCCTCTACCGCCACCGCTGCCACCACCCACACAGAGCCCACACCAAGTCTCCAAGCAAGATGGAGAAGCAGAGCATAAGCGGAAGCATCCGACCAATCAGAGAACGGCGTGTCGCATCCATCGCTGCAGCCACAAGCAGGCCCACACAGTCCTCTTCAGGGCTGGAGGACGAAGGAGTGGAGGGGGGCATGGCAAACAACTAGGACACACGCACGCACACACACACACACACACACACACACACACACACACACACACACACACTCTAACCATAGTGGACAAGCCTTCACTTCCCATTAAGTTCATCGCTGCCCTGAGGACGAGGTAAAAATACATCACCACAAAGGGAAGAACAACAACACAACAGTTAATGTGTGTGTGTTTGTGTGAGTGCCTGTGTTTAAATGTGTGTGCGCGTGCGTAAGTGGAAATTCTGAAGGGTCAACGTTAACTTAACCGTATCTGGGAAAGGGCTTTGTAAACCAGTATCAGTTATTATTCAGACTTTAATATTTGGTCCAGTTTTTAATGTAGAACATTTACTCTAGCGCAAGATTAACATTTATTTTGTAACTTTTTTTTGTTTTTGGTTTAAAGGACCACTGTGTGTGATTTAGAACCACCAAGTGGTCATAAAGCAGACTGCGATCAAACGAAAAAAAACTGTTCATTTGGTCATGTTGTCCATGTTGTCACTCTGGTTTTAGAAGAAAAAACTGAACTACAATCAAACTGACAAGGCCTGCTCTTCATGTTGTTAGAAACAATAGTAAGTCGCAACATATCAATTATTTATTTTTCCTAAAATTGTATCACAAATATGTTCAGGAGAATTCTGTTCTACCAATAAAACCCTGAAACACAATTATTTGGTCTTTTAGGTTTACAGGAGTTTCACAAGTTTTTCTTTGGATGTGTAAATTTCACACACATTAAATACATTATAGGGTTGTTTTGGGGGATAGTGAGCTTCCTGGGATTCCTCTCTGCTCTCTCCCTCTTATTGAACCTTTGATGCGTTATCTATATTGCCTTTCCTATGCGATGGACAGATAATCTATGATAACAAAAGAAATTGAAGGAGAGGAAATAAAAAGCTGCTGTTTCAACAGGGGCATTTGATTTATTTCTTTTTTTGTCACGAGTTTCGATGGATTTTGAAAGGATGAAGTCTGAGTAAATATACTTTGTCCTGATTGTCTATATGGTGGATTTAACTTGTTTATATCCTGTGTGTATGTCTCTTTTTTATGTGTGTAGCTTGTTAACGCACTCTGGGGACGCACATTTTTGAAGAAGACAATGCTGATGTACTCAGAAAAAATATTTTTATTAAATTTTTTTCAGAGTAAAGACCTAAAATGTTTAAGGGACTTGGTTTGGGCTAGGTTCAGGATTCGGAGTCCTGTCGGTATTGTTTGGGTCAATCAAAATGCAAGTCAATGTAATGGCTACAATAGAAAAAAATATGCAAAAGTGGCTTTTTGTTTTGTTCGGGTGACTGATGTTTGATGACAACAGAGCACAACGTGTGACAGAGGAGGAGTGTGCAGTTACATAACCAGTTGTATAAAACACCCTATAGCTGAAACGTCACACATTATAAGCTGTATAAGCGAAGTCTTAAAGAAGTACATTTTAATACCCACAGTGGGAGCCATGTTTTCGTGAGGAAGTTCCGAGGACGTGGCTTCACACTGGGCTCTGTGGTGAGGTGGTTGGTGTTTGCTGGATTCTCTGAGAAGTGTAAATTTCAGTTATTGGCCAGCAATTGGAATTGATCAACCACTGTGATTATCGTCTCTCTCTTGTTGTCTACACCATTTCTTGTGAGATGTAAGCACTCTTGAATGCTCCATTCACATGCACCTCCATTAAAGTAATGTTATGATAAACATAAGAGTGTGAAAGCTACTTAAAGGTATGCCAATTTTTTTTTAAAAAAAAATGCGTTGAAAATTGATAAACTATGAGATGGGAAAGGGTTGGAAAAAAAATTATGTCATTAATAAAAGTATATTCAATGGGGGGGGGGGGGGAATTAGAAAGCACTAATCTCAAGTTTAGTCAGTCAGTGCGATCAGTTCATAAAATCAGAAGTTACATGAACGTATTCTAAATCACTACGACTCTACTACTCTACTTCATCTGACGCGCTCATTCCAGCTCCAGCAACCACAACACTGAGGAAACGCAGGCATCGTGTAGAATTCACTTGGCTTTATTGCTCGCACTGTGCATACTGTCGATGTTTTCAAGGTTCGCCTACAATGACATCTTGTGGCTGCACTGGGTCACTGCAACTCTGCCAACCAGCTCTCACTTCGGCCATGCCAGGACGGGAGTTTAACTGTGTTGTTGTCGTTTACTTTGTTTTTTTTTATTTTTAGAAACCATCCCATGCTGACGTGGCACCCTCAGTTTCCATCTCCATGCGAGAGATAAATGTTCAATCAAAAGGAATAAGGAATATACAAAGAGACAAACAATAGGACAGACTAATCATTTCAAAAAACGCAAAAAGGCAGTGCAAATCAATGCAGATTCATTCATTCATTTACGGGTGGATATTTTATAAACTAATTTTATCAGAAATTAAAGTCAGGTTAATCTACTACTAGGGTTACAAGTTAGGGCTGGACAGTCAGACCAGAAAGTGTCTTCAACACCGTGACCTCATAGAAATCTTTATTGTTAACTCTGATGAACCAGGTCCAAGAACTTGTTTTGCCTTGAGACCAGTGTGAGCATCAAGTATCAAGACGCCACTGGTATCTGTAGCACTTCCTCTTTATTTACAAAGACATTATTGACGTTATAGTGATTTAGTTGATTTCCAGCCCCATGAATATAAACATAAACTGTACTTTAGAAAAAAGCACATGATGAAAGTTAGGATGGTGAGGCGAGAAAGCGGAAACCCCAACACAGTTTGCCTTGTAACTGCACAGGTGCAAAGAGCAAGCCAGGAAGCCGGGAGATGATGTCATCGTCCTCCTCGTACAGCCATTGAGCCAGATCGACCTCGGCCAATCAGCATCCACATGTTGCAAAGTGGAAACCGTCCCCTGTTCTTCACAACCACCCATCCTTCATTGCTCCACAATCTCCCCCATCACTGGCTGCTGCACACTGACTTCTGCCAACTCAGACAGCCGACTGCTCGCCCGCCCCCTGTTGGCCAAATAAATAGAGAACCGCAGAGGAAAAAAGAAAAAATAAACTGAAAGGAGAAAGAGAAACCAGGGGGTGTGTTTTGGTCTGATGGCAAGCAGGACGTTCAGTGCCCTTGTTATGATGTTTGCGTAGCTTCTGTGGGCGCCGGTGCTTCCGTGGCCTGTGTGGGGGCAGTTTCAGTGGGGAGTGTGGGGTCCGCGGCAGCAGTGGCAGCGGGCTCCGTCGCAGCCGTGACAGTGACGGAAGCTGTCGGGGCTGCGGTGGAAACTGGCAGGAGCGGCACCGCCCCCTGAGGGAGGAGAGGAGCCAGCTGGGATGGAAGCATGGCGGGCAGAGGGGGCAGCGGGGTCAGACCTGGGATGTTAAGGGGTGGTAAGGACGAGAAGGACGGGACTGAGAGGAAAAAGAGAGCAAGACAGGAAAAGAGAGAGAGAGAGAGAGAAAAGAGATGTGTTGTTATTTTTTTGGAACTGTTCAGCTCAGGAAATCAGGCTTTTGTGATGTCACCAAGGGCACAATATGCACCCTGAGGTCGGTGATGAACCACTTCAGTAACCAGTTATGTAGCAGTGCATCTACTTCTACTGCAGGAAAAGTCTCTATGCATTACCTGCAGCTCCGACTGGCTGGCCCGGTAACGTCACTGCACTGAGGTCTGGCAGCGGCAGGTTGAGGTTGGGGAGGTTGGGCAGTGGAGGTAATCCCCCTGGGAGGGGCATCAGTCCTGCAGGGTGAGGGAAGCCAGTCATTAGCAGAGCCACAGCCGCTTCACACTGCTGCTCGCCATTATTGTTTCTGTTAGCTGCGCGAAAATATGACATGACATCACTGTTGGTGGTAAAAGGGACTTTGGCGAATGAGGTCGACCCGTTTTGTTTGGGCGTGCGGCCGCGCAAGCGGAGAGAGAGAGCGAGCTGGCGAGTCCTGGGCCCTTTCCAAATGTGTGCTGCTTCAAAGTGTTTCCAGTAATTCACCCGTTAGCAAAACACGGACACATAAAGAAGCATGCGAGCACCTACCTGGTAGCGTGGTGGCAGGGTTGAAGGAGGCGGCAGCGGGATTGAGAGGGGTGAGGTGGCTGAAGGCGGGGCCTGTGGAGGAGGGGAGCAGCGGGACTGTGGGCAGACCTGGTGGGGAGAGGAGTGGACCGGGGGGAGGGGGGTGGGTGGGTGTAGAAACACAGTGAAGAAACAATAAACAGTTGATGCAGAACATCAGTGGCATGTCTGACTGTGTAAACCAATGTGTGTGTGTGTGTGTGTGTGTGTGTGTGGAAGGGGCGGGGGGCACTCACCTGTCTGTAGTTCGCTGGGCATGGTGGGCGGGGCAGCGCTGATTGACAGGCCTGACAGCGAATCCTCGAGACCCGAGGGGTTGGCGGGGCCTGAAGTGGGAGGAGTCACAGCAGAGAGCTGCACCTGGAGGAGTCCAGAGAGAGAGGGAGAGAGAGAGAGAGAGAGAGAGAGAGAGAGAGAAACAGGCAGATAGATAGATAGATAGATAAATAAATAAATAAAGCGGCTGCTGTCAGAGAGACACGATCATGTTCAGGGAGCAGCTTCAACTTTCTCTCTGTCTGCCTGCTCTGCTGCATACAAACACAGTCCAGGGACGTCTGTTGACACATTAATTTCAGACACACCCTGAATAACAGAAAGGCCGACTTTTGGCTGCCGAAAGAAAGAGCTTCAGTCAGTCCAGGAAAACGTACTATGTAAATACCTCATAGGACGACAGAGCTGCAAGCGCAAAGAAATAAGACACTGGTGACAAAAGCAAACCCAGTCTTTGCTGCGGATCCCTGCGGCACCGCCATGAATTTGCTTTGTGATGAAGTATTAACAAACAAGCAATCAGCCAATGTTGTCATCCTTCTTGCACATGACACGGAGCAAATGGGTGAGATGGGTCAAGCCACCGTGTTCTGGCCCGGACAGTGCTGACAGGAGTTGGAAGATTGTGTTATCAAGGGATTCCACGAGTTGCGTGTGTGCATCCAGACCTCAGTGAAGCCGTCCTTCAGCGGGCTGACAGGATCGCTGGCAGAGCTTCCAGGGAAGCTGATCTTCTTGCCCTCCTCAAAAGGCCGGGTGGGGATCCGGTGCAGGTATCCATAACCAATCCCACATCCGAGGCTGGAAAGGGACAAAAGGGTTCATGATCAACTTCAAAACTTTTAAACTTTAACCTTCTACGCCCTCAGAGAAGCATTCCATTTTGTTTATTATTATACTCTACTCTACATTTTCTCTCATCTACACGAGCCTACTGTCAATTTCCCATCAGTAATGAAAGGTTCACGTTCCAGAAAATACATGTTCTGCCACCAGAATCGTCACAATCAATCAAGACAGCTTGCTGGCTCATTCATTGATTTGGACTTCATGAATCCAGCAGAAGGCCAAGTGCTGTAAATAACAGCGATGGCAAGAGAATGCAAATGGCCAGGAGTGGCAGTCAAATCAGGACTCCTGGGAGGTGAGAACCGAGCTGCCTCAGAGGTCAGCGCAGGAGAACGTCCAGGACAAAGTGGTGGAAAGTGTCCAAGTGTTACCTGCCCTCTCCTCCCCAAGCACTGTTGGGTGTGATGATCACTTCTCTGCAGTTATCGGTGTCGGTGTTGTACACGTAGAGCTTGAGGCCTTTCCCTTCGTACGTCTCTATCAGAGAGAACAGGTCCTCTGACTGCACAGACCAGACAACGGACAAAAACAAATGAGGGTATAATCACATTCGGCTGCAGGAGTGTTGGCAACGTTGGCTACGGTAACTTAGAAAGCGGCACAAGCTACCTCATTCATAACTGTGTCTGCACCAATGATGTAATCCGTGTGCGGTCGCAAGCCGGCGAGCGCTGCTGGAGAATTCGGCTCCACTTCCTGCAAATTCAGCCACAAAAGCTCTTAGATCTTAAGATGGACACAGTGAAACGATCGACTTTGGATTGAACGTCTAAAGTTACTAACCAGCACGTGCCAGACATTCTCATTGGCTCCCTCGAAGCTGCAGAACCGGATGGAGACGCCAAGCAGTCCCTGTCCTCCCCACAGGTTGCTGGGAGTGACTGTGGATTCCCGCAGCTCAAGTGTCTTGGAGGAGTAAACCAGCATCTTAACTGGTTTTTCCACACTGGCCTTTAGCAAGTCTTTCAGGGTGTCGTTGTCCTTGTTCTGCAAGAAAAATAGGGGAGAAATGGAGACCGACGGGTAACGACCGACACAAACAAACACCTCCGACTGCAAGGGGCTCTCCTTACCAGCCTGGTGTTGTTGATGGAGACGATAAAGTCAAAGAAAGGCTCCAGTCCAGCACGGTGTCCGGGTGAGTTTTCTTGAACCTGCACAAAGTTTCAGCGACAGTGAGATGCGTGACAGTGCGGACAGCAGAAAAACTTTAGAGCAGCACAGACAAATTAGCGTAAACATGCTAAAAATAGATAAACTTAAAAAACAAACAAAAAAAACAAAGATCACTTATGAAGTGTTAACAACAACAACTATCAGGCGTGTTCCATGTGCGCTAACAATGTGACTTACAAACATCGCAGATCTCCAGGTTGCTTCCCCCCAATCACTCACATCAGTTTTCAACCATTTCAAGCACATGATGGGCCACAGCTTGTGGAAGCCCCCATCTCGTCTTGATATACCGCATTATCGCTTTTCTCAGTCGTTTCCAATCTCATATTGAGAGAGCACTGGTGCTCTTTAATCACACATCTGCACTGAATATCCTCTGCAGTACACGTAGCCCATCTGACTGCACTTGTGCAGGATGTGACTGGAACACCCCGTCAGCCTACCGCACCGCTGTCACCTTTAGCATCCAGCCGCTAGCACCGACGTCAATACAAATGCACTAACGTGAGCGGGTTGGAGGCAGGACAGTTTGTATGTATTAACTGTGCAAAACAGGGCTTCCGTGAACGCTGGGCAGCAGTGACAGTAGGTACCTTGAAGGCTGTCATCCAGTGAGCGTACCTAGCCTTGGCTAGCTTTCAACAGCGATGTTCCGCTAATTAGCAACTAACGAGGCTGTAACAAATGCAAAAGACGACGGGAAGGAACAAAACTGTGGCGCAACGACAAGGTGCACCGCGGTTCCCTTGTTTTCTCCCTCTCGCAAGACTTTTGACGTTTCTCGGAAGAGGGCCGCGGCTCTCATCCCCGGCCTGTCGTCACTGCGCTCGGCTGAGAAAAAAAAATGGTGCGCCTCTAACCGCCGGGATGCTAGCAGCTAACAAGAGACTGCGGACGCGAAACACTCACCCGCAGGACATGGTAGCCCTCCGAGCCCCCTCCAGGGATCTCCACACTCTGCGCACCTCCCATGGTTGGGTTCCTCTAAGGCTTTTTATCGGTTTTATGGCAGCTTGTGAACCGGTCGAGCTGGGCTACCCACTGAGCACCGCCACTCACCGGGTACACGTCGTCAGTTGACTGGCGGCTTGGTGCGCATGCGTCGTGACGTGGCAGGAAATAACGCCTGCTCGATTCCTCTTGAATGCAAAATGACACCTAAAATTAACATCATGTAAGTTGTTTAACGCTGACAGCAAAACAAGTGCCAGGTACTCTGGTTATACTTATGAACGACCGACACGCCCCACACACGTAGCCCCCCCCCCCCAAGTTTTTGTTGGTTCATTGATGATAATGAAAGAAGCAGCAGCTCCAGACTCAGATTCAGTAGCATCTTCAGTGATCCCCTCTCCTCGCTCCTCATTTGAAATCTAGTTTCCCTTTTTATTGGGGCAGCAGCACACTTGCAACAGTCTTTAATCACAGATGACGATGATGTTGTTTGTTGTCTGCATGTTTGGTTGCTTGTTTTTTTTTTTTTTTTAATTTATCGTATTTCATTCCAGGTGGAGGATTGGAGAGAAAAAAACCCAAACATTGCCAAAAACACTTAGGATAAGTGGCCATTTCACCTAGCAGACAGCGGAGGAAGCGACGGAGGAAGGAAACCAAAGAATTCAAGTCATATAATGGCTTTTCACACTTAAATACAATATGCTAAAATCCTAGGCAATCATGAAATACTTTAATGAGTAATAGAATAGGTATATTTTAAATATATGAATTCATTTTATAATACATTCAAAACACCATGATTTATTCAATTGTGTCCTAGGTGACAAAGGAGGGAAACCAAGTCAGATTACCGCTTTTCACCGCAGAGGCTCAACTCCTTTATAAGCACATTTATGTATAGACTTATTTGTGTTTGTTTGTTTTTTCATTATCAGTATTGGTAGAATCAAATTGATGTGTTTTACCGCAGGCATCATAGTAAGTTAGTTTTTAAAGAACCCATCCATCCATCAATTTTCAATACCCGCTTCTTCCTGAACTCAGGGTTGTGATGGTCTGCTGGAGCCTCTCCCAGCTGCCATAGGGCGAAGGCAGGGTGACACCAGGGACAAGCCGTCAGTTCATCACAAGGCCATATAGAAAGACAGACAAGCACACACACACACACACACACACACACACACACACACACACACACCTAGGGTCAATTTAGAGTTCCCAGTTCACCTCACATGCATGATTTTAGACTGTGGGAGGAAGCCCAGTGTGAAGCCACAACCTTGGAACTACCTCACCAGAGAACATGGGCCCCACTGCGGGTATCAGGGCAATGTTTATTGGATACAACAGCTGACTGCACACGCCCACCACTACTGTGATGGGACACGTAGCTCATTAATGGACTTCTACTTGGGGTTTTCAGTAATCATGTGATTTATCAGCAGATATACAGATGGATTTACAAGGTAAGAACTAGAGAGGGGGAATAAAAATCACCACCAATGTTTTTGTTGCGTCGAGCAAATCAATGGATTGCCCTGGCCTGAGAGGAGTCCACCCTTTCACTCTGCTACCCTGGAATCAGGCCTCTGTGCTGTCACAACTGGTACGGATGGCTTTTTTGTGCCATGTGTTGACTCCTCCATTTTGAGATGTCCTTGTTTTTGTCTGCTTCCAAACATGTGGAAGGCACAACAGAGCGACAGCCTTAGCTGCGATCCAACACCCTGGAGGGATTGTGGGTAATTAATCACAAGACACTGCAGCGCCGGAGCTCAAGATGAAAAATGAAGAGCTGAAAACAGTTAGAATATGTCCTTTAATTTTTGGAAGCAGCAAGCAGCACCTGCTCATGATGTTCCTGAAACTACATCTGTGGTTATATACATATTATACACATATGTAATGTATTAATTCAATCTAAAGGGGCAATCCGTGAATTAAGACTTCCGTTTCTCAAGTGCAACAGTTTCGTTGATTCCGACTCCTCACCCGGAAAGATTGCTTTTGTCGCCATCAACGACCTCTGGGCAAAGTCCAGGTTGTTTGCATTGGAGTGGCATTTAAGATTTCACAATACATGTACAGGTTAGGTTCATTTTTATTTACAGAACTACAACACTTGGCTAAACCCATTTGATTTATAGCTGCTGGGGGAAGAAAACAAAAAGAAAAAGAAATTCAAGCCGCAACACAGCCAACCTGGAGAATGCCCACCTCTGCTGGCACACTCCACCCCACACACAACCACTGGAACTCTGCATCATCATCAACATCATGTGTTTGTACTGCTGCGCAACATGGCAGGTGTGTGTGTAATAAGGGGCCTGTGGAGTGTTCTTCTAAACTAAGTTCAAGTACGCACACATGCCAGGCGGAAGCCATTCACACGCCTGAAAGGAACAAAGCGACATTTATAGCAGCAAAACGGCTGAGATCGGCTCCGAGGAGGGAAACAAATAGAACGGGGCAGAGCGAGGAGGAGGTGTGTGTGTGTGTGTATGTGTGTGTGTGTGTGTGTGTGTGTGTGTGTGAGAGGAGAGGCCTCGTTATGTATTTGCTAGAGAGCGAAGAGTCTTCAGCGCAAGAAATGTTCACTTGACTGAGGCAGCAGTTCCGATGATCTCTGCGGCACGGCGGAACGCCACACCCGCCCGGTTCCATCCGAGGGTCTGTGGCGATGTTAATACTCTGCTATCTGAACGACAACAATGGATTCAAGACGGACTCACAGATCTAAACCTGCATCTGGCCGCGAGGTCTGAACTGCTCTGCGGCGACGACTATAACAAAAAAAGATGAACAAGATGCAGGGTTTGGGAGCTCCGGATGAGTCCAGAGGCCGCCGCCTCGTCCACTGCAGTTCTTCATGCCAAGTGCGTGTGAGACCGGATCACCCAGATCCGGACTAGAAGTGCAAATTCAACCCCAGAGGTTTTAATCTGGAACTTTTATTTATTTTTTTGTAACTCCTCCCACCCCCATCTGCCGGAGTTTCATCATCAGACATCACTTTGACAGAGCGGCCGCTGCATCAGCTGCATCAGCTGCATCCTTTTGTTGCCTCGTCAACGTGAGCAGGTTGTCCGTATCTTTCTTCCCCGACACCCGATTCTTTCGTCCCTCGGGGAGACGTCACCAGATGGATGCTCCTGAAGCCTCCAGCGAGGTGCCTCATGCATCGGGCTGGAAGAGGTGGACCGGACGGGGAGTTTGTGAGCCTGTATAGATGTTAAAGTCTCTCTCAAAAAAATGAATCCGGCTGATTTACTTTCAGGTCGTGCGGTGCCGCCAATACTTTTTTTTCCTCATCATCCCAATTCTCACACTGTTGAGTCCCAGTGCACATTTTCACCATGGTCTCACACTGGGCGCGTCACCGCTTTACCTTCGATCCTTTTCCAAACCAGTAACGGCAACTTTCGAAAATTCTCAGTCTGGTTTTAAAACGTAAAAATAAAATCAATCTGCCAAATCCAAGATCCCGCGAATCCATCGATCCTGCGGATGATGGTGAGCCCGGCCAGAGGAGGTGCGGGAGGGGGGGTCAGTCGTGTGCCGGAGCCAGTCAGTAGGTGGGGAGGGAGGAGGCGGAGGGCTGCAGGGAGCCGGAAGAGTTGGAGCGTCTCATGTGGGGCAGGAGGTAGGAGTCCGAGCACAGCTGATGGACGTCGAAGCGGTCCTCCTTGCGGTACGCCAGACACCGGCGGATAAACGCCTGGGGAGCAGAGCACAGTGTGTGCGTCAGTGTGTGTGACAGTGTGTGTGCGCGTCACACTCACGGGTGCTCCATTTGGGGCCGACTCAGACGCTGAGGCATTTTGCGGATGCAAAGAAAGTGGGGAAAAACGAGCACTGTCCAAAATGCACAGAAAACCTAAAGGTGCGAGGCCCAGGAAACACTAGCTGTGTTTACATGGACACAAATAATCGGAATAAAGGCCCAATCAGATTAAAAATGCTTCATGTAAACACGTCAATCAGATGATTCTGATCCGGTTCATCCGGAAAGAAATTTCATTCCAAAAGAGAGAGGTTGTTTATCCCGATCAATATTCGGAATGGCGTCCATGTACACGCCCATGCGGATCCTGTCTTCCTGGTTGGGGGAAAATTATCTTGACCGCGCTTGTGTGCTACGTCAGCGCAACGCGTTTCGGCCGCTCGTTTTTCGGCGAGCAGAAAACATGGCGGGAGGGAAGCAGAACTGGTCTGTGGCTGACACAACTTTCTCGCTGGGACGTCTCGATGGTGGAAAGGCTGGAAACAACGCGGCGTTTGTTTACAACGCAGGCGGAAGTGCAGCTTCTTCTTCTTCTTCTACTATTTCCAGAAAATGAAACAACTCCGCGCACGCCCAAATGATTTATTCTGATTAAACGCTCGGTGCGTGTATACGCACGTCATGATCCGATTTTATTCAGTGTCCATGTAAACAGTGGATTTGGAATTTACAATCAACCACGGTTTGGATCGGATTGGAGAAATTTGCGCATGTAAACGCAGCTACTGTAGAAAAAGGTACATAGAGAGGCCAGCAGCACTCAAGTGTCTATCATGAAAATTTTTTTTTTTAATTTTTTTTCGCTGGCAGGCACAGGACCAACAACACAGACGCGTTTCGTCTTCCTCAGTGTGTGTATATTGCAGACACGCCACTCGGGATTCTTTGTCTGACTCGTAATTGATGATGGAATCAATATATCAAACGAATGAGCCGACGGGCCTAGAGGTGGTTTCTAGACGGTTCCAAACTCAGCCAGAGTGACGACAGCTGTGGGTGGGATCATTGAGACGAGCCATAACCGCTTCTAGTCATCCTGCCGTTAATGCCAACATCATTATGTTGCAGCTTCTCGAGATGCAGAATAAATATGAAGAAATTTCTCGTCAGGCCAACGATCAGTGCTGTTGAGCCTGATTTCGCTACCTGAAAGTGTGGCAGGTGACATCATTCAAAATGAATGTTGGCAGCAGTGTTTCAGAAAACAGTACACTTAGCTGCGTGTTTACAGTCTTCTGCGCAAACTCTGGGTTTTTATCTTTATTATACTTTGTGGAACTTTTCATCAGGTTGAGGTTTGGAGTTGGGTTATGCCCATTATGACATCACAAAGGGCATAATACATACACAAGTTATTGTTACAAATACATTATTAATGTGACATCTGAACAATATGGGACCTATGACGACTAAATATATTTATTTGCGGTGTGAGTGTTACCTTGGCCTCGGTGCTGGCCTGCGGCTTGGCAGGGAACTGGACCTCGGTGGCTTTGAGGATGGTGTTTTCCTGGAGAATATCCTGCTGCGACTGATTGTGACCAAACGGCTGGAAGGACACAGTAAAAACCAAGAGCACGTCAATCCCTTGGAGACTTCTCTCCTCTTCTCTGTGTTCATAAACTCCTTTCAGGGGGCACCGCACCTTCCGTCCGTAGAGACACTGGAAGAAGATCACTCCCACTGACCAGACGTCCACCTTGTTGGAGATCTTTGGAGGCTCTTTGCCCACCACAAAACACTCTGGAGGAAGGTACCTGAAAGACACACAGCAACACAATGCAATGTATCAGTCTCTGATATGTATGTGTATGTACAGTCGACCCCGTTTGCCTCTTCTTTTCTTGGTCCAGGTGCTGGAGAGTGATTGGCTGCTGCTACTATTAAAGGAGGAGGACCACAGCTCATCACTCTCTTTGTTCTTCTCCTGGGAGAAAGGGGACAGTCTTTATGTTGTGTTCTCTAGTTCCCCCTAGGCTGGGCTGGTTCATAACAGTCTCACAGAGACTGTGTGTGTGTGTGTGTGTGTGTGTGTGTGTGTGTGTGTGTCCTACCAGTAAGTGCCTGCTCCCTGTGATGTGAGGTCCATCCCATCCACCCCATAGTTGTCGTCATCCATGATCTTGGAAAGGCCAAAGTCTGTGATCTTGATCTCTCCGCATGCAGTTCCATCCACCAACAAGATGTTACCTGAACACAAACGCACGCGTGTGAGCCAGCGGGGGGGGGTCAACGCACAGCCGTCACATCTCACTGCGGCATTGAGAAGCTCCTGTTGACCCACCGGGCTTGAGGTCGTAGTGGATGATGGGGGGCTTGATCTCGTTGAGGTAACGCAGCGCGCTGACAATTTGCATGACGATGGAGCGAGCCTCCTTCTCCGACATCAGCTTGTTCTGCTTCAGGTAGAAGTCCAGGTCGTTGCCTTCGCAGAACTCCAGGACGGTGCAGAAGCTGCGGGCGGGGAGACGCAGAAAAAAAACAGGAACAAAGGATAAGTTTGCCTCAATTCTGGGGAATTTAAGTTTTATATTGGTAAAAGCTGAACATACTGCCCATAAATACATTAACAAAAGTGTATGGTCGCAGTACAATAAAAGTAATTTGGTTTTCCTACCCATACAACAGTTCTCATATAAATATATATCAGAATATACATAGAGCAATAAGGGTCTTGCTCCCAGTTAGCTGCCATCTTATACTGCCACATTTCTAAGGAAGCCTGGTGTGGACAATCCAGCTGCCTGACAATGCATTTCATAATTAGGGCCAACACTCGCGTATTCAAATAAACCAACGAAGAAGAACCTGGGTGAGGTATCCTGGTGCACATGCCACCGTAGGCCACTGGCAAGCTCAGGAGGAGGAGGGGGAGTGAAAGACGTTGCAATCTAAAATGTAACCACTTGATATCGATGTTTCTTCTTCAAAATCTGCAAATATTACAAGCGTAACCTTTAGGGAGATTTAAATGCGAGCTCCACTTTGATCAGGTGACTGTCGATGTGTCAGCTGCTCGTCCAGGGTCGGTTTCTCTTTCAAGCTCAAAAGCTGAAAGCTAAGAGGATGAATTGCACCTCGCCCCCATCTCTAGGCAGAGGTCAAAGGTCAGCCTCAGAGCCTGAATAAGCCAGAGTTATGTTTCCAGGCGTGGATGTGGACGGCTTACGTTCACAAGAGGAGCTTTGCTAATCCCGAGCAGCGTGAGCGGAACCTCGCACCCATCGCCGATGCTTTATTCTGTTCCTCCAGATACATCGCCATGTCGCCACGGTAACCGTGATCTCAGCCGCTTAGCTCGTCATTAGCCCCTAAACAGAAAAGCTTGATTGCTTTTACCATTTGCTCCGATGCTCTGAAGTGGCAAATACTGATGACGAGCCGCACAGCTCAATAAATCTCCAGCATTATTGCAATATTTGCTGGGTCGGGGATGAAAAGGTTTGAATGTCGCAAACACACACAGGCACCGCTTAGACACTCTGCAGAAACAAAGGGCAAACAACTTTGGACCCGGCGCTGGATGACAAACAACCTCAGGATACATCAGTGCAGCAGGGCAGCACTGCAGCTGGCAGAGGTCGAAGGTGACTCACGTGTCCGTATCCAGGGAGAAATAGTCGTACAGTTTGACTATTCTGGGATGGTCCAGCTGCTTGTGTATCCGGTATTCCCTGCACGCATGCCTGCAAGGAAATAAATGTCAACACAGTGAGTCTGTTTTTTCTTTCTCAAGCGTGGACAGGAATCTGTTTGAGTGGATCTTCGGGCGCGTGCACGAGAGTGTGAGAGACGCACTTGTGATAATTTTCCTTTTTCTCCTCCCTCCAGTTCTTGTTGAGCTGATGGATTTTCACGGCGGCGTAGCGCTGCTCAAACAGGTCAAACGCCTGCATGTGATGAGAAAAGACAGACATTTTCTTTGAGCGTGTGCACAGAGAGGAGAGAGAGACAGACAGAGTCACCTTGCACAGCAGTGGATTGGCCACATTTCAACTGACATCTCATCTTGCCAACCTTCCATCTAGAGCCCCATCAAACACTACTTGGACTGCAATAGATTATACAGGCAATCAGCCTTCTTTCAGTTGCAACCACGCCGCAGTGCAACTGCCACTTGGTGCTCTGAAAGCCCCAGAAGAAGGGAGAGAAACAAGAAGCGCCTGTGATCTTAGCTGCCGCGCCAGAGATAAATGTTGGTGGTTTCGTCACATTGAAAGAAGAACAAAGAACAGCATGGAAGCCATTTCTTTGTGGTAAATATCATTTCTCATTCCTTCTGCCTGGCTTTGGACAGTTTTGTGAAAAAATACTATAGCAGTACAGTGCATTTGCAACTGCTGTGGGACGGTGACATGCAGCTCACACTGGTTGTAGCTCAGGCAACAAAAAAAGAATAATAACGATGAAAAAAAACCAAGACTAGTCTTCATCCAATCACCTTCCAAGGTTTTGCCTTCCTTTTCTAAAAACTCTTCATGGGTTCTTTAGCAAAGCCCAAACAGTGCCCTTTTATGTGGTGGGCCAGGTGTAACATCAGAGAGCTATTGAGAACCACATTGAATCCAATGGGCATTACCTTATAGACTTCGCTGAAGCCGCCCCTGCCCAGCAAGTGCAGCAGTAGGTACCTCTCGTTCAGTGTGGGGTGGTCTTTAAACCTGGGGGAGGAGTCAAGAGTTAGCGTGGAGACGCTCACCATAGCATAACTGTTTGTAACAGCCAGCGTCGACCCCTTATCTCTCTTCTGTGGGTGAAAACATGCTTACGCAGAACTGTCTTCGTTGTTTATCCTCTTGAGCTCCCTGATGTGGAGGTTCCTCACCCGCTCCAGCCGCTCCAGCTCTGCTTGGATCTCCGCTTCCTCCTGTGAAGGAAAAAAAAACCCAAAGAAACCAAAAAACCCCACAGGTTAACTCTCTTAATGATCCGATTTGTACTTCAAACCTGTGGAGCACACGGTCAAACCAGCCTTTGGCAAACATTTTCTAACTGAACAATAGACAACTTCTACACTGTGTCATCCACCCATTTTTTTCACAATACATTTAGTTGATTTTAAGCTGAGAAAAACACAGCCGGAACATCAATTCTTATTTAGTAATCCTGGGGTTTATCCATTATTATTATTTTTTTTTATCATGACCAACGCATTGCAATTTCGTTCTGCAGTGCATCTCTGATGTAATGTCTGTGTGACAATAAAGGAATGTGAATGTCATCTATACAGACCTTCTTTAGATGGCCGAGGCGAAGCTTGAAGATTTCTTCCTGCTCGTGGTACTCGGCGAGTGTCAGTCTGGAAGAAAAATACGGGCGCATAAAAACCTCGGAACAAAGCAGCGTCTTGTTTGACAGTGACAGGATGCACAGACTGTGCTCCACTCACAGCTGCGGCAGGGATGGCTTGAGGAAGGGGTCCGAGTCGTTGCCATTGACCACCTTGGTCTTGCGCTGCTTGGGTTCGGAGGCGGACGCCACTGAGAGGGAAGGAGACGCCGGGTTGGGAGGCTTCCGCTTGGTGAGCAGCTTCCTCTGCCGCTCGATGTCCTCCCTCTGCTGGTTGATCCCCTCCTGCTGCCTGCACGCAGGGGGGCAGCGGGTGGGTTCATGAAGACAAACACGCAAGAACTCGACAAGTATAACACAAACGCTTGATTTTACTGTGCTAAAAGCTGTGCACTCTCACTTGATCAGGTTCTGAAATGCGTATCCGTCGGTCCACTGCTCCGTGTACGACGCCCCGTGTCGGACTGTGGTGAAGTGACCCAGGCGGAGACGATCCTGCATGCTCTTCTCGCGACATGACTGCTTCTCCTGGGTGCTCTGTGTATGAAACAGACCGACGCTACACATTAGAAATGGTGTGAGCAGTTCCACACACACTGAAGAAGACAGAAAAGGACAAAACAAGAGAGAGAGGTTTTTTTTCTCTCACAAGAAATAACTAACAATTTTGTATCCCAACATTGGCACTCTCCAAAACAGTATTACCATGAAATAAAGCCTAGAGTGCAATACTGAAACTTGCAAAGTTCAATCAGTGTTTTAATAATAATTACATTCCGACTTCAATTCTTTCTTAATTGAACAAATACTCGTTCCTGAGATCAAGTATTCTTGGCCTATTATGAAATCCTGATGGCATTACATTGAGTTACACACTATGCGTGACACCATTCTTCAAATAAACATACACAGATGCCATGCCGCTAAAGACAGCTACCTTCTCTATGAGCAGCTTCTTGCTCATGGTGATGCACTTGTTGAGCCTCTCCTTGTATTTCTCCAGGAGTCTTTGCTGCTCGTCAATCTGTCTCCGCAAATCACAATTAGACTGCAGAGGAAAGACGGAGACCATGTTAACGCTGACCACACGATTCAAGGGAAACATGTAAAGCGGTGCTCTCGCAAAAACAGGTTTAGGCTTTCAGGTTTGTGGAACGGGGACCCCACCCTGAGCAGGTCATCAATCCGTCCCTCCTTTTTCTCCAGGTCCAGGCTCTTGTTGCTCTCTAGCGCAGCAAGCTTCAGACCTGTCAGCTCCGTCTAAGTGATGCAGACAGAGGAGGGGGGTTGGGGGGGCGTCAGGGTAAAGTGTGAATCTAGCAGAACCGGGATGTTGTGCTTTCATTTATTCATGCATGCATGATATTACCTGCACACACTTGCTGGAGGAGGCTTTGGGATTCGGCTCTCCAAAACACAGACCCGTCGGTGAGGAGCTATTCTGGCGGATCTGCAGAGACTTTTTTGTCAAAACTTGTAGTGACACACAAACTATTCTGCCTCGCCAGCAAATGAACCTCAAGCTGGGGGCAGAATTTAACGTCGCTGATCGTGATCTACTCACAATGGAGCCTGGAGCCGAGTGCGAATTTTGTGGGGAGCGGCGAGCTGATGGGAGGCCTCTGACAGGACTGGAACCATTTCCACCCTGGAACTACAAAGGGCAAAAGTTGCAGCACAGACACACGGGACATTTTGGGGTGAAAGAAGCTGACAGAACACTCACATCGAAGTAGTCGCTGATCTTGGGACCACGTGTGGATGTCTTCCCTGCACCAAAAATAAGGGACACCTTTTACGTAAGTCAGGGGCACTGCATCGATGTCTATATGATGTCGATGTTTTCCAAGTGTCAACCTTACCTTGACTGCTCTCTGAATAGGTGTCGGCCTTTCTTTTCCTCCCTCTAGACGATTCAGAATGTTTCTTCTCTGGAGTCTGGAGGGAGGAGGGGGAAAAAAAGAGTCAGAGAGAATAAAAGGAGATAGAACTCCCCAGTGTTTTACCTAACAAAGATATTTTCAAGCAATGGAGTTTGGCAGGGAAGGCGAGCCAGAAGAGACAGAGCACATACTGAGTAGGCAGGGGAGCTCCCTCTTTTCAAATCAGAGTTCTAAGGGGAGAGGAGAAGGAGAGGTGGAGGTAGTGGGAGAGACGGAAAGATGAGGAGGCACAGCAAGGAAACAAAGAGGCCTAGCGAGGCTTCACTCTTCACAGCTGTGTATTCAAATGTCTTTCATTTCATCCGCTTTGACCTTTCGCACCGTAAACAAAAGTTTATTTTCTACCTCTGACTCCTTGTCGCTGGACGAGCCCAGACTGCCGTAGCTGTGGTTGGACGACTCATTGGCCAGGCCCTGCACACGGGGGGGGGGGATTGCACAAATAAGCAAAACAAACACAAGGTGAGAATAGTCTCTGTGTGTCAGCGGCGCTATCAAAAACACTGTCTTATGAAAATGTGGGTGAAGCAAAGTCTACAGGGCGGTTCTCCAGTGCGCCATGACATGCATAGATCCAGCTGCTCAGTCATCAGTCTGACCTCAGCCTTCCTCCAAGCCTTGCAGAAATCAACAGTGTCACACCATTTTCATATTTCTATTCTTGCATCCCTGCACAAAAACAAGGCCACCCCAGAGGGCGGGGCCAACACCTGGATGGAGGGCATGTTGTCAACGACCTGGGAGAAGTATCAGTGTCCCTTGTGACAAGACAAAGGGCTGATTCCCAGAAGTGTGTGTTTTAGCACACGCTCTTTGCAAAGTGGAGCAAGCAAAAGAAGTAGAAGGAGGTCATTTCTCATCAGTTAATCGTGGGCTACTGATACTCGGACTGGGCCCGTGATGTCTTTCGGTTTTACGGTTCTCAGTTTTATTTTTAGACTAGCGTTCAGACAACAGGCGGGAACAAAAGACTTTTGGCTCATTGGCATCTCTTGCCCCTGACAGTCACCTTCGCTCCGCCACTGGTACTCCCCGTGCTGCCTGCAGTGTTGCCGGTGACGGCTCCTGTGAACCTGGCCTCCAGCAGCTCCTGTCTCCGTGGGTCCAGGCTGTGCAGCTCCTCCATGGGGACTGGCAACAGAGGGATCAACAGGGGTAGCATTAGCAACGCAGCCAGGGTACATACAAACAGAGGTGACGCAAGTGTCTGCCTCTTAAACATTTTTCTGGGAGGACCAAAGAGAAATCTGGATGAAGATTAGAGACAATTACAGAGATCACAGGTTAAAAATAGAAAAAAAGATGGGTTTGATTGAACTGGGCAGCAAGAGGCTTTAAAAAAAAAAATGCACCGTCATGCCATGAGGAGAAAATACTTTGGATTAGTGACAGTGAATTTCATAACTTAAGCACAAAAGACAAGTCTGACATTGAAAGGAGTCGTCCAATAACGCAGCGGCAAAAAAAAAAAGTCCTTTATCTCATCGGCCGTGCCGTCACCGTGTCCTCATTCCACAGGGCTAAACTAGTCTGCGATATTCAGGGATCCCTGCACCTCGGAAGCCTTGTAAATAGAGCACAATGTCAGCTGAGATGAAGACACTTGAGCTTTAACACAGAGCCACGTTCTCCTGCCAGCTACATCGTCCTCGAAGGAAGAAACCTGGGCCACCTTTTGGAAGGCGTGGGGCAACTATAAGGCTTAACATTGAAGTGGTCAGACTGAGACAGCCAGGAAGGTACAAACTGCAAACTGGTACAAAGGGACGTCAGGAGCAACGCTGTCTACAACATGTCCAACACAAGCGTGTGTACTGCAGGGCTGCTGTTCTGTAACAACCGGGTCTGCAGGTGGACACACACGCACAAGTCCTCTGCTCCCTGCTGATGACTGCTGCAAGTGTTCGCTTCCTTATTAGACATTTCCTGGCTGGCATCTTTACATGGCCTCTGTCACTGCGAAGAGCCCTAAAAGGCATAATGGACATTATGAAACACTGGCTCTGTGAAATACATAGCACTTTAACCAAGCCCCAACAGGGGTGATGTGAGGACAAAGCAGACGTCGTCTGCAGTAATTCGACAAGTAACATCCATTATTTACTTACTTACATTTCAATGTATGTTGGGTGAATTAGCCAGTTTCTATAAAAGATTCTTGCTTTGAAATTGTCTGTGCAAAGCTCTCAACGCTGTCGTAATAAATGGTATTTTATTTAAACCAAAATATAATTCAAGACAATCCGCTTGAAACACTGTTGACAAGCAAATAACGAAATATTGTGCGTCAAGATTCACATTCTCTTAAAGACAACATTCTCAGCACGGTGTTTGTTTGATCACTTCTCGAACTCATCCATACGGGGGATCAATAAAGTCCAAAATGCTGTGTGCACAACAACCTGCACGCACACGCAAACAAGTGCGGCCAAACTGTTCTTAAAGAGACAAACGACGGACCATATGCGAACTTTAACGCACAACATGCATGCACCGTAATGCCGTCAAGACGGATGCATGCATGGCGACAATGTCTAATAAAGCCCCCCCGAGCAGATGCCGCTGATAGGAGCTAAGAACTGCGAACTAAACTACTAGAGCATCGGAACAAGCTTCGGGTAGCAGAGCGCCGAGTTAGCCGACAGCTACACAATCGCCAAAACAAAACAACAACAAGCTAGCGCTGCCTTTTGTGCGAACGCGGATAGCTCGCTGCTACTTGGACCGGCAGTCAACTGAGCTGACAGCTGACGTTTGGCTTCCAATTCACGGCATCAGTGAACTTGACATCCATTTCTTTCGATCTCTCTCTCTCTCTCTCTGTACTCCACAACGAAACGCCCAGTTCCACCGCACTAATCCGCTCCCGTCGGCCAAGAAAATGAGGTTTGACGAGAACAAGAGTCGCAAGAGTGGGCACTTGGCGAGCTGATATACCTTCCTTGCTCTTGGCCGTCGCCGTTATATGTTGTTGAGAAATCGTTGGGGACGAGGAGAGCTGCGACCAAGATGGCGTCGCCTCCAAACTTCCACCACCACTTCCACTGTTACTTTGGACACTCATGAAGCCACTTTGCCGCCGAGGGGAGCCAGCGCACGCTCTGTCGTTCGCGGAAATCCAGAACTACTGGCGTTCATCGCTTTGACACCTGCCGTAAAGCGTCGTGGCGTTTCTTCTTCTCCCCCTCTTCCTTCGCTTCCTCCTCTTCCTCCTCTCTCTCTTGTCTCGCTCCGAATTTCTGCCGCTGTCAATAGACGTCTCGCATTGTGTGGCCACCGCGGGCCGCCTCGCTGCTGCTGCTGCTGCTGTGGAGGAGTAGTAGCAGGAGGAGGAGGAGGAGGAGGAGGAGGAGGAGCGGCTTCTTCGCACCGACGCTCAGCGGCGGCCGGATCCGGCGTAACCTTTGCATGATGACCGCACCGCCCCGCGCCGCGCCGCGCCGCTCCGCCTGTCAGCATCCATCTCGCGAGCGGAGCCGCGAGCCTTGTAGGCGAGGCTATCGCGAGGCTCGCGCTCGCGCGCACGCACCTCACTTGGCAGCCAGCGGCGGTGGCGGCGGCGCGAGCGAGGAATCGCACACACACACACACACACACACACACACACACACACACACACACACACACACACACACACACACACACACACACACACGCCCTCGGAAGCAGCTCGGGCTGAGCGGAAGGCGAGTCCCAGCGTCGACCTGAGATCAGACTGTGATGGGAAAAACAACGTAACACCCCGAGAAAAAAATGGCCGAAAGTTCTTGTCTCTTGAAGAAGGGAAGCGACCGACAGACATACACGGAGCACATCTCATAAAATAAAAACATGGATTCGAAATATGAAGGTATATTTCGAATCCATGTGTAAATATATACATATATATATATATATATATATATATATATATATATATATATATATATATATATATATATATATATATATATATATATATATATATATACATATATATATATATATATATATACATATATATATATATATATATATATATATATATATATATACATATATATATATATATATATATACGTGTGTGTGTGTATGTGTGTGTATTTGTATGTGTGTGTGTGTGTATTTGTATATACGTATGTATATACATATATTATACATACATACATTATATATGTATGTATATATATATATATTATATATATACATACATATATACATAGATAGTAACACTAGAATATCAATGTGTAGTAGTGATTTATTACGTATCTATTTAGCTTAATAATTGCAATCACATACATACATACATACAGAAAGAAAGAAAGAAAGAAAGAAAGAAAGAAAGAAAGAAAGAAAGAAAGAATTAATAAATAATTTGCCTGTTTTTAAAAAGAATCAAAAGCAGTTAACAAGAAAATAGTTAGTATTCAAAGAAATACAATGAGAAATTGAATTTATTCTATTTGCAATTTAGATGGCTTACTCAGCACTCCATTTGTACAGTATATGTTGGTGGTGGTACTTGTGTGCGGAAATAAGCCACTGTACTCTGTACTCTGTACTGTAAAACAGTGCTGTGCCACAAGGTTTTGTATCATTTCAGAGAAACACACACTGCGGTCGTGTTCACAGGAGAGTGAGCATGTATATAGAGCTGTGGTCTTGACTCCTTTAGCTGTCTTAGAGTACACATTTGGAAGGGCTTGGCGGGGGTGTTTGTAGGTGAGAGGATAGTGATGTGGTATGGGTTACAGGGCCTTTTGTTCTAAATTTGGTGCAGTGCATCAAAATGCCTTTGCCTTCCTGTAGGGTGACATACAAATGCGCAATCACTCTGCCATCCAGATGTTTGACCTACATTTTATTTTACAGCTGTTTTTGAATTAAATGAAAACAATGAATTAATTTATTTTTTGCGGGAAAAAAAGGTGTGGCGTTTCTTGACGTTGTTTACCTTCAGATATTCTCAGACTGAATTTTGATTTATTTCCGCTTGCTTTGCGTGAAATGCGGATACGATGTTGGCGACTTTGCAAAGGCTGTGACTGTGTGCCAGGCGCTGCTCCTCTGCAGTCAGACTGCATCGGGGCACAGAGTGAGACACAAACAATCATACTGCACCTCATATGCACCTGCCAGCAGTAACCTGATTTTTTGGTCACATGGTTTCCATGGTAACAGAGCAATAGTCTTGACAGGCAATGAGGAGGATTGTATAAGCAGCTGAGGTCTAGTCCGTTACACTACAGCGTGCACACACACACACACACACACACACACACACACACACACACACGCGCGCACGCGTGGCTATGTGGAGTTTGTGATGTAATTCCATGTGATACTGGAGTTGTGTTATGGGGAAAAGGTGACAGACGGCAGCCGATGGGACATTCCAGGAGCATCAGATGTCTGGGGAGTGTTGGCTGACATTTGGAAAACTGTCCTCAGCTTGTGGTGTAAGACGGGAGTTGTGACTTCACACACTAATTAATCTTGAATGGAAAAAAAGAGAAATATAGCCAAGATGAGATGAGTTGTCCCATTATATGCATGTTCGATTCAGCTGCTTCAGCAAGTCATGTCAGCTGGAAGCTCATCCAGTAGCCTGCAAACCTGGGGATTCATGCAGCTGAATGGAATTCGGCCAGCATGTGAATGTCGCCTTTGTGCTTCTTGCTGCAACATGTCAGATGGCTGCTGAGGAAATGACTCGCTCCCATTTTTCTCTTTTAATATCACAGTGTGTTGCTCAATGTGTTTCATGTTGACCTCACATAATCCTTTTCACCAGGATCCGAAGTCTGTCACAGAACTGATTCTGTTCTTATAACATGATCAAAGTCAGTGAATTAGGTTCTTTTTCTAGGCTACTTCTACAACATAGAGCCATGGTTGATTTCGGAGGGTGAATATATTACTTTATTTCAAAAATTATTTTCTTTGCAGGGTCACAAAAAAGAAAAGAAAAAAATTATAGGTACCATAAATATTAGATGTGACCAGTCAACAATTTACATCACAGCTGAGATACAATCTTTAAATTTTGTTATATTTTAACAGCTACTGATTATAAAATAAACAAGAAGAAACCAAAATAAATTTGACGTTAAGGAAATACAAGAGCTTGATCAACTTTTTTTAAGGGTAAAAACAACAACAAAAAACAGAAAAGCATTTAGTACAAAATGTGCCTGATTAAATTATTAACTATTTACGTTCACATCGATGTGTAGCGATATACTGTAGAATAGATCAGGCCTTTGTTTGTTAGTGAGCTGAGCTCACAAACATGAACTGCGACAGGTTTTGATTGTGCCTCCATTTATATCGCAGTGCGTCAGTCTATAGTGTCGTCTCAGAAAATGGCACTATTCCTCGGTTTGAAGGCCTGTATCTGCTTCTCATACATGCTGATGTACGATTTGAGAAGGTCCTCCATTGTTTTGCTCTGAAGGGGGAAGCAAATGGGAGTCAGATTTCATGCGATGAATGAGAGCGTGTGTCTGTTTCTTTAGCGCTTCGAGGAGAACGGCGAGCCACTTACGTGCGAGCTCTCAAAGACAAAGCTGTTGCCTCTGGCCGCCGTGCTGATCTTCATGTGGAAGGAGTGGCGTTTGTGGTGGAACTCTGTGATGCGGCTGAACGGATACATGACCTTCATGTCCTGCAATGTCACAAAGCCGTGATGAGCCATTTGAAGATGTCAATGTGAGAAGTAGATGCTGTCCATCGTACCTTTGTCTTTGGGTTCATGACGCCGACGCCTTGCTTGTTGATGACGACCCAGACTTGGTTCGGCCAACTGGGCTCGAATGTTTGCTGCAAGGGTGCATGCAGACAGAGTCACTGGCGGCATGCAGTCAGTTTCAAGAATTTATTTTTGTTTTGTCTCTGTCCTGCTGACTCACTTTCACGTCAAAGAAGGTGCAGCCGAAAGTTGGCCATGTTGCAATGGTTTCCAGGAAGGTGGTTTTGGCTTCCTGCACTGTGAATCCACTCTGCTGGCTGTAGGAGTAGATGATGTGCTGCAGGGTGACGGAAAAACATAAAAAAAAAGAATTGTAGAATGCACAATAAAAATGGTTAATCTTTAACCAATGGGGTGTATTTTCTGCATCTTTATCTTGTCTTTGTCTTCCTTTTACCGTCTTCCAGTCGTGAGTCGTCATGATTTTGATTTGGTCGGCAGGGACCAGGTCTCCCAGTAGTTTGGGGACCTCGTCGAACCGCGTCCTGTCGGAATCCACCAGAGCTCTGAAGAGCAGCCCGCCCAGGTCCGTCATGTCCAGTTTGGTGCAGTTGTGGTAACCACGCAGGTACTTGGACAATTCCTGTTTGAAAGGCATGTCCGATGCAAAAATGAAAAATAAAAAAAACATCTGTTAAGAAAAAGTGAGAAGCCTGTCGATTTGAAGAGCCTGTATTCTTCAGTACCTGTGGGAAATGAAACATCAAGTCTGCCACCAGATCTTTGCCAGGGGTCACATTGAACCAGAGCTTCCTCTTCATCATCACCAGGTAGACCACGTTGGCTTGGCTACCTGCAAGGCCAGAAGTTCAATGATAAACATAGAGAAGTTCTGAAGTGCACGGAACCAAAGCTGCCTCCCCCACGTCTTCCTCACCTTCCCTGAGTCTCCTTGACTTCCTCCGAGATTCTGTCACGTTGCGTATACTGTCAAAGAAATACTCCTTGTCACCCAAGCTGGACATCTGAGTGATAGAACAGGCTGGAGTGTTAGATGTGATTGGCAGCAAACAGAAACAAAAAACAAAACTCCTTTTTTTCCCCATTGGAATATGTTTTGTGTTGGAACCAAAATACTTATTTTCTTTCCTTATTTCTGATTTATTGGTGCTTTGGCTTAATGTGTTAATTATGGACTCAACAGTAATTGTTTTATTTATTTTGTATTTTCTTATCATCGGTTGTGCTAAGGGCCACGCCCTCACATCACCAAAGGCAGGTGACTGCAGCACCTGCACTATATCAGGATGGTTAACGGGGCCGGCAGGTCTCTTGAGTCGAACGCAGCCGAACAGTTTCAGACCACTGTCAAGCATTTTTATTGGATTTCTGATTTTTGACTATTTTTGGATTACTTTGACGATCAGTGTGTTGGAAGCAACCTGTGCCTTTTTTTTTGAGTGGAAAAATAAACAAACGGAGCATTGGATCGCCGCATCCGCCAGAGTTTTTGTTTTGCACAACCACGCTTGGGCGCGTCGAACTGAAAACTCAAAAGATTCAACAAGAGCAAAGCCCGAAATTTCAGTGGGAAATAGTCTGTGTTTTATTTTGCATTATTCATTTCTGTCACACAGCCAAAACCCACAACTAAACAGAGAAAAAGTTTGTTAAATATAATCTGACTTCACCTTCTTTGACGTTTTCACATACAGTCCGTAACCCTCGGCTGAGCTGAGGCTGAGCTTGGAGGCGATGCTGCGGCACAGCTCTGTGGTTGTGGTCGTCGATGTCACCTTGAAAATCTGCACAGAGCATTGGAAGAAGAGCCCAGGCATTTACCACTGAGAGCTGTGTGCTACGAACCGCTACAGTCTGGAATGAAAATGGTAAGCGTGTACAAAAAAAACAAAAAAGTCAGTTTAGCGGCAAAGTAAGACGAGGAAAAAGTAAATCAAAAATATGTCAAAAGGATAAAACAAATAAGAGAAAGAAGACGTTTTTCACCAGTCAGTAGTGACTCCAGGAATAATATTCTCTTTGCCAGGAAATAGCCAAGTACGTCAACCCAAGTCATTTTCACTCAAAAGTTTTATACAGATTCATCCAAAAGCACCAACAGATGGATTTGTGCAAACTTTGGAAACATGACTACAAGGCTCTGACTGAACCAACAGAGTGTCTTACATCGCCCATGTTATTAGGGTAGTGGATTTTGTGGAAGATCTGCGTGCTGTTCTGCTGGATGGCGTCCACCTCCACCAGGTGGGGAGGAAACTTCCTGTGCTCCTTACTGATGACAAAAAATAACAGTCATACAATTATGCAGCAGATGAGCATTGTCACACAGGATGGAAGCAGACATTTTTGTTATTTCCAGGCAACGTACAATAAATAAAATCATATTGTGTAGAACTTCTGTTGATTCTAACAGAACAGGACGTCAAAGCCCAGCTCAACCGGCACGCGACCCGTCATTTATGTGCTCCCGAGTCTGACCTCTGCATCTCCTCCATCCTCTGCAGGCAGCCCGCAGCCAGCGGATCTCGGGGCCGCGACTTCAGGAAGCTCCAAGCGTGTGTCATCAAGCTCCTGCTGGGTGGGAACAAGCCTGAGCAGAGCCACATCAGCTGCCACCCACGCTCCACGCTCAAGCTGGAAGAAGCAGGAGGGGAAGAATTCATCCGGGACCGGACAAATTTAGGGTGAATACTCTTTGGAAATAGAAGGACCCCGAGCCTACCGGACAGGGTTGTTAGTCATCTGCCTCATGATCTGGCAGTAGACCTCGTCCCTCAGTTCGTAGTGCTGTGTGGCAGGACCGAAGATCTGGTCAGTCAGCTCTATAGAGTGGCAAGCCTGTTTGATGGGGTAGTCGCCCATGTACTTCAAGATAGGTGAACAGTGGAGTTAAAGACAAAAAGGATCATCATCAAGAAATCAGTGTTTCTTGATAAAAACTTAAGTGCATAAGAATTAGCACCATCCAATGGCAGGAAAGCATATTGCAAACAATGTTAATGGCCTACCAGTCAAATCTATCTACAGTACAGACACTCATTGGTCACTTAATCACTAAAACTGCTTGTGAAGACAAATAGCTACTCAGCCAATCACATGGCAACAACTGTGCAATGTGGATGCATTTGTGCAGTGTGGACGTGGTGAAGACCACTTGCTGGGGTTCAAGGGGAGCATCAGATTCGGGGAGAAACACACACAACCATTTCCATATATATATATATGTATATGTATATATGTATATGTATATGTGTATATATGTATATATGTATGTATATATACATATACATATATATGTATATGTACTGTATACATATACAGTAAGCGCTTACTACAAGGAAAACAAAAACATTCATTAAACTTTTTAACTGACTTTTTCAAACTAAAAAGAAAAAAACAATCAATATTTTCAATTGCAATTCATGTCAACAGATCCCTTTAAATGTTCCTGCTTTGTTTCTCTAAATATCGTGATGGCTATATATGCAGGTATGCTGAGCCGGCTGTGTTTCTGAAGGATATCTGTGAAGGCATTGCAGGCCAAGCTGCTGAGGCTGGAGTTGCGCACCAGAGTCTTCATCAGCGGCTGCTTGAGAGGCTCTTTGGAAAAAGTCCACAGCTTCTCCAACCTGAACGCTCCCTGGCGGCCGACGTTGGTTCCTTCCCTGCGAATAGGCATTTTTTTTTCAAAACATTTTTTCAAGGCTTCATCTACTATCGCAGAATGGGACTTCAAAGGCATCAACCTGGTGACATCATTACCTGAAGTGCTCACTTGCAAACTCTTTGATGCTGACAGGAATTATTATTTCCTCACCCAGCCTGGAGTTTCGCATCGCTGACTGATTCTTCTGGCCTGAACTGAGTAGTTCCTGATTGGTTAGAGACAGTTGCTGTCATAAACCACAAGATGAGACTTAAACAGAGCCTGACAACTGAACATGTTTAATGTCCATCTCTGTGCACAGAGTACTGCTTGGTACTGATGGATTTTGATGATTATTACATATTTCCTTGCTTCTAATTATTATTAAGACATTTTTTGAGTAGTTTTTTTTCGTATTTGATGCAAATAAATATATGCGAATACAATTTTTTTCATTATTTCCATATTTTGTGAGTAATGATAAGTTTCATTTTCCTGGACAATTACCAGTGTTTGTTCCGAGGGCCTGCTGAGAGTCGGCAGAAACTGCAGGACTTCCTTAAGAACCAGACCACGGCTCCTGGTCCTCTGATTGGTTGCTCTGAATGTGTAACTAGAAGCAGACCAACTGTAGTGTTTCTCTACCAGCAGCAGGTCTCCTTGTTTACAATCCAGGAACTCTGTGTCTCCTGAGGAAGTGGAAAAGACAAGAGTTGTTGATGATGTTTTTTTGCGGTGGATAGCATTACTAGCAATAAGTAAACTTGCGTGTCTCAGCCCGAGCTTTCAGTGCTGGTGCCTACCAGGTTTGCTGGTGTCCTGCCGGATGAGAGCATAGACCGAGCGCTGTCTCAGCCCATCCCAGAATTCCTTTATGAGACGTCCCATGTCTTCGGTTTCTGCACCCTGGAGAACAAAATCTCCTCTGACCGTGGACAAACTCACTGGCTGTGCAGTGAACTGGTTCTTGCTAATAAAGATAACACACATTTCATGTTATTATCGAGCCTCTTCAAATTGTGGTTTAAATGTTTGGGTGGGGGAGGGGAGATCAGTGCCTTTCGATGTTGACGTCCTTGATCTCGATGTAGGGAAGCTCCAGGAGTGTCTCATCTCTCCCCTCCCCAAGGAAAAGGATGCTACTGCAGTTTACAGCCACAAAAAACCTGATCCTGGCCAGAGGAGGTCCTGGTGAGACGTGAGGAAAATCAATTTATTATCGAGCAGAGTCACAGATTTAAAGGCTAGATGTGTTTTCTATGAATATGAAAACATTTCCAGCTCTTACTGAGAGAGATAGAAGGTTTTCCAGGATTCAGGCTTATCTTTAATCCACATTGCTACTTAAATATGATCACATGAATTAAATATTGTTTTGCGTTGACACACCTGACTTCTGAATTACTTCATAGAACCTGGAGAAGTTAAGGGGCCATTTGCGACAGGCGCTGTCCACTATTTCTTCTTTCGCACTTTCGCGACTATGGCTCCTGCTGACGTGAGGACCCTGAAGGACCAGGATGTAATCATCACTCCCAAGGTGACAATTATTTTTTGTGCCACAATCAGATTTCGTGCAACACCATACCTCCAGGTGCGCTGTGCTGATGAGTTGGATCCACTTTGACATGGACTTGTGCTCAATGAGATGGATGGGGATGCACTCTTCCACCACCTTCTGCACGTTGCCTTGGTAGTTTGCAGAACCAAACTGGATGTAGTAGTGCGTTGCAACCAGCTGGACGTATTCATCCTTGTGAAAGGTGCAACACATGTGGTTATTTATTTATTTAAAATTTTTGTTCTGGGCTTAAAACAAACAACTGTTGCTGTCCTGTAAAATGAATAAGATCAAAACAAGCTGCAACTTTTTATAATTATTATTCATTGTGTTTTTTTTTCTGTACGCCTGTATTACAGGATATTTTGGCCACCAGAGGGCAGCATAGATGAGCTGCAGGTTGCCGCTATCAACTCACTGCATTCACGTCATTCACGTTCAAGCTTTTCAAATTCAAAATATTAACAGTTTTTATTATATATGACCACATAAATTTTTTACATTTGGTCTTTTTAAAATTTTGCAGATTTGACGATATTGTTCCTTACCATATCATTAGAATGTATGTTAGTTTGAAAAAGTGCAAAGCTATCACCATCACTATGTCGTCAAATGATAGTAATGACAAAAGTCTGTAGGAATTAACCATAGCAGTAATCATAACACAGAGCTGTGGAAATAATGAGGATTGTGGAGAAATGCTAGGTGTTTTGGTGATACCAGGCAACCAATTTGCTGACTGAGCTTAAAGGTTTGCAGAAATCACTCCTCACCATGTCACAGGTGTACTCCCCGGACTTGATCCCCTTGATGACCTGCCTGTAGATGAGCTCCGTACTGACAGGGTCCACTGAGCTGTCGTGCCAGGGCGTGAACACCTCCTTGCGGACGGAGAACCTCCAGGGGGCGTCCTTCTCCTGCTCGCACTGAGACACTTCATCCATCACATGTCGGCTGCAGCTGCCCAGGGACGACGTCTGGAAACGGAATATCGGATAAGAACCTCCAGAGTGACCAACTGATGCTGGGACTGAGGCAACATTGGCAAGAGCACGGAAGACCTCACCTTGTCCTGGAAGGTGATGAAGAGGGAGAATCCCAATGTGTCTTGAAGATTTACCCTGTCAGCCACTGCCTGGCAGACTTCAGCGGATGTGGAGGCCGAGTCCAGCGGCAGGCTGAGGCTGCGGCCGTCCATCAGAGCCACAGACACGTCGATGGGCCTCCTGGACTTTGCAGCCTGTCAGTGGTGAAAAAAGAGAGACCTCAGGGCATTTGCAGGGAATATATGGCGCTTGCCTCCCAGTGCTCTCTTTTACCTCCAGCTCTATGCAACAAGGCACTTCCTTTCTCTCTCCATTGGCCATTAAGCGGCGCAGGCGCTCAGCACAATAGTCTCCATAACCATCAGGCCCTTTTTGCACAAAAGCCTCCAAATACTGCCAGACATAAAAAGAATGAAGTGTGTAAATAAATAATTATTTTAAAATGTACCAAAAGGACAAGGACAGGCTTTCCAAATAAAAATAATTCTGAATCAGTACAGCATTTTTGTCAAAATTTTATTTTTTTTCCTCTTGAACAGTAATTTGCACTGTGTGTAAGAATGGACAGGCTGCTGTTGACTTGCAGCGCACTGACCTTCATGAAGAGGTCGGTCGGAGGGAAGATGCCCAGACAGACGGAGAGGAGGATCCAGCCTTGCATGCGGCTCCTTGTGCCCTTGTTTTCCACCAGCTGCTTACAGATCTGGCAGTAAATCTCATCCCTGCCAAAGAAAAGATCAGTGGCAACAACCAGAAGACACCAGGTAAGAAGAAGAACCACCATTACCAGTACAGCCATGTGCAAAATAATGACTAAATTAAAGATCAAGATCATAGGTTCGTTTTACTCCTTCACCTTATGTTTGGCCTCAACAGTGCGACTCCGACGATAATGTGGAGTTTTTCCAGTGACGAGAACGGCCGATCCAGAGTGGGACCCTCGCCGATCAGGACGTCCTCGTCCTCAGTCAACTCATCGGGCTGCTGGATCGGAGGACATGGTGACGAGTGCACATCTCACACACACAATGAATCAAAAGGAGCGAAGAGAGAGGACGGCTTCAACGGCGCTCACCTCATCAGCATTAGAGGAAGAACTTTTGTGTCCGCCTGCAAACACTGGCTTTCTTAATCTTATTTTTTTCTGAAGAAAACAACAAATATTAACTCAAAACACACTAAAGCAGTTGGCATGACAACAAGGTCAATTAAATGTTGAAGTTAAGTGAAATATTTAGTTTGGGTTCATCATGTATTAGTTTTAAATAACAGGAAATAGCAGATAACATCCGTTGAAGGTCGCATATTGCACTGATTTTCACATATTTGCTTGTCATGACCGCATCCAATACACTGCCCTTTGTGACATCACAAAGACCAGATTTCCAGGGCTGATTGCTTTTGACAGTGGAGCAATCAGAAGACAGAAGACAAACTTTGCTTATTGTCAGAGTCAGTTTAATATAATTAAAAGTAAGTACAGTCAGTTTTGCACAATATGGGACCTCAAGGAAATGACTCAAATCAGAACACTGGTACCTGGTCCAGTCCCATCAGGTTGCTGAGCCTCCTGGCCCGTCTGTGAGGCATATTCCGAGAGATGGGCGATGGAGGACTGGCGGACCATTTTGGCTCCGGCATGTCCTCCATGAAACGCAGGATAATCCACCACACAGTCAGACACGCCTGCGATGTGAGAGGTGGACAGTGAGAGGGGTCCTGTGGCGGAAGAGTGCGTCTCTGATTGGTCCCTGTCCTCTCACCAGTGCGTCGCCTTCGTCGTCGTGCTTGAGGAGCGGCTGCCTGAGTCTCTGAGTGATGTGCCTGTGTGACATGTAGCCCTGGAAGTGCTGGATGCTGAACTTGTAGAATGAAAACTCGGCACTTCCATCGTCGTCCTCTTCGGCGTCTGTTGAGTATTGTCGCGGCTGGTGGCCATACAGGCCTTCCAGCCGCTGCTTCTCCTCCTCCTGTCTCCTGACTGCTCTCATCAGATCAAAAGCCTCCTGCGATTCCACGATGTCCAGTAGCCGCTGCTGAAGATCCAAGGCGATCAGATCCTGATTCTCTTCCCCTGGGCTGAGAGGAGGCTGAGGAGACTGTAAAGTGGATGTGTTTTTCATGCCAAATGTATATACTGTATATGTTTTAAATATAATTGATAAGTTTTGATATTTTAGCTCTTTGTACTTTGACTTTCATCTGTCTTCGGACCAACATCCCCCTGGTGTAGGCCTGCAGCAGTATGACGGCCTCTCTCTGCTGCCTCCAGTCCTTCCTGACCTGGTGGCCTCGCACCTACGGAAAAGACACAAGAGCCTCTAAAGATTGATGACAATAAACATAACTCGATAAATGAGTCCAAGAAATAAAAAACAAAAGCTTGATGGATAGTAAATACTCCCTCCAGGCAGGAGAAAGGGGAAACGTTACATTACACAGCCCTTAGCATGGTTACACAACCACCTCCCTGTGTTTTACCTGCATTGAAACAATGTGACCAAAAAATGTCGAATCGTTCCAAATTCTTATAAGTCAAAAAATGCACGACTAGGCAGTTGCAAAGTGTTTGAGTTCAATCAGCAGACAAAGCAAAATGTAAAAATATATATATATTATTTAAAACTTATTTTTTCAAAAAGAAAAAAAAGGTGATTTATAAAAAAAATTATTTTGATAAAAAAGATATTAATTTGGAAAAAAAAGTCATAATATACAGTAATAATTAAAGAGATGTTTCTTTATTTTTAAACTAGCATACTGTATTTATTGTATTTATTATATAGTGTTGATAATGAGAATGGCAGCTACAATAACAATGCATACGCAACATAAACATTATTCAAATTGTAATAAAATCATTGTTATGATATATGCCAGTACACAATTCTTACTTTTTTATTTTTAAAGCTGCACATTTATGTCCACGTCTAATTTGACCTCACTTACAGCTTTTTGTTTACTGTGTGTTGAGTACGTACGTGTCTTTGGATGATGACGGCTGCAGCCTGACGCCTCTTGGCCTCCCTCTGCAGCTTCCGAGCGTGCAGGAGCTGTTTGAACTAGAGAAAGGAGATGAGGTGAGTTCCCTCAGAAAGCATGACACAGCTGAGAGTTTTGCAGAGGCTCTTTTAGAACCTTCTGTCTCTCCTTGTGAGCCCTCCAGTTCCTCTGCAGCACCATGGCAGACCTGCGCATCCTGAGAAAAGCTTTCCTGCAAGCAGAGTGTTCGGGGAAATAAATAAAGGGCAATTCTGTATAAACACGTCCCATGTTGTTAGCCTGTTTGGGCCAGGGTTCTCCACCTGTCTCTGTACACCCTAACGGTCCTCTGGATCACCAGAACCACTGCATGCAGCTTCTCCTCCCTCAATCGCTCCAGGATGGCGTCGTGGGCGTCCTGGAATAAAAAAGTGAAGTTATTCTCATTTACATCACAATACTGATGCCCGTTATAACGTTTTTTTTTCTTTAGAAGTAGCATTCTGCCTCCATAACAGTGAAACAACTTGTGCAATTAAATGTTTACATTACCTTCAGGAAAATCTTGGTCTTCCCTCTTTTCCACACGCCCTTGTCGTACAGAGCGGATTGGCAGATGGCTTTACAACATGAAGCTGTCGACCTCTGGCAGTACAACAACAAAAGCAACTCATTGCTCTTAGAAGTGCATGATAATGACAATGATAAAAAAATATAATCCCATAAATATAAATCCAAAAATATAAAACTAGCCTGACGACTCCACTAGTAACACTCACAGTTTTGGGGTTGCAGTCGTTGGGGTTGAGGAGAATCCTGTACCGTCTCAGAAATTCTTTGAATGTGTGGCGAATCGGATATCCCTGTTTCCGGATGTGGATCGTGTCCATCATGCCGGAGTATCTCAGCTGACGCATGCACAGCTCTCGGTCGAACACCTGGAGGAAGTTCCGGCGAGAATGAGAACTTTGTCCATATGGACGAAAGGAGCAGCTGCCACCTTTATTGCAGCTTTTCTTGCAATATGATTATTAGATCATATAAATAAAAATAATAAAGACCAGATACAATTTGAATTTGTCATCCTTAAAGTCTAAAATCGACAAAAAAAGTAACTGTTCACTTAAGGGCAAAAAAAAATGCAGCAAATGTCAACCTTATGGTGGCGCTAAAGGACACAATTAAATCAATTTAAATGTGATATATAACGCTTAATGACTGATCCAATTTATCCCCCCAGACTCCAAAAAGCAGCATGTTAGCCCTCTGTCAGAATGTGGAGCCAACGCCTGGCTGGTGGGTTGTTCTCACTAACTCACCTAGCAGACCTATCATTGCCCTTTTTGACATTACAACAGACTTATTTATATAATAACTGTTCACTTTTGACAGTTTCTAAAGAGTGGAGCAGGAAAAACAAACTTCCCTCAGTTCTGGCCGTGACTGACGCAATGGGAGCTTTAATGTCAAGATAAAGACTTTGACCACCAGTCGTCACGAGACAAGGAGGAAGTATCCACCTGAATATCTGGGTGAAAGCACTGCAGCAACACTTTTCAGACACACTGTGGTTGGCTAAACATTACCCAGAAGAAAGGTATGTTTTTATGATGTGCTTTATTAGTCAGTACTTTCCAGTCAGTAAATGAGATTATATCAAAACTAGTACCTTTGGCTGCTTGTTGCCGTTTGGTTTGAAGCAGCGGATGAAGAAAGGATGGCAGGCAGACAGAGCCTTCATGAGGGAGTCCAGAGAGTGACGGAACTGGCCACTGAGCGTAGACACATGCTTGGTACCATCGCCCTGGACCTACATGGACCAGTGAGGAGAGTCAGGAGTCATCACATGTAGTTAGAAATGGAGTTTCAAAAAGTTTGGATTACTTTTTAACAAGGTTTTCATACTTTGCCCATGAAAACCTTCAAAACTTTGTTTTTCTAGTTTGATTTTTTTCCAGAGGATTTTCTCATAACCTTTAATGAAATCCCGCTTTAGGACAACCCTTTTCATCATTAAAAGGTCCCTATAACACCAAACTGCTCCTGAAACCAGTTGGTCAATAATTGTTGGTCGTAGAAGGTAATCAGTCAATCAATCAACCAATCAACCAATCAATCAATCAATGAAATTTAGGATGAAATGTAACGGTGTAGCCAGGACATTTTTAGTGAACAAATGTGTGTTAGTTTATTTGAGGAAGGCCATATCTGAATAGTAAAATGTTTGTTTTTTGTTAGGGGTAATGAAACGATAATGAATGAAGATGAGAATGATGCTCTGATCTTATTTGTGAGGTATCAACCATATTTTGACAAAGTAGGTCTGCCGCACCCGCACAGAGTTCTTGGGTGTCAGGGTGAGCCTCTTGTTGTTGCTGCTGTTCCGCCTGTTGACTATCGGCTCGCCGTGAAACATCTGATGAAGGAGCTGATTTTTGGAAACCTCGAGCATCTGAATTAGGTCGAGGCTGACAGCGTCTCTGTTCTTTTCCAGGAACCCTGGTCGGGAAACAGCAGAGAGATCAATTTACCGCAAACGCCTTCAGCCTGACGTCTTCACCTGGACTTTGCTTTTTGTACCCGTGGAGTCGTAGTAGACCACGCCTGCAAAGTGCCGGATGCCAAACACCGTTTCTAGCCGGTGTTTGGAGGCCACATAGATCTTGTTCCCGCTGTGATGCTTATTCATTTTCTGCAGTAGGGTGGAATCTGTCCCCTGTGAGGCAAAAAAAAAAATATATAGCTTTGCCCAAGAAACGAGGATGTGCATTTCTCACAAAGCAGCAGTGCGGCACCAACCTTGGGAAAATGGCTTTCCTCATCGATGAGAGGCAGCAGGGTGCAGGGTTTCCCAGCCAGGAGCTCCAGGATGTCCTGGTTGTCACTGAACTTCATGTTCCTCCACTGCACATCCTCTTTCAGGTACTCCTCCTGCTCCAGCTTGAAGACGTGGCTGACGAAGAACTGCTGCAGCGTCTCGTTGGCAAAGTTGATGCACAGTTGCTCAAAGCTGCACACACGGGGGACAAAGCGCAAGGGTTCGTTCACAGAGCTGCGGGCCAGATGTGTGGGGAAGTAGAAACAAAAAGCTTGCACCTGTTTGTGCTGAAGTTCTCAAAGCCAAAGATATCCAGAAGGCCGATGGACAAGAAGAGCGATTTGACGCCTTCCGTCAAACATTTGTAGATGACGCTGTTGATTTTCCCCACGATCCAAACAAACAGCTTGTTGTAGATCGCCTGAAACATCCCACACAAGAATGATCTGAATGCAGGAGGTGACCTGGGGTTTGTTTGAAGAATAGCTGAGCTTCCCCACTCGGCAGGTCGGCTGCGCTACCTTGACGAGGGCGTCCCTGCTGCTGGAGGCCTGCTGAGCACTGAGCGGCTTGATCACACTGTCTCTGATAGTCAGGAAGGAACGATGGGTCAGACTGGCGGCCAGTCGAGATTTGCGCACCTGTAGGGAAAACACCAAAGCATGAACAAAACACCTAACAACAACAACTTAGCGCTGAGACAAAAAGCCACAGAGGAGAGTGCTTACCCCGAGCAGCGAGGCCGCGATGCGGAAGTTCTCCGACCTGCTGACGTCACTGGTCTCCAGGTTGTGTTCTGTGTTGCCTGATGGCAAAAAACCCCCCAAAAAACAACCAGTTGACCATTGAGTGTGTTTACGTCTGGAGTTTTTCTAACTGAATGCTACAGTTTTGAGTGCATGAGTAGAATTATAAAGGGACAATTCAACCCAGGTTATGAGGATTATTCTATTGTCTACCCACAACCACTAAAGTGAAAGGACGTGTGACATTAGCAACATGCATCGAACCTTAGAGCGACAACAGGGAGATGCAACCAATCATTTAAATTGGAAATGAAGCCCGAACATTAGGACTTTTAATTTTATATTCATGATGGGTCAGTGTGGCAGACTGGCTGAGTGACGTTGGATTGTGTCTAGTTGTGTTGGTGTCTGGTCTCCAGAAGACTATTGTTAAGTTGAACTGGGCCCAACTTCATACTGAGCTCTCTGAGATGAGGCACAGGCCCAAATACGCTCAGTTTTGACACGGCTGGTAAATAAACTTTTGAACAAATCAAAACACAGCTGTTCTAATCTTGTTGCCGTCAGAGACAACTGCTGCATTGCCGATATCACTGTCGCCCTCAAGGTCATGTGGGTGCCCGATTATCAGTGTTTGCACAGGACTCTTTACAGACCCTTTATGGCTTTTACCCTCTTTTGCACCTGTGTCATTCTTCACATAAGTTGCTGCAACCCTGATTCACTTCGAAGCTCAATATGTGAACAAACCCTTGCCTGAAATAATCAGTTAAGCAGCTTTCATTTCTGCTGCACATAGTAGGCGACTTTTGTATTTGCAAGCAAATTATAATTTCACAACAGGTGGAGGATATTTACTTGATTAATTTGCTTGTTTTTGCCTTGTCATCCATTAAACTGGACCTTTTTTTTACTATACCATCACAGTGACAGCAGCATCTCTAATCACCTTCGAAGGAGATGTTCCCCAGGTGCAATATGGCAGCCAGCAGCTTCAGGATGTCCAGACATTCAGGCTCTGAGAAGAAATGTTGCATCGCCGAGCGGATAGAGCCATAGTCTTTGGCGTCGTTCCTGCCCTCGCATGAGATGCAGCCACCCTGCAGCAGCGGAGGGAAGCTACGTGTCAATCTCGCATCACTGATAATGCAGAAGTGAAAGTAGCATGATTACTGCAGTACTTTGGTAAGGAAAGTGTATTCCTCAGCTTTCCCGAGGCTCAGAACCACCCGCTCCTCTGTTGTTATTCCGGCGAGCATGCAGTAAAATATGTGGTAGTTTCTTTCCCCCTGGGCCTGGATCAAATGAATAAATTAACAAGAAATTATGAAACATTGCATAAAAGTCGCAATATCATGTCACAGTGACACTTCACACGGTCCACATTTTTCTGCAGATAACAGCATGTTGTAAGGCTCTAGCACAGATTACATCTGCCCAGAGAGGTAATTAGAGGTGGGGGTCACCTGATAGCAGACGCGAGACTTCTCCAGGAGATACTGCTCCACCCGAGCGCCTTGGATCATCCCACTCTGATTGAAGAAGATCTCCAAATACTTCCCGAAGCGACTGGAGTTGTCGTTGCGGATGGTTTTGGCGTTTCCAAATGCTAGAAGAAGAAGGAGGAGCTGAAGCTTGGATCGGTGGCTACTGACCCTCGTGAGATCCAAATGTACTTATGTGCTTGTCATACCTTCCAGTATTGGGTTAGACTCAAGTATCTGTCGCTTGACCTGCTGCTGGGAGAGCTCGCCGCTGACCTCTGCCAGGTACTGGAGGATCAGCTTGGTGCTCTCAGTCTTGCCTGCCCCGGATTCCCCGCTGGAGAAGGAGAAGAGAAGAAATGCAAATTATTCTCTGTACATTTCACCATTCACAGTTCATTTTATAATAGTGAAAAAAAAAAACGCCAGACAGGCAGAAATGATCAGTTTGAATGCTCTATCAAAGGTTGTACTGTATATCTTGAGGCACTTTTCAGGAAGTGCACACTAAAACACGCACTTCTGAAAATTAGTCCTTTTGTGATGTCACAAGGTGCTCTCATGCCTCCCCAAAATTATCTGGAGGACAGCAAGCCCTGGCCAAACATGTGGATGGTCAAACAAAGCATCAGGTTTAGTAGGAGGTTAAAAGCCAGCATTTAAGTGGGATGCTGTAAGCAGAAGGCTAAATATGCTGTTTTCTGATGTTTAAAAGAGGATTTTTTTTGATAGTGGAATCTATGGAAAGCAAAGATCTGAGAATGGGTTTTGTATTAAACGAAACAACCAAAAAACAAAACAAAAACCCCACCTAATTTGCTTTTCATGACAGTAACAGACCTTTAAAATCTGTTTTTCTCCCCTTGACTAACCTGATGATGCAGCAGTGGTTGCGGAGGTGGCTCTTCATGTTGGCATAGCAGGCTTCAGCAAGACCAAAGATGTGTGGCGGAAGGTCGCCCAGCTTTCGACCGTGGTACAGATTCACCTGTGTGGGGGGTACAGAAAAATACACTGTGGCAAACTCTATAACACAACTCATCATTGGTTATTGGCAGTTTTGATGCTCTCAAAACAAAATTGACCGCCCCCCATCTCACCTGCTCACTTGAATAGATTGGAAAACTTTGGTATGGATTCACTGCCACCATCACGGAGCCGATATATGTCTGCAATTAGAGAAGGTCAGAACAGCTCACAGCTGCAGTTCTGCGGTTTTAATCGTGAGACCAGCCAACTCAGTGACTGAGAATTGTGGGGGGAAAAAAGAAAAAACACAAGGTAACTTTGTTTTGCTGCTGTTGTTACAGTGCAAACTGACTGGGGTGACTGTAGAAACTATAGCTGAGTTATAGCAGCTCCTGCTATACTAACAAAACAAAAGAAGAAGAAAAAAAAACCTTGACAATCTAATCCCCTTTTTCTTATGTTTCAGTCATCTCATCACCAAACCTTCAGCAGATCCATGTTCTGGGCAACTTTAGATACATGGCCACACCTTTACAGGGCCTGTTGGTTTTATAAATATAGATGTCTCATATCAGCAAATAAAAATGTAAAAACAATAATTTAATTCATTACTTTTAATAAATAATCAAGTAATAAGTCTTTAATTAAGTGAAGTAATTAGGTCAATAAGTAAAGAATAAACCTAACTGATTTGGTTCATTACTGTACAGTAAAACCATTTATATGTTTTTATATGTTGCTTCTGTTCCCTTTCATGCCAACAGCTGTGTGTGTGTGTGTGTGTGGGTGTTGCGTGAGTGTGTGTGTGTGTGTGTGTGTGTGTGTGTGTGTGTGTGTGTGTGTGTGTGTGTGTGTAAATACTACATGATGGGCCTTCAGATACGCCTGGTTCCTTACATAGATGATTTCCCGTCGGTGTCTGAGCTGCAGGTTGCGCAGGAGGCTGGCCTCGGTCAGGTCCCCCAGCTGGATCATGTCGTCCACACACTCCACTGAGGTAGGGTGCATGACCCTGAGGGACGCCGCCATCTCCGGAGACAGACGCTGCTCCTGTAGACATTGAGATTCCCTCTGTGTTCCTGTCCACACTGCTCTATGTGATGTGCTGCCTTCTGATTTTTTTTTTGTACTGCAATTACCTTCCCGTCATCATCCACCAGTAGCCGCCGGCCAGAAGAGGTGACTTTGACCTGTGCTCCGATGGGAACCCCGATATCGGAGTCCACCCAAACCCAATCGCCCTTTTCATTTCAACAGAAAGAAAAACAATCATAAGAGATGTATTGATATTCATTCACAGCTTTGATTGGGATATAGCTTTTATGAGGGAGACATTAGTATGTTTTCCTTTTCTCAGGTTATGATTTTTCCATTCATTGAATCACAAACTAGGCAACGGAACGATCAAGGCAGGCTTTATGACAGGCAGATTTCCAGAGTTCTTCAGACTTACCCTTCCCAGCATCACCACAGCACAGTCTTCCTTTACAATGAAAACAAAAAACATGAAAACTCTCAGTTTGTTGTATCACCGTCAGTTTTCCACAGGCTGTGCTGCACATGTCTTAACAACCATCTCCTTGCCAGTGGTGAAATACAGCAAACTTATGGAAATTGAAATTTTACATTTTAAACAACACAACAAAAGAGTCTTACCTCACTTTAAACACTGATCCTCATTAAATTGGGTTCTTCCAGCCCTCTGTCGAGCTGTCGCCTGTGTCACTGTCCCGATTCCTTTTGTGTATACAGGAGGAGGAAGGAATGGCACAATGACTTTATGGCACTTTGACTTTGAACCATTGCTGAAAGAAAAAACAAAACTGATCACTCATGCTGAGGTGCCAGTAAGTCTCTTTGTTTTCTAAATGTGAAAACTCTTTCTGAAAGAAAAATAAAATAACCATCCAGCTGTAGAACCACAGCAAAATCGAGCCTTGGTCAAATGGCTTTGTTGTTGACCAACCGTGATGGCAGTGTATGGAGTAATAAATTTATGTGTAGCCTTTAGACCCTGGTTGTTTAAAGGAGACACTGCTGTGCATCCCACAGGGTGTCACTGATGTAAAGATGACAATACTTGATAAAAATATTTACAATGACAAAAGGGCCAGAAATCTGGTAAAGGGTCAACAGTATGTCAAACTTACCAGCCAGTGTTTTCTAACAAGAATTTGAGTTTCTGTCTTGCTTAGTGGCTGTGTGTTCAAGTGTGTGGGTGTGGACCCAAGCACAGATAGTGCATGAGCATGAATTACATAAAGCTGTGCTACTTAACAGCAGATTGAGAACACTCCCTGGTACGTGACGACAAGGTTGTTTGTTCATCCAGAGCATTTCATAAAGAGAGAAGTATTGTGAAAATGTATCTAATGCACTTGGAAGGGTTGGCATTAGTGCCGGTCTTTCCAAAGCCTCCTTCATAACCCTGTAGAATGTGACTGTGGAAGAGAAATCAGTCATTTCACCACTGCCATTTGTTTTCCTGTTTGCATTTATTCACCTCTAGACAGCGTTAGCTTTGGCATCGAAAGATGCAACAAATGCATTTCAAACACAGACAAGCATGGAGTACATCCCACACTCCAGGACCGTCAGTATTTTAAATGATGTAAAGATGTCAATACTTGATTAAAATACTTACCATGACAAAAGGGCCAGAAATCTGGTAAAGGGTCAACAATATGTCAAACTCACCAGCCAGTGTTTTCTAACAATAATGTGTCTGTCTTCTCGGCGAATGCCTCAGGAATGGGATGTCCTTCTTTGACTGCTGTATTCTGCTTTGCAGAAAATCCTTGCCAAAATAAACAGGTCTAGAAATCATCATCTGTGAGGTCACAAAGGGCAGTGACCTCCTCCTCATACCACAACCCCAGTCAGGTGATAGCTCTGCCCTCTTAGATTGTCTTGTTTCTGCCCCTTTCCAAACACGAGATTCAGCAAACACTGGTTCTAGCAGGAAGCTAAAAATCCAGCTCGTCATCTGCAAGTTGTGAACACAGGGGTGATTTTGTTATTTTCAGGAGCTCTAACAATCTAAAGCTAAGTACATCACTAACATGGGACTTTTAAACAAGACATAGTTCTAAGCAATGATGACTGAGTCATTAAATGGTTTATTGCAGTGATTTCTTTATCGCTGATATGAAATTAAGTCATTGCATGAGGTGATTCTGGACAATGAAGGTAACTGCGCATTGTTTGCTGGTTTCCTGTTAATGGCACATTTACAAATGACAAGAAAAATGAGATGTCACACATTGATAGCAGGGACAAAGAGGAAAGTCATGTCGAGAAACTGCACTGTGTTTCAATATCTTTTCGCTGTGAGGGAAGGGCAGAGCGTGGCGCCAGCAGTGGAGAAACGTGTCTGATAAGTCGGAACAGATATCAGTTTATGCACATGATGAACTACAGGGGTTACAATCCCTTCAGGCTTGATAAGCATTTTCTATACAGCACTTTTCTTTAGCAGCATCTTCTTCCTTTTGTATACATGTTAAAGTCCTTTGACTCACTAGTAACTAACCCAATTTAATGAAGTTCACTGGCTTTGCTTAGTGGGTGTATTCAAGTGGGTGGGTGTGGGCCAAGCACAGATAGTGCAGGTGTATGAACATAAAGCGGTGATATTTAACAGTAGATAAAGAACATTTTATGGCACGTTACGACAAAGATTTTTGTTCATCAGCAGCATTTAATAAAGACAGAAGTATTGTGAAAATGTTTTTAATGTACTTGTAAGGGTTGAAATTCGTGTTCGGCTCTCCAAAGCCTCCTTCATAACCCTGTAGAATGCGATTGTGTAAGATAAATCAGTCATTTCCGCTCTGTCATTGGTTTTCCTGTTTGCATTTATTCACCTCTAGACATCAGCGTTAGCTTTGGCACTGACAGATGCAACAAATGCATTTTAAATACTGACAATCATGGAGTCACATGTCACAGTAACACCTTTCTCTTTTTTTTCCTAACACCATTGGACAACACAGTTACAATTGTTTTGCACAAGGTGGTTTAAAATGGTCGAGAATTGGAAGACTGAAAACCATTGTCAGTGAAAAATCATAAAATATATCCTGTAATTCAAAGAGCGAAAACAAGTAGTCCGGATGACATGATACAGTTGTATTAGTCTGACTGTATCGCAAATACACACCCGAGGGACAGTTCAAGTTTAGTGGAGCTGAAGGATGAAAGAGGGAGGCAGTGTGTGATTATTGTGGTCAAAGGCTGGCTAAATCCTATTAACCAGGAATCTTAAAGGGACAGTTCAACATTTTGGCATTTCACCCATTGCCATAACCCCTACAATCATAGAGGGGATTATTATTTCATAGTTTGGTGCATGTGCAGAGTTTTCAGTATTGTGCATGTGATGAGTTTTGAGGGAAGAAGACCTGTACCATTCACCTCTGTTCTGTTCACTGCACATCTGACATCTCTGCCACCTGCACCTCAAAACAACAGGCAGTGATAATAACAGAGACAGTTCCTACACATGTGACTATAGGGACAAGGAGAGGCAAGTCTCAGTGAACTGTCCTTGGGGGAAAAAAACAAAATGGTGCATCATATTATACTGCCGCCTAGTGTCTAATCTGGTGGAGCTCCTCACTCAGCCCCACTTGTTCTGCTACTTTACTAAATTAAGGCTGATATTCATTGGGGATATGAAACACATTTTGGCTGTGCACAAATTATTAAGTTTAAAAATTAAAAACAAAACAAAATAAAAATCCACAGCAGCAAAAAAAACAGGGATCAAAATGAAAACACATCAAGAACTTAAGGCAACAAACCGTTTACCCTTTTTGAGAAAATAATCATAAGAAGCAGCAGCAATTCACATTCAAGTCTTTTTCTTTTTTTGGGGGGGGGGCGGGGGGAGGGATGTTATACCGAAAACAATAATTGCCATTTCATAACTTGTTAAACATTGACCAGACTGGCATTAAAAAAATAAATACACAGAATTAAAATTGGAACTGCTGTTATTCTAGTTCTAAAAAATTTAATATTCCTATTTTACAATACTGCTACGACTACATTTTTCACAGTCAGATACAGTTGGCCTCTTAACTAGCGCAACATTCTCTGCTATTGCTTTGCAAACATCAACCGGGACATCAACCACCGATGTCCAACTTAAAAAAAAACAAAGCAAAGCAAAAAATGCTAAGATTCAGCTTTCACAAATTGGACTGTGTGGCAATTCATCAAACTGAGGCAGTCGTCGTAAGGTCAGCAAAAAAATAAAAAACAAAAACAAATATAAAATAAAAATAGCAGCATCATCTCACCGCTGAACCAAACGGCTCAAATAAAATCTGCAATTCTAAACGTGCCTTCACTCAACTCTGGCTCTCCTTTAACCGGCCTTGTTCTCTTCAGGCCTTTTGAGAACGGCGCTGTATTTCATGGGTGCACCGTCCGCTTGGAGCTGCACTCCCACCAGCGTGAAGATTGAAATAGTCTATGAATGAGACAAAATGATCAAAAAGAATACTTATCTTTAAAATGTGAACACAAAAAAAATCTGTAATGAAAGTGACCGTAATCGTGTGTGTGTGTGTGTGTGTTTCTCACCTGCTCTATTGGAGCTTCTTCCGGGTCTTCTGGTAACCAAACCAGCGTCAGCTCTGATTTCTTGCCCACCTTGCGATGGCGGAAGGAGCTCAGACCCTCCACGGACTGAAGGAAAAGATGCAGATGGTGTCAAAGAGGATGGACTAATACTGCTCGGCTGGGTGCAAGATGCTGGTTTTGAGGGAGTTCAGCAAGTGGTAAGTCGGTATAATTTGTCAATTTCTCTAAAAACGCAGCCGACCTTGCAATAGATGCGCTTCTGCACTCGGTATCTGAGCACTAGCACGTCGAAGGACTGGTCCAGCACGCCCATCACCATGGCCTCCGAGTCCAGAGGGCCACATTCCTGTGGGACAAACACACCGCAAAACTTTCACCCAACGTCATGGCTCATTTTCAATACTGCAAAAACATCACATTTACAACAAAACAAAAAAAATACGATAAGGCTCCAAACATTTTATTCCCACCAGCAGTGTTTATCTAGGACAGGCCACCTTGACATTGATCCTTGATCAAACATATTTCTGTGGAAGGCTGTAAATTCATGAAAACAGAGCTACAGATGCAAACCAACGATGCACAATAGGCTCTCGCCCGCCCACCTTGACAAACACGCCAAAGTAGAGCTCAGAGCTGAGCTCCTGGACCCTCTTGGACAGCGTCTTCTTGTCATTACAGTGGGACGCCTGTTTCTGGACCTCTGCTGTTGACAGGCTCAAGTGCGGTCCACATTCTGCACGCAGGGGGAGACGTTTAAAAAAAAAAATTAAATATCACGCTTGGCTGAATGGCAATCGCACAATATGACAAAACTCAAAACAAGTGCAAAGACTAAACTAAAACCACAGCATCACCCGGCAGGAAGCAGATGATTGTGTGTGTAAGTGAGTGAGTGAGTTTGAGGTTACACACTTAGCGACGAAGCCAGCAGGCGGTGGACGATGATGTCAGCGTAGCGTCTGATGGGAGAAGTGAAGTGAGTGTAGAGAGGAACATTGAGAGCGTAGTGTTTGAAGAGCTTCTCCTCCTGCACTTGCCCGCTGCAGAAGTACAGCGCCATCTAGAGAGCGCAGGGAAGCGGATGTTGTATGTTGAAAATACATATGCTGTTCAACCTCTGCTCTTAACTCGAGTAACTCGTCATAAACTAAAGGCCTTTCAAAAGGTGTCATTAAAGTTGCACTGAGGAGCAGAGTGAACAGAGTTCTTACCTGCATCGGCCTGGAGCACATATGGGTGAGAACCTCCTTCCTGGCCGTGGAAAACTCATCGTCACCCACGGTGGCAATGAGACTCTTCTGCACGATGGAAGAGCAAAATAAGAAGGCATGATGACTTAAACATCGGTCTTTTAAAACATTGTTAAAACAGGGAGAAAAACTATATCAGTTATGGTAAAAAGGCAACCAAATATTAAAGAATCAAACAACAAGAAGGAACACCCTTATGCTAACTTGTTGTGAAAACAACAACAACAACAACAGCTGTACTGACATGCAGTGCTCCAGCAGAGGACAGGTCAATGTCGATCCCCAGCTGGTTGCACAGCTCCTGCAGCTCCTCCACCATTTTGGCTTTGGGTGGCGGGTGGCGCCTGAGCAGAGCCAGTTCAGGGAATTTGCGGTAGATGTGGTGCGCTGTGGCCATGTTGGCCAGCAGCATGAACTCCTCCACCAACCTGAGGAACGACGCAGGGTCGTCAGGCAGCGGCAAATGAAAGAGGTGGAACAAACTACGACTCTGGAGATGGCGGCCACTCACTTGTTACTGTCGCGATACTGGTAAACATAGCAACCCTGAGGCATCATGGTCTCTTTGTCCAGAGTAAAAGACAGTTTCAACTTCAAAGAAAAAAGAAGCAAACGTTAAGAAAATGCTTCTGGTCTGGTTTTTGTTACTAGAAGTATTAAATATACATTTTAAGAAAAACGCCTTTGAAGGCTTGTTGTACTCTTATGCTGTTATGCTTCTGTGTAAACTGAATTGCAATATGCCATATGGGAAAAAAACCAAAATCTGAATCTGAAGTGGTTCCTCACCTGGTCCAGTCTGAGCGCTCCTCCTGAGAAGCGTTGAGAGCGCAGGTTCCTGGCGATGGAGTGCAGGTTGAGCACGGCCTGGTGGATCTCGTCGATGGGGTGCTCGGGGTCGACGGGCGGCAACTCCTCGGCGGAGAACATCTTCTCTGGCGCCTCAATCATGCTCTGGGCGTGGTCGTAACTCAGCTTCACGCAGGAGCGGATGACGGTTCGGCCGAACCACTCGCTCAGGATCTGCAGGGTCGGGCAGGTGAGGCAGAACCAGTGAGACAAACCGGGGAAACCGGCCAAACTGAGAGGGATGGAACTGGGAGTGCAGCTCCGATTGGCTGTGCGGTCGTACCCGTCCCTCTGGTGTGAGCGTCCAGATGACAGAGAAGGTGAGTCTGTCGATGAGAGGGTTCAGACTGCACAGCTCCTCACACAGCAGCCTGGGCAACATGGGGATCACCTGACAAACAGCAAAACTCCTTCAACAACAACAACAACAACAATGGGCCATTCATTGTCAGAACGTTTGAAAGGGAAACCGACCTTCTGCACCAAGTACACACTGGTGGCTCTCTGACTGGCGACGGCATCCAGGTCGTTGTCCTGCTCCACAAAGTAGCTGACATCAGCGATGTGGACCCCCACCTCAAAGTTACCTAAATCAAGAAGTGAGACAGTGAATTCCAGACACGTTGTACAAGAGAGTCTCTGCATTTGGAAGTGGAGCTCACATGGGACATTTAAAAAGGTCCCATATTCAACACGTTTTCAGATCAATATTGTCAAATATTTAACTGGGCAAACACAGGTATGTGAAAACAACTTGACTCGTACTGACCATGAACTCAATTTTTTATCTTAGTGCAAAATCAGACCAACTTAAAAAACATAATTGAAGGGCAAAACAGCATTATCATTATAAGAAAATACTGCTAAAATATTTATTTCTTTAATGGGATTTTAATAAGTTCCATTTTAAGACGTTTTACCATCTGGCAGCAGTTTGCAGGACAGAGCATCATCCAGATCTCTGGCAGTCGCCGGATCGATGGTGAAGATGCACTCTTTCCTGCAGGAGAAGCACTGTTAAGTGACCACTGGACGCACACAGATCAGCATCATGATGGTGTTGCCGTCTCACCTCAGATCTCTCCTGGTGCTCACTTCCTCTGGCGGGATGGACCAGGGCAGGTTCTTGGGCAGGCACTCCAACACCTCGCTGGAGAAGTCGGAAAAATCGACGTCGTACTCCATGAGGATACCCTCCGTCTCTGGCTCGATCTCTCCGGCCTGGCCCAGCGTCTTAGCCAGTCTCCTGGTGGAGGGGGCAAGGAGGACGTCTGGTTGGCTCTCACGCTGTTGTTTCCCACATAATAATGTTTGCATAGTAACTCTCTCTCACCCTTCTGCAAAGTTGCTGTTTGCTGGCCAGTCGATGATCCGACATATAAACAAGGTGTTGCTGTAGTCGCCGGGACGGGAGACAAAGTCTTGGGGACAGTCGGCGAGGGGGACGTTGATCCGCGGCACCCGGTGGTCCACAGGGGAGAACATGGCAAAGGGCTTGTCGGGGAGGAACTTGAGGAAGCCTGTTGCAGCTCTGGAGTGTTTCTTCTCAACAATGTACACAACCTGAGGAAAGATTAAAAAGAAAGTAAGAGAGGATTGCAAGAGTTTGTGAAAATTGTTTTTCCCCTTCAAGGTTGGAAGCTCACTTTAGCGGTCTTCTGGATTATTTCCCCATTAGAGGCAGAGGTTGAGGGCTCCTGATGCTCAGCTGCAAGGACAAAAATGCGCTTTAACAGCTTAACGAACATCAGTAGTTGAGCTGATGCTTAAATAACAGGGACACTTAGCAAGTGTCAGGACAGCCTGGCCGTGGTACCTGCACAGGTGAGACTGGTGCTGTGAAGTTTTCTGACAAGCTCGTCCTCGGGAGTGGAATCGGCTCCGTCCGCTCTCTTCTTCTGCACAGTTTGTCCTTTGTTCTCCTTCTGGACCTCTGACTCGCTGGAGCCCTCGCAGTCCGTGTCTGACCGTACGACCTGAAGAAACAAAAACCTCCATCAGCCGCTGAAGGAAATCAAAGTCTGAATGAACAGAGACAAAGGCCACTCTACCTTCCACTGGTCTCGAGGGAGAATCTGAACAACCACCACGTCTCCATTCAGCGCCCTGTTGCGTGAGACGATGCCGTCCAGAAAAATATCTCTTGTGTCTTCCTGTAGACATGGAAGCAGATTCCTCTAAATGCAAGCTGACCTCTTATAAGTCTTAAAAATGAAAAGACAGACTGAATGCACAAGGTGACTTATGTTTTTCTTTTATTAGTATCATATGTGCAGTGTGTTTTACTCTTGGGCACAGGGTTGGGCTGAGCTTACAGGCGCTGGGATAAAAGCCTCGTGGTATTTCTTTGGGTTGATCCTCAGCTGTCCCTGTGAGGAAAACGCAGAGAATGCATCTATTATATTGACAGCACTGCAAACCATTCATTGCTCCACTTAGTAACTGCACTGGTTTGTCCACATTGCCCCAACTTTGTGACGTACGCTTAGGTGTGAAAAAAGGTCATTGCTCCCGATTCCCCTCTCCTTCACTGGTTATCTCTCAACAGGGAATGCTGCTTGGTGTTCAAGTTCATGTATGCACACACATCAATACAGCAAGTGGCACTGCACACCAGACTGATCCTCAAATGACCAATAAACACGCAGAAAGAAGAAGAAACCAATCACTTGATTAGCTAGGTGGCATTTATTTCTCTTCACTTCGATTCAGTGCGTCTATAAATGAATGCAGAGCACATTCATTGACATTCACTTTTTAACATTGGAGATGCAAATGACAACCAGTCCATGGTTAATTTATGGCCTGGATCAAGCAGGAACTGTGGCCGAGACCAGTTTCAAAGTGGGCCCGGGCATGGTGACTATTGGATCGAGCATGCTTGGGTCTTGATGTGAAAACGTGCTAAATGTGGATCAGCACCTGGATGAGTTCTCCTCTTTTGAGACCATGTGACACCTCCTCCAGCGTCATGTAGGATTCAAACACCTGTTTCTTCGAACCTCTGCCACCTTTGCTCTTATTCTTTTCTGCAGAAGAATTGGAAGTGGACGCTGAAAAAGCAACAACACCAAAAAAAACAAACACAAAAACATAGTTCAGACTAACTGCTCGGTGAGAAGTGATATTTGATAAACTGTATTTTACCTCTGGTCTGCTGCAGGCTCTTATTTTTACCGCAGGGGGACTTTGGCCGTGTTAACTGAGCGTCGGCATCAGATTTTGATGTCCCTTGTCTGCTATCGTCATCTGCAGGGCTCTTTGGCAGATTTTTTTTCTTAGACTTGTTCATTTTCTCTTCCTGTCCTACTGCACTGGCTTTTTTTGGTGAGCTGCTCTCTTTTGAGTCCTTGGTTTTTTTCGGTTGCTTTTTTGACTGAGTGGGCTTCAGTGACGCAGCGTCTTCTCCAGACTCAATGTCCCCGTCTTGGCTGGTGGCCGTGTCCTTACGCTGTCCCCTCTGCTGCCTCTCCAAGACACCCTGCTTCCTCTCACACTCCTGCTGAGCACTGCGGCTGTTCAGTTTCTCCATATACAGAGACAGTGAGCGCTCCTCTCCTTTACTCTTAAGAGACGATGGTGAGAAGTCACTGGAATCAGAGAAATGATTAGGAACGTGGTCGCCTTTTCGCTGGGGTATGTTGAGCCTGTCGCTCTGAGCTCTGAGCACTGTGCTTGTTCCGAGTCCTTCCCTCTGAGCAGAGATATCCTGTGCATATTGCTCCAGGTACTGGCTGAATTTAGCGCCGTTATGCTGGCTGAGAAGCCTGGCATAGGCGTCTTTAAGGTGGGGAGAGCCTGTGTGATTCTGATTTCGCTTGGGCTCTCGATTCAGATTGGCTTTCTTAGACTGGCGGGGAGGATCCATATAGAAATCTTGCAAACAAGCTATAATGAGCCTGGAAAACAAGGTTAAACAAACAAACAAACAACAAAACGTAAGTTGTCACTAAGCGCATCCCTCTCCCTCTCTCTCTGTTAAAACATGCTTTAATAACAATTCGTTCAATGTCTTTTTTTTGTCGATGCTCTAATTAATGTTTTTTTTTCTTTTCTTAAATAACACTTTTGGCTGGTTATTTCTGAGGTCATTAAATTATATGTTCAAAATCATGTTCAGGTAAACCCATCTAGTTTTCAAAACTACATTCAATCTTACTCACGGGTCAAAAACGCAGAAGACAACCTTGAGCATAATAACGTAACACAATAACTCCCCCATCCACAGGTGAATTACGAGTCATTTAGGACAACGTACATAACGCTTACCATTTGTAGTAAACCTCCCTGACATATAATATTCTCGAATTAATATAGGTGTGTTGTGACACTTGCTGTCGAATCAATTTCAATTGTGCTGAGATACAAGCACAACAAATGAACAAAGAGATGAAAGTAAAATGGAATTCGACTGTCATCGGCCATCAGTGTCATTGGACAAACGGATTTAATACGTTGTGTTTTAGCGCATCGAGGATATAACATTACTGAGAAATATAGCCATGGCATATATCCGGGTCAACATCTTGACATGACCAAGCAGCTATGGGCTAACACTGCGGCCAATGCAGAGTGAACGAGGCTATTTTCTTCAGAAAGCTAGCAACATTCAGCTAGCAGCATCGGCTAACGATAGAATTGAACAACCATCGGTGTGAATGGTGAGCAGACACGTTTTCAACCAGGATAAATAACAAAAAGAGTTCGTCGTTGGTTCTTACCTTACAACGCGTCAAACTTAGCTGGTTCAGAGACAAGTGTAAGATGACACTTTCTCTGCTTCCGCTGTCGTCATAAATGGTTGCGAGTGTGCTGCCTTTGTTAGCTGTCGGACACACTAGAATTTATCGTCTTTCAAAAGAAATGAAAGTTAAGCCCGTTTAACTTTCATTTATTCCTCTTCAGGACCAACGGCATTAGTAGAATTGCATTTTCGCTATCACAGTCGATATTAGTCTGGACTCACAAATCCTTCCATCCATTTTAAAGTTCACATTCGAAATTTTGTCCTTATCTTGTGTAAATAGAATCTTCACCTCACACGCACACTTCATATTGTGACTCAAAATGCACATATTTTCATGTAGACATATGTAGACATAAATACAGCTTTATGTACAACAACAGCACACTAAATATTCCCAGATAGCTCCCTTTCCCCTTATTTCCTGCAGCGTGTGCTTGGAAAGTTAAAGTAAACTCAAACTGCCGCTGGAGGGCAGCAAAGTCTCAAGTACTCTTGTCTGTCTTTTTTATGTTCTTGTGAACATCATCTTGAGAGGTTCGAGGACGGTTGCAAGTTATCACAAATGTCAAAACGTATGACACCTGAACGCAACTGCACTTTCACATAGTGAACAGCTAATTAAAGCCCCCCATCTTCCAAGTGCAACTCCCTAGTGATTACCGTGACGGCCACGCTTGTACAAGACAGATGGAGGCCCAGAAACATTCTTCATAGTTTACAAAACATATCCACAGACAGCAGCAGCAGCAGCAGCAGCAGCAGCAGCAGCAACAATAACAGAAGCAGTAGCAGAAGCATCTGCTGCAGCAAACATGATTAAATTATTTAGACTTTTCTACGACAGAATTCCTCATAAGTCCGATGTCACATCTCACTTAGGTAAAGAGTTTGGTTTGTCATTTGTGCCGACTGTTCAGAGGGAGCGTCAACAAACCCCACTCTTTCTTTTGCAAACAGCTGGCCTGTTACCTGTGCAGTAGTGGGTGAATAAAAATATTTTCTTCTGCAACGAGCGACCCAAGTACAATGATTTCACATTTTTAAATTTTTGATGGCTCCCCGGGCACGTGGTGCTTCCCTCTTTTGATTTGTCTTTTCTCTGCATGTGGCAAACTACTGCAGAGTGAGGCGACGCCATTGTTTGGTCACTTAATGGTATCTGGTTTTCCTGCCAGCTTGGTGACACACAGATGCTTGGATGGGATCGTTTGAACCATTTCCCCGCAGCATGATCACACTCTGGTTAAGTTTAGCCCCTCTTTGCGGAGGAGGGGCAACTCTCCAGGCCCACAACCCCTTCACCCCCTTGTTACTTCCATTAACAAGCCCAGGCAATCTTTTGGCAACTCTCTGCAGTTGGCAGCATTCATGTGAAACTGCCCGGACAACTCCAGATGACAAACTATCCTGTGTTTTTCACATTGAATTTTAGATTCAATTTTTGTTCCATTTTGCCCTATGCTAATCAGGTGTTTGCTGTTGATCTGGTGATTTGACACTTTAGAAAATTATCTTTGCATGCTAATGGTCTGTGACGAACCTGGTAAACTGGTTTGATTGTAAAAATGAGAGAGAAAATGCAGCTTTAAATGCTGCAAGCCGCCTACTCTGCCCAAATGTTGTCAACTTCAGTAGCCTCAGTAGAGCTGACAGTATCCTTTTGTATTTGCACAGATGGAGAGCCAACATTCAGCTTTTATAATGCTAAATTGCAACTGTGTTCACAAGCTCTCAATGACATTGGCAGAATTCCTCAGTTTGATTGCAGTGTTTCCAAGCCTGTGTGCTGCAGATCAAACTCACTTATCTGCAAGGGAGAGGAGCTAAAAGAAGGGGAAAGAAATAATGGAAAAGCCTCCCGGGAGAAACCCTTTCCTGCCCCTTGAATTAATCCATCCCTTTGCTCTTTACTGCAACATCTTAAGGAACCTCCAGCTGAGGAGGGAGTGCGTGTGAGAGGCAGAGTTGGTGCAGCAGCCTCTCTACCAGTGTTGCCGTTGCACAGACCAAAGTTGTAAAGCATGCAGATGAAGCGGCAAATGCCTATCAAATATTCATCAGGCCAGGAGAGGCAGTGCAGCTGGTAAAGGAGGACGGAAAAGACGGGGCACCTACTCCACCCACTGCTGTTACTGTCGCTTCTCCTCAACCTAATTCATCTTCTCAGACACATTTACACCTTTTATCGACAGAGCCTGACGGCCACTTTGTCACTGAAGCAATTATAATAAAAAGACATCATTCTGCCTATAAATATCCGGCCTCATTCACATTCACATACGAGGCTGATGCAGCACAGACCGCCGGCGAGATTGCGTGTGAGTGTGCGTGCACGTGGGCGCCCCTGGCCACACAGGCTACTTTTCTCCATCAGCGGTGGGCAGTGTGGGGAGAACTTGTCACCTTTCACTGCCATGGCAACGGCCTGCAAGTCACCCTGGGTGGAGCGGAACACTGCAACCGCCATTTACAGTCCGGGCCCGACTCGTGATGAGACCTGGAGAATGTCAGAGCAAGATGGAGGCGGTCACATGCGTGCACCAGCCAGAGACACAATGGCACTCAATCTGAATACAATAAACAATTGCCATTGTTTGCTTTACCCCCTACTTATTCCTATTTGTAAAATTGGTCTGGAAGTAAAAAGCGAGTGAAGAAAAAGTTTCATTTTCAAAAAAGTGGTTCAAAAGCAGCTCTTCTTTGGTTTTGCCCTGAATGACTGTTTGGAAAGGCAAACTATAATATCCTGCATCTAGGAAAAACACTGTCTTTATCAAACAGCAGTGAAATGAAACAATATAAGTAACATTAAAAAAATCCACACAAGAAAGTGAGAAAGAATATAATTGCAAACACATCATGCAGGACTTCAGCAAATAGAAATTAACATTGGGCTTGTTTGTAATATGTTGTCCTACCACTAAATGGCACTAAATTTTGCACTGTGGACCATTAAGAGTATGCAGAATAAGACTGCATCTCCTGGTTTTGCATTAAAGATAAGGTCATCTGTGTTACAAAATGTGATGGAAGAAACCTCAAACAGGAACGGAAATGGTCCACACGTAGGGCAGCTGTGCACACCAAAACAACAACAACAACAACAACAACAACAACAACAACAACAACAACAACAACAACAACAACAAAAACCCTTCGAAAGACAGTAAAAGACGGTGAGGTGGGGTTGGACTGTATTCGATGCCAAGTGTGAACTTGGCATCGAGTCTGTTCATACGGAGGTGTAATGAGTATCTTCTGCCTGTATCAATAACGCTGCCGTGTTGCGTTCTAATTTTAGATCTGGCCCAGTCGGAGGCGGGGGGTGGGTGTGGGGGAGGCATCATCATCATCATCATCATCATCATCATCATCATCATCATCATCATCATCATCATCATCATCATCATCACAGCCACCACCCTCGCGTTTCCCTCCTGCGGTCGTTACTTTCAGCACCGGACAGCTCCGGTCTTTCCCACGCTCCGCCCACCTCCTTGCAGACTGGCATTGAGAAACACGCGCGTATAGGCACACATCAACACACCGGTGGTCCACACACACTTCCAGGTGGCCTGGCAGGATTTTGTCGGCGCGGGGAGGGGGACGGAACTTGGAGCAACAATTTCGCTCTCTTCCCTTCCTCCTCCATCCGACTCGCCTATCCGTCACATGGATCTTCTCTCGGGGAGGGGAGCGTATAGAACGGTGAGAGTACCGGAATGTGCCGACGTTTGGTGGATGTGAGGATTCAGCGTCGGAGGCTGGCGTGGCCAATAAGGAGGGGAGACGGGGAGAAGAAGCGACAGACAGTGTGAGTTTTCTCCGAGCGAAACAAGCGCGGAGCGTCCGTCGTCTCCAGTTCCATCATGGGCGTGAGATCGTGTGTATTGCCCCGATGTGCGTGATTCTTGAAGTGACTCAAACGCAGCCAGTCAGCGGCAGGAGGAGGAGAGTTGCTTTTTGGTGATGCTCCCCGCGCTTTGCCAGGAGTCCGCGGCTCCATCTGTGCGCTCGTAAAAAACACACACTAAGAGAGAGAGAGAGAGAGAGAGAGAGAGAGAGAGAGAGAGAGAGAGAGAGAGAGAGAGAGAGAGACGACGACGACGACTACAGCAACGGCCATGGCTCTGCTGGTCGTGCCGCTGCTCCTGCACACGGGGCTCGTCATCGGATCCAACTTCGGCTACGTGGAGTGGTCAGACGGCGAGCGAGAGTACCCGCCGGTCTTAAGCACGCTGAACACTAACCGGGACCAGCACCCGACTTACTACCCGGCCGCGGCCACCGAGCGCGCCGTGGTGGCGCACAAGATCGAGGAGGACCTGCCGAGGGTGGTGACCGCCTTCCTGCACACCGGGGACTCCTCGGCGCTGCGCCAGGTGAACTGCTCGCGCAGGTACGAGCTGAGCAGCCTGCGGGGCGGCTTGCACGTCGCCTCGCACTACTCCCTGCACAGCATCCTGGACACGGTGGCGCACGCCACCAACTTCCTCAACATGATCCTGCAGGCCAACAGGTCCAGGGAGCACAGCACGCACAGGGACATACACTGGTACCACGCGCTGGTCCAGAGCATCCTGGAGGGCGACCCAAAAATCCACAGGGCCGTGCTCACCTTCCACGTGGACTCCGCCGCGCCAGGACCTCACCTCTTCCTCCAGGCGACCAGGACCGAGAAGGAGGTGGTGCTGCAGGACCTGTCCGGCTCCGCGCACCGTCAGCTGAGGAGCCGGAGCCCGGAGTCCGACTGGTTCAACGACTTCCGGGACGGCAGGAGACCGCACACGCACAGGAGGTTGCCGGAGGGGCCGAGTGGAGGTTACCTGCTGGACAAGAACCAGATCAAGTGGTCAGCGCCGTACCTGGAGTGCGAACACGGCGCGTTCGTGCCTCACTGGCTCCTCACCTTGTCTGCCGGCTTCTACGGGCTGAAGAGCAACTCCGCGCCAGAGTTCAGGTGAGACTCGAGAGAAGGAAGGAGAAACACAGATTGAGTTTGACAGCTTCCAGCCAAAAGGGTTCTAAGAGTGATGAAGACTGAAGGTGTTTTTAAACGTCCCGTTTCAGTATAACTTTTTTCCAGCAACAATCTGTCGGTCACCTGTCACTGAGCGATCACTAGAAATAGGAAAAGTCCATCCTCTACTTATTTTGCTTTTTACTTTTTTTTTTGACAAAGCGTGGACATAATTAGTACATATTTATGATGTCACAAAGGGCACTGATGCACCTCCCATGTTAGTGGATACTCTCTAAGTTTTGGCTCCATCCTCTGAGACCGCCTTGTTTATGTCCCCTTTCAAACATGTTAAAGTTCACAACACGATATCATTTGCATGCAGAAGCCACAAACATATGGCTAAATATGTTTTTCCTTCTTCTGATTTTTGGATAATTAATCCCACAGGGCTGCTTCATTGGGTTTAGAGTAAAAATACAGATCCAAAAATTGGTACAATTGTGATCTTTAAGACAAATGCTTCATTGCAAAAATCATACAACAATCGAAATGAAGGCTGTGGTTTAATCACAGCTCTGGTGTGAACAAATAATCCTGTTCACACCAGAGCTGTGCGAACAGGATTATTTGTTACTTATGTTATTCCTCTTTTTATACTTCATGTGTGTGTCCTCACCAACCACAGCCTTCAAACAGAGAAATGGTAAGTGAGGTTTGAGTCTCTTGAACATGGGATAAACCTGTCAACTCACAGCTGTGCACAGCATCTGACTGTGTGTTTGCTGGTGGAAGAAATCTGTGTGTGTGTGTGTGTGTGTGTGTGTGTGTGTGTGTGTGTGTGTGTGTGTGTGTGTGTGTGTGTGTGTGTCTTGGCTGCAAGTTATGCATTGTTGCATAAAGCTGCCCGAGGATATTGTATTACAGGCTGCAGCCCGAGAGTGTCTGGCAGAGATCAATTAAAATCATGAATTAACAATGACATTTCACAAAAACTGAAACATGACACCAGCCCAGATTTCTGCTGCAATAAACCTTCACCTGGGCCTAAGTGGATCTGAGTCACACACACACACACACACACACACACACACACACACACACACACACACACACACACACACACACACACACACACACAAGCAATAATAATGAGTAGTGCACAACTTGGTTGGAAGCTGAGGAGAAGCCAACATTTTGCCACATCTTTACACCCACTTACAAAAAATAACACCACCATCACTACCACCATCACTACCACCACCACCACCACCACCACCACTAACAACAACAACAACAACAACAACAACAACAACAACAACAACAACAACAGCAACAACAACAACAGAACTATGCCAGAGTGAAAAAAAGATAATTAAGTAGGACAAATGGTTTGTGGGTGACATTTGTTGCCTTGGGTAAAACCACTGGTTTGTTGACAACAGTGTGTAACTCCAACCCCGACTCTGCGGTGGAGCTCCTCGTCCCGCTGCAGAGAACACGCTGGCCCTGATGGTGAATATATTCGGAGTCAACGAAGGATCTCTTTCATCACTCTCCTCAATTTTATCTTACATGGCAGGCTGTGTGCCTTACACACAGATGCAGATTGCTGCAACGGCTCACATATTTCTGGCTTTGAAGTTCAGTCTCCGTGAGAGGAGACATATTACTGTTCTGTCTCTCTGTCTGTCCGCCTGTCCGTCTGTCCACCCGACTGCTTGTGTCAGGGAAAATCTGGAGCCTGTGTTTGGTCCTGGCCAGCCAGATGAAATCCACCAGATTTTTAAAATGTGTTTATCCACCACAGAGTCCACAGAAAGCATTTCTTTTAAAGGCGTAGAGAAATAAATCTTCTGTCTGTTTCGGTCAAAGTGGACCTATGAGTTTTTTTTAAAAAGGACATTTCAACCAGGTTCCTGCTGTTGCACAAGCAACACTGGACATACACACCGCCTTGTGGCTGCTCCTAGCTAAATAGGAGCTGACTGGTTATGGAAGATCAAGGCCAACTGTAACCACTTTCGACTGGAGGTTAGCAAGATGGATGTGCTTCATTTCACAAGGATTGTGTACTACAAGATCATCACATTTAGTGTGTTCCGTATGACTTGAAATGCTTCTGCTGCATTGAAAATCCGTCGTACAGGTGCTACAGCGCTCTGGCGGAAGTCGTGTTTTCCTCCTTCCTCCACTGCAACACTTACAGCTCTTCACTCATGACGTAGACGTTTCTAAAAATAGAAAGCTATGAACGTAAGAGCGCAATCTATGGAGTCAGTGGCACAGCGTCTTCTAATTTCTACCTCAAAGAAAACCTCTCCCTCGTCTTCCTGCCTCCGCCTCCCCGCTGTCCTTGCAGCCCCGTTGTGTGTGGAACACAGTTTTATGCAAACCGAGCGCAGCTCAAGCCGCGTTTGTGAACACAATCATAAAGTGCAAATGAGGGTCGCAGCGTGGCTAAGGCCGAATCATGAGGCTGCTCGGTAGCACAGCGTGAAGATAATGAGGGGATTGTGATGCTCGGCAGCGTCGGGAAGACCCTCAAAAAAAGAAAAAAAACAACAAAGTCACCATCAAAAGAGATCAACGACATCTGATTTTAGATCAGTTTTATGCTTGCACAGCGCCAGTTATGGCTCTCAAATCAGGCCGCCCCACATTTATCTCTGCTCCTGTTACTCCCTGGATGTCAACAGTTGCTGCAAATCTTCCTGCGCCCCTTGCATGGAGGAAACAGGTGTCAGGACACAGGCCCTTCTTCTCCAGAGCTGTGCTGCTGTCATATTTCCTTGGCAGTATTTCAGTGCTGGAGGTGAGGGCCTGAAGGCCCTGAACCGAAGTGAGCTGTTGATACTTGCAAGCACACATACCTCACTGAAAAGAAAACCTCCGGTGAGGAGCGAGCTACCACCTGCCGTCCACAAACTCTGCTTGCAGGGAGAAAACAAGCAGTGGTGGACCAAGTCAGTCAGAGTTCACGTCCTCTCAGTTGAATCTGGACTTGACTAAAAGCAGAGCAGAGTGAAATTGCCTGCTTCTGATCCCACTTCCTCTCCCCAGCACCTGGCCTCAGCACTCAAGTGTTGGCATCATAAAAATGGATGAAGTTCCGAGGCTTATAAAGTGACTGTGAGGCTGCTGCCTATTGTTACAACAACAATTGCTACAGCAAAACTATTTGTGGTTCTAAACCTCTTCAAGCCTTATTCAAAAGCTCATTCTGCAGCACCATATAACCAGTTTCATTAAATCCTTTCTCTCATTTCGCTGTTTCTCGCCATTTTCTGATCATCTCTTGCTCCTCTCCTCTTCCACCTTCCTCCCTCCTTCCTGGGACACTCAGGTCTGCTCGACCTTTTCTGTTCTCTTCTTCCTATTTGCCCCTGGTACCTTCCTTTATCTCCCTTTGTCACCTTTCTTACACTCCAGTGCTTCCTTTATTCTCCTCCTTCTCGTCTTACATTTCAGCTGTCATTTATCCCAATCTCCTTGATTTTTTCCTCCTTGAACCACTGTCTCTTGTGATTTTTATCTCCCTCATCCCCTGACTCTGCACTCCTCACCCTCTTTTTGTCCCCTCTCCCGCAGGGGCGTTGTTCGGGTGGATGTCAACCTGCAGGATGTGGACATCGACCAGTGCTCCGCCAGCGGCTGGTTTGCTGGGACCCACCGCTGCAACCTCACCAGCATGGAAGTGAGTCGAAAGATGGAAACATGGAAAAACCTTTCATTTTACCTCACTTAAAATGAAGTTCATGCACATTCGGATGATTCTTTACCGTCACTAAACACAGCTTGAACAAAAAATACAGAAAAAACGAAACTCAGGACATTCGGAGGGCAAAGGCAGGCAGGTTTTATTGTGCAATGAAGTTGAATTTAAAATGATGTAGAATGAGAATAAAGTTGTTAAATTTGATTGATTACATATAAAATGTATAAATTCACTCCCTCAGGGGGGAGTTAAGAATGTCTGGATCGTACATTAACAAGGTTTTGATTGTTAGGTTGCAAACTGCTATAGACGATGTCAAGCAAGTCAACCGTCTGACCAAAACATGTCGTAGCAAATGTGGCTGATCATCCGTTATTATGATGGGACTGGTGGCGTTTCCTCTTACCCTTCACTGTGATTTCATGTTAAGCTTCCTAGATATTTTGGGCTGGACTAAACTGAGGCTGTTTGGGCGAGTCTGAATGTGTGTGCGTTGGTGTCTGATTGTGCGCATTGAGTTTAGTGCAGGGGTGTCAAACTCATTTTGGTTCACGGGCCACATCGAGGAAAATCTATTCCCAAGCAGGTCGGAGCGGTAAAATCATGGTATGGTGATAACGTAAAAATAACAACAAATTCCAGTTGTTTTCTTTGTTTTACTTTGTCCGTGTTCTTTGAGCACTCTGCACTCTGCATCAGTGTTGCCAACTCCTCAGTAAGGAAAGTCGCTATTGGCTGTCCTGAAAGTCGCTAGAAGTCGCCAAATGACCTCATCATCTAATTTGCATAATTGACAATTTGCACTTGATTGCAATGTAACAACACCAGGAAAAGTCACTAGATTTGTCGCTAGTCGCTTTTGACAAAAAAAAAAAGTTGCTATGGGGAGAATAGCGACTTTTTGGGGGGAGAAAGTCGCCAAGTTGGCAACACTGCTCTGCATCAGCTTTGTCTGTTTCGACAGAGACATTTTGGGGCAATGAGGGCAGCCAATAGGAGACGTGAGTGGCCGATTTGCTCAGCCCCAGTATTGAGTTTGTTTGCGAAGCAGAAACGATATTGCGACACTAAGTGGACACATTTAGAATGGCACTTTCTTTCATTGAAAAATTGCAGTTTTTATATTTTGCAAAATCATCTCGCGGGCCGGAAAAAAACAGTTTGCGGGCCTGATCCGGCCCGCGGGCCGTATGTTTACACCCCTGGTTTAGTGTGTTGAGAAGATAAGGATCGATGACAATGGAAAGTCTCCTTCATTTTCATCTATATGATGGAATCAGTTGCAGCCATGCATCGTGTGTGTGTGTGTGTGTGTGTGTGTGTGTGTGTGTGTGTGTATGTGCGTGTCCTGCCTACCTCACGTCACCGCCGCCGCTGTGTTATTTTTGTCCAATCCACCGCCGGAGGCCTCTCTAACTCTGGCGAGGCTGCTAGGGCGGGTGGGTGGGTGTGGCATGTCGCCGTCCACCTGATGTATAAAACATGTGGCGAAATGGAATGCAGCAGGATTTGGTGAATAATTGACCGTGCTCTTTGTCTGCACACACACACCCACCGCAGTCTGTCTTGAAAGTGGAGACACAGTGGGTCTCCGTGTTCGCGGCACAGGCTTTGGTCTGCAAAGTCACAATTATTGTCTGACGCCATCCGACTGGTGGAATCTGGGCCCCGCCCCCGATGGAAGTGTGGCTCCGTTGGGTTTTGCTGCGACTGTGCAGATGGTGTGTGTCTTGCTGGTGGTTTTGTGTCAGTGAGCAGAGGGACGTCTGTCCAACCAACCGTGCCGACTTTCATGGAAAGCTGTGACTAGAAAAGCGCTGCAAGAGAGCAGTTGTTATGAAAAATTCCACACTATATTGCACCGCTAATATAATCGTTGTTATGGTTAAGCGGAAATTCTTTTGAAGTGTGCTACAGGAAGAAAAATTAAAGACTGGCCTTTGCCGACGTTTTCTAAGGACATGTCTCAAGACTGATTGTGACTAGAAAGGCAAGAAGAAATTCTCAAAAAATGAGAAAAAAAAATCATCCTTCTTCCTTTTTGCTAGCTCCACATTTCACTAAACAGCCCCTCTCTGATGTCATAAGGGGCTGCAGTTTCCGTGCAAGAAAATCTGCTTTTTGTGGACTTAAAAAAAAACAACCCAAAAAACAAAAATAAAATCCTGCTAAATACAATTTTTGTGAAATGGTCTGTGGAAAAGTGGGTGCGAGCCTCATTGCTCTCCCCATCAAGTACAAACACACCCTGAGGCGGCGACTGAGAAAGAGGAGATTATGACCAAACGTCTCCCATAATGCGACAAAGCGTCAGAGTTTTTCTCTCCTCGTCAGGACTGAGAGTTTCCTTCACTCTCCTTCCTTCACTCGCCTTCCTCTCGGTTGTTTATTCTGCCTTATAGTTTGTTCTCAAAACAGCAGCCAAACTGGAGGCGGTTGTGCAGCTGCCAATGTATACTTTTGTAAAAAAAAAAAAAAAGAAAGGAAAGAAAAAAGAATAAAAGAAAAGGAAGTGTTTCACCATATTAAAACATTGCTGATGAGATTAGATTAGCAAGATGAAGCTTTTCTGAAAATGATTTGCATCTGAAAACTGTGTGCACCCCAGAAAATCTACAGCAGGATGTGGCCCGTGGAGATATTATATTGATAGTAAGTACATAGAAAAATAGCTGTATTTCATCTGTTTTTTCAGTGTTTTAAGAGTCATTTCAATAAAGAGCTACATACTGTGGGGCTTCAAAGACAGATATTTTGTTGTCACGCTTTTGTTCATTTTCAGTTGACATTAAAGTACATGTTTTCTACATATACCATGATATATTCCTTTCTCCTATGAGGTGGGTCACCAAAACACTCCATCCATCTGTTTTTAGTCTGGCCCCTCTGTTAAATTTTAGAACCCATTGTGGCCCACCAGTCAAAAACTTTGCCCACGCCTGCTTTAAAGGTTACACAAACCTCCTCCACCGGTCAGACCCAATTACCTGCTGGTGGACCAGAGCAGCCATCCAGTCAGTTCAATTAACAGATTCTGCATTTTGCATCCTTTTCTGTTGGTTCAGCCATCGAACAACGCAGCTCTGCGTGACGCAAATTCAAACATAGAATAGCCCCCCCCCCCCTTTTCATACAAAGCAGAGGGTGAGGGTTCCTGGCAGTCGGAGGCAGTTTGAAAAAATGGTTCTTCAATTCACACCTCATGGGTCCGACATCACTGGCTGTGAGACAACAGACATTGAGCTTGTCAGCCATTGTTATTGTTGTTGCAGCTGTGGGAGATGTGACATCTGTTCCGCTCAGCCATCGTGACTGGTTGATGTGTCTGTTTACTGTATGAAATTTGGGGAAAATGGGCCTCAGTCCGTAAAATAAAAGCTAAACAAAAAATAATTTGTCATGGTGGCGGATTAGTGTGAAATTTCCAGCTCACAGTTCAGCATCCTTTTGCCAAGACACTGGGTCTTTATCCTTTTATTCACAATCTCTCTCTCTCTCTGATCCATTTGCCTCTTCTTCTTCTTCTTCTTCTTCTTCTTCTTCTTCTTCTTCTTCTTCTTCTTCTTCTTCTTCTTCGTTCTGGTCTGCCCAGATACTTGGAGGGACGTGGACGAAGTCGTGTGTCATTGTGAACCAAACACAAGGCCTCATGCATTATGGATGGTCCATCGTAGGGGAAGCGTCTTACATAAGTCACCGGGTCTTATATAATTGAAGCAGGACTGGATCAGTGGCTGATTTGAATCCATCCCAATTTATTAATGTTCTTTAAGTACTAATAAATGTGTGTGAAGTGCATTTTGCACTGAAACGTGTGTGTGTGTGTGTGTTGACGATGGCTCCCTAACACGATGCTCTGAGAAAACGTGCTGCCGGAGATAAAGGCACCTGGGAAGCCGAGCTCTGCTAATGAGCACAAGCCTCTGCGACGGCTGAGGAGGGTAACCCTCACCGTTTCTCTCCCCCCTCTGCTTCCTTCTTTCCCACACTCTGTTTCCATGGATTTTCATCCAAACGTTGCCGCCTCCAGTGGCTTTTCCCCCCTCCCCTCCGTAACCCTCACCGCCGTCTCTCTGTCTCTCAGCTCTCTCCTAACACCATTAACCTCTCCCAGGTATCATAAGCGCCGAAGCAGGCAGGACCCACAGAGCAGAGAGATGTCATTAAAGCTGTTTTAATGAAGTCTAAATCGAATTTGGGGGGAAGCGGTCAGACTCGGGCAAAGGCTTTATTACTTGAGTCAGACTCAAAAAATTCAACACCGGTTAAAAAAAAAAACGCGGTGGAGGTCGCTGGATTCTGGTAGAATAGAGAAGATGATCCAGTACAGAAGGGAAACGGAGCACAGCTTAAATAAAGACCAGGGTGAGGAGACAATGATACACAGGTGAGGCACATTAGGGCTTTTACAAAAGGCGGAAATGCCAGGACAGGAAGTAAATTTCAGAAACAACACAAAGGAGGACGAGACTCTGAAACTCAAACAGGAAGTGGCTATAAAAGCTTAACTTGAACCCAGCAGACAGACCTTTACACCTTCACCTTCAAAAGGCACAGCAACATCTGGGAAGCTTTTACTATTGACCTAGACTGCAGGGTTCTTTGCTAAATGTGTATTTTAAAAGGTGCCTTCATGCAGCGGCAGCAGTTCCGTTATTTCATACATCAGCTGCTCTCCATGGAGACTATTTACTCTGAAAAATTAATTTCCTGAAAGTGCAAGTGGTCCTGCTGTGCCCTCATTTAACCGGAAGGTCTTTAGAGGATGTGGACTTGAAAGTCATATATTTTGCAGAATTTACATTTACATTTTTTAAACAATCCATGTAATTCTTTGGTCTCCTGTCAATTAACTAACCGGGAAAAAAAAAACACAACTTATTTTTACTTGGTTCAGGTGTTTTCTTGAAAATGTGTAAGAAAACACTCATTGATGTAGGACCTTTGTGATGTCAACAAGGGCACCAATCATTCCACCTTCTCTGATGGCACCTTTGTCTGCTTCCTTCCAAATATGTGGGAAGTCAAAGGCAAAATCAGGATTAGCAGGCAGCTAACACCCAGCATTTTTCCTTCATTTTTTCTTAGAATCAGGTCTCAGTTGGGACCCTTTTCCTATAAAGAACCCCCCCCCCCCAAAAAAAAAAAACAAAACAAAAAACAAAACAGCTTCAATTAGTTTTTGTCTATTTTTATTTTCCCCGATTCTACTCACTGCAGTGAAAGTGGAGAGTTATCGCTCAAAGTTTTGTGAGGACAAGTGGGATGAGATGAAGCAGCCCTAGAGGAACGCTGCTGATAATTGGCCTTTAGGCAGAAAACAGATGCAGATTTGAGGTTTGGTCCTGAGACATGACATTCTGTATCTGTCTGGCAAGCGGACCTGCTTCATCTCTGGCACGCTAACTAAAAGGGTTTGACTCCAGGAGCTGAAGAGACGGGAAAACAAGCTGTTCTGCTGCAGCTGCAGCAGCAACGTGTCTCTGTCTGCTTCGCTTCTTTCCCCTCTGTGTTTTGTGCTGCCAGCGGTTGTGTGTCTGTCCTCAGGGAGCGGGAGGCTGAGCAGTTTGAAGACGATCGGAAGTTGTTGCGAGACACAGTGCAACCGCGCACCAGTTGGCACGGCACGCGTGCATGTGTGCTTTTAAAAGCATTTCTATTCCTTTTCATCATCAAACGGGGGACATGCCAGTGTTTGTCTTTGTTATTTCCCCTGCTGTCAGCCCCTCCCCCGATAAAATGGTTCAACAGCAGGTAAACAAACTTTGGATTTACTGTAGTTTACAGTACAGACACTGCAGTTTAATTTTGGCTCAGATGCGGGAAGCCACGGGGAGAATAATAGCATGAATTTGCATTATTCTGAGAAAATAATGACTTGAAGCTGCATATTCAATTCATTCTCTTTATTAAAACTCGGTCATTTCCACACAGCGGCTGACTGGGATGAACTGTTGTGCCAGTGGTAAAGTTGGAGCGTTGCGTTGCTTCGGTTCAGGGTGGAGCGTAGGAGGTGGCGGCGAAGTGATCGCGGAACAGCCTGCAGCGCCGAGCCTCTGACCTCTGCCTGTGATTCTGATGCAACTCACATCCCAGCTGAAGCCACCACATTGCACCATCACAGGAGAACCACCAGCTCCCTATAGTGCTTGTTATGCCACAAGAAGGACCTTGAATGCAGTGACAGCCTTAACATGACGGTGATCGGCTGCTGCTGGATAACTGACTCTGAACTGTTTGAATGCAAGTCATTAAATGCACAGTAAAGTGCTTCGTTAGTAAGCAGGTTAGCTACGATGGTCAAAACTCTGGACAGAACCCCACAAAATTTACACGATGGTGCCTTTAAGTCCCCGATCTGCATTATCTATTGATGGAAACTGGCTTGAAAACAGATCGGGTTCTGATTACAGTGTGGTGGAAATGCGCAGAGTGATGAGTGATGAGAATGAGAGCGCTTTGCAGTGCACAGGAGCCATTACACGGTTGTGGCCCCACTGGCTGAGGGTTTGTGTATTTCTTTTCCTGGTGTGTGTGTTTTTGCAGGCCTGTGATCTTGTTAAGAAGAAGTATAGCATACAGCACATTGACTGTGCGCTGCCTCACTCCTTAATCCCTCTCAGAGCAGCTTTAGTTTCCTGCCAGCATTCAGAGCGGCAGCAGGATGAACTTGACGCTCCGCTTACAGCTCAGCCGGATCCACGATTGTTTACCGGGAAAAAAAACAAACACCTTGGCTTCTCGCTCAATCTTTCGCTGTGCGTCTGTCTTGCTTTGATGTGCAAAACTGTCTTGATAGGTCGCTGCCGAGGCCCCTGTTTTGATGCTAACCTAAAAGTCTGCTGTTACTTCGGAGTTTTAAAAACTTATGTTTTTGCAGAATCCACAACTGCAAAAGTGAAATAGCTGCCCTCAAAATGCAGTTCTGGAACTGGAGAATTCTTTTAAGGGCACTCTTGAGGACGGCTCACGCTGAAAAACCCTTTAAGCCGGAAGCAACTTAAAAAGTCGAACAAGTACCAACAAAACCTCCACGGCAGAGTCTTGACCCTCCAAACCAATGTCAAGGGACGTGGCTGACATAGAAGTGATGCTGCTTATTTCAACAACGACAAGCCAAAAAAAAAAAATCCACTTCTGATCTCTTTGTGACTTTGTGCTTCAAAATATCTCTGTCTCTTGTTTGTTGTGCTTCTGTCTTCGGGCGACTGGCATCCTGATCGGCTATCGTTACGAGTGTGACTGTGCTCAGTGTTCCTTAACCCAGGGGAAGGTTTTGGTCCCTAATCTCCCATTTTAAATTAACGCGGTTCTGGCTGTCTCTACGAGCTCTCAGGGGAGGATGAAGTCACTGAACTCACCTCACAGGAGAGTCTGGGAAGAGTGAGCTTGAAAAAAAAAAAGGATTTTGTCTCATGAAAATTTCTCATGGGTTTCAACCACACAACCATCGTCAATAAACCCACAAAATAAACTCTGCGCTGGAGTTATTTAAAACTGGAGGCTGCTGAGTTCCTGGTGAGACGATTGCTTTTCTTTCTCCAATCTGGAGTCGGACAGCTGACACACGCCAGCCGAGCAGAAAGCGAGGAAGGAGAGCAGAAGGACGTGGACGTATATAGGATGAGGAGGAGGTGGAGGACGAGAATGGCGGGAGAGGGACAGTCGTCAGAGAGAGAGAGAGAGAGAGAGAGAGAGAGAGAGAGAGAGCGGAAGTTCCATCAGCTCTCTAATCTGTCGCCGCAGCTCGCCGGCTGCCACGGCAGAATGTAAGAGCGTGTCAAGTCATTGGTGGCAGCGGCAGTTGGATCTTAACCCTTTAGGCGCCATGGTCGCAAAAATGCGACAAGCCTCATTGCTGAATTAAGCAGGCCATAGCGGCAAATATGGTGCTAAAAGTAGTTTCCACTTTTGATTTCGGAGGAAAGAGGGAGAAAGCCTCAGTCGAGGAGACAAGGAAGTGGTTGTAGTGGGAGCGGAGAGAAAGACAGCAAATTTTACCGAGAACACATTGCCGAGAGGTTTGTTCGTTGACAAAGTACTTCGTCAAGTAATGTCTGACTCAGATAACGAAGAGGAATATTCGCACTCTGACGATGATGTTCAGTCGGGACGACGGGTTAGAGCGAAGTGTGCCGGTGCGTCTTCACGCAGCGGCAGCGAGTCCATGCGCCACGACAGTCACCAAGCAGCACATGCTTGGCCTCAGCGTGGCCGGGGTGTAGTGGGAGTAATGGGAGAATGAGGATGAGGGGATGTGGTGGGGGAAGCAGGAGTGCTCAAACACCACTAATGGTGACGGAGGGCGTGGGGAATTAGTGATCAACGTGGTAGAAGCTCTGGGAGGAAGCGCCCAGCCAGTGCTGGTGGAGGCAGCAGGGAGGTTCGCGGTCACCCTGTAAATTACTGTGATGATGGCTGAGTCTGTTGGACTGTGGGAGGAAGCCGGAGTACCCGGAGAGAACCCACGCAGACACAGGGAGAACAGGCAAACTCCACACGGAAAGGTCCCAGTCCTGGAATCAAACCCACAACCTTCCTTCTTGCTGTGAGGCGGCAGTGCTAACCACTGCGCCACCGTGTCACCCAGTATGGCTTTATCTCTAACCAATTTCAAGTCACATCCATTTGAAATCTTGATATCAAAATTGAATATTTTCTTGAAAAAATGATGGCGCTTAAAGGGTTAATTGAGCGAAGTCCAGGCAGGGAGCTGGGGACCACCAGCCCAGATGTGTGTGTGTGTGTGTGTGTGTGTGTGTGTTGGTGTGAGTCTCAAAGTGCCGAGTGAGACTGACTGACTGACGGTGGCGGGGCATCCAGGAGCCATCGTGACAGAATGGACTCAAAGGTTGCGGGTTCACTGCCGAACATGTCATTGGTCAGTCGGTCAGCTTCCCCAGTGACGGAACGACCGGGAGCAAAGTTGTTCAGCCAGAGTTTATGAGTCGTCACGGCTGGCGATGAGTAAAATACAGTTACTACTCTGATTATTGACCACACTGTCTGGTTATTGCATCATTAAAACACTGCACTACTGGCAATGATGTGCAACAAGGGTTTATTTTAAACTATAAACAAAACTAAACTAAGGGTGCCCATGACAGAAACAGAAACACACTGGGTGACTTTAAAAAAAAAAGAAAAAAAAAGACAAGGCCAGTACAAAAAAAGACGTAACCACACCCCGGAGAGCAACTGAACACTTTGGTGAAAACAGCAGGACAAGAACCTGGACAGAAAACGATGAACCAACAAAAACAAAGGGAGACAAGTGCTGTGTCTCAATTCAGGGTCTGCACCCTTCAGGCCGAGTGTCCTCCGTCTGAAGGAAGCGTTCTTAGACTTCCCAGCCTAGAAGGATGGACCAAACCCCGCCTCCCCGGTAACCACTCGGGACGGTCTAGCCTTCGGCGTATTTCCTTGTTTCGTCACCGCCGTTCCCTCCGGCTGGCCAACCCCGGAAGTGACGTTTTTATAGTATCAAGCTAACCATTGGTTCGCCATCTAACGATGCCGTTGGAGGATCAAATAAGTAAAATCCTATGTTAAAAACTGGAAACTTTACGTGAAACTTCAATATTTAAATTTATATGTCGTGTCTTTGCCAGTACATGCCGCTAATTTCTGCTGACTTTCCAGGATCCTACGATGCTTTGCAGCAGCACGCAAAGCATCATGGGATACACAAGTACGCGAAGGATAGTAGCGGTGCATCCTTGGACTCGGCTAAAACGAGTGCGTATTTCCGAGTACGCATTTTGAGCGTCCTAAGCACCCTTGGGAATTGGGACGAGCCTTCGCGCAACTATGACGCAACTTCCTTTCAAAATGCGTACTTCAAGGATGCAGAACCTGAATTGAGACACAGCAAAGGACTGTTTAGGCACTGGGGCAGGGGAACACCGGTGAGAACAATCAAGGGCAGGCCTGCCTGACAACGAGAGACAGGTGACAGACGTCAAGAAATACACACAGGAAGCAAAACTGAGGACTCTGACAACAGAATAAACAGATTTCAAAAGTAAAACAGTAAACACAGAACATGACAGTTCCTAAGACCGCGTCACCTTCACTTCCTGTTCGGACGCAGGAGAAATGAGTGGCGGCGGCGGTGTCCACGTGGCGCCCCTTGCAGCCCGTGACTCAGAAAGCCCAGAGGAGAGCCGATCGATTACCCACAACGCATTGGTGTTTTGGCTCCGTGCACTGACGGAGCAGCGGCTCGCAGGCTCACAGGCTCGGGGGTCTCCTCTCTGCAGACTAACGCCTTTTTTTGTTTTTTTCTCATTGGTTGATAGTCTTGTGAAGCAGCAGCAGCAGCAGCAGCAGACGGACTCTGGGCTCAGGGGACGGAGTGATTGTAATGCTTTTAGTCTTTAATGCTTTTAGTGTATTTATAGATCTCGGAGGGACGCAGAGTGCTCTCCGTCTTCTCTTTCCCTCCTCTTCCTTCCACTCTTCAGATTTCCCTCGGCTGCCGACTCCCATCTCACTGTCGTGTTCGCAGCTTTTTATCAAATGAAACGTCAGGAAAAATCTATCCATCTATCTATCTATCCATCTAATCTATCTATCTATCTATCTATCTATCTATCTATCTATCTATCTATCTATCTATCTATCTATCTATCTATCTATCTCCATCTATCTATCTATCTATCCTCTCTCTGTCGTGGACTTGGCAGATGTTGGAGGTTCCAGGGTTGGACTCCAACAGTGTTTCTGCGCTTTGGGAGGCAGAGGAGTGGAGGAGGAGGAGGAGGAAGAAAAAGGAGAGGAGGAGGAGGAGGAGGCTGAGTTGTGGGCTCGCCACCTGCTCCTCCAGCCAGCGTTGGTGGTGACGGAATAGGGGAAGAGGCAACAGTGGCTTTAAGGCGCCCTCTGCTCCACCCCCCCCCCCCCCCCCCAACCCCCACACTCCTCCTATTTCCTGCGGGGTTGCAGGCTTTAATATTAAACGCTTACGGTCATCGTCTCCTGTGGGAGATGTCATGCATTTCCAATGAACCTGTTGGTCATGAAACTTTTGCAGATGTCCTGCGGGGTTTAGATGTGTCACCTGCAATGTTGCATTATTCCAAAGGCATATTCCAAAGAGTTCAGCACTCGCCGAAGAAAGCGCCATGACTGTCATTAAAGCTCTACTGACCTCCGAAAAACAGCGTATTTAGCCCTCTGTTTACAGCCTCCTGCTAAGACTGACGCCTTGTTGCACCTTCTACACTCTTGGATGCCGTCATAGCAAGTTGGTGTCACTAATATCCATTATGACATCACAAAGGGCTGATGGCTAGGACTAGACTCACTTCTACAGAGACGTGTTTCCAATTAGAAAACATTGGTAATTATGGGATTAATACACACAGCCATCCAAATAACTCAGTCATTTATTTTTTTTAAATGCGGTAACGTCTATTTTTATGTTTATCATGCAGCTTGAGTTTCTGCTGCTAACATGGAGGAGCGGTCCAGCTCTCAGTCGCCTCCTGATGAAACACATTCCCTCCAACAAGTGAGAACACGCCTCCTTTGACTCCACTGCCTGCTCGTCATCAGCGGTGCCACACTGGAGCGATGAATTACTGTGATCTGTTTATTCTGTCAACCACTTGCGGGCGAGCTAAGGCATTTTATTCCCTCCGCAGCTCCTAGCCTGAGCTGCCGAGCTCCCAGTTTAGAGATTTGGGGCTGTTTGTCAGCAGCGGAAAACATCATATCTGTGCCCAAGTTCTGAGGGAGGCTTTGGCATGCAGAGTTTTTCAAGTGAGAGCCAGAGGGAAATGGGGAGGCTTAAAGGATCCTTTTAATTTTTCTGCTAAATAACACGAGGTTTGGAGAGTTACGACTGAGTTTGCAAGCACAAACGTGTTTGGAATTGGGTTACATGTTAACGCTTCATAGGGCGAGGAACCACATCTGGCCACTTGGCATCTCATTACATGCAATACTGTGATAATTTACATAAAATGAGTTGTTTTCTTGTTGTGCTGTTACACGAGGCCGTCTGAGTCACTTTGTTTCTTGGTTCCATGCAGCGACTTGCTGAAGTTGTTTTCACACTGTGCCATGTGCTGGTTGACGAGTGAGAATTTCATCATTACTAATGTCTTCATGGCCAAATGGAGATGAATGTTCCTCTGATGCCAAGATTATTCTCTGATCACATTTTACATCCACATAAAAACTAAATCTTAAATGGCAAAGGAATCATGTGAAAACTAAAAATGTTCCCAAAGTCACTCACGTCTTGCATCTCCTAGAACAGTGTTTTTCAACCACTGTGCCACTGCACACTAGTGTAATGTTATATAATGTCAGGTGTACTGTCAAAAATGATCCAATTTCAGTTAATTGGTCTAAGAAAAAAATAACATTCCATTGTGGGGAGTGACTGTGCTTTAAAAGGAATGTGAGCCTATTTTCCTGCCTCAATTCCTAAAAATCAGCTTTATGTGCATCTAAACAGGCCCAAGTTTCACACTGAGTGAGTATAGATGAATTAAGAGACTATATTGTCATTATTAGGCTTAAAAGTGTATTTTTTTTGGTGTCATATATTTATAATATTTTTGGGTTGGTGATGTCATACGGGATTTTTTCAAAGCTGCTGTGGCTCAAAAAGGTTGAGAGACCCTGCTCTAGAAGTTAAAGAGTGCCCTTTGCAGGGTTATGGTCAGGTTTAATGTCTGGATTCTGCAAACTCAATCCCTCCTCATATTGAACAGGAGAAAAAAAATCTTGCCTCATCAGTGTCTGGGTACAGATATAGCCCTGCCCCTCCCAGGATGGCCTTACCCGAGGAGGCGCACTGTTTCCTCCGTTAGCATGCGACATCCTGAACAATTCATGAGCGTTTCGTGCCATATTCGCCCCTCAGCTTCTGCTTTAGTGTGGAGAAATGTGCGTTTGTTCACCGTATTCATGGTGGAGGGTCGTCAGGGTGCGTCCCGCCATTACGGACGCATAGCCGGATTTACGCAAGCGCCCTTTTAAAATCTGCAAACAAGCCATAATTCTTAATTTAGATATTAATTAGTTTCCCTGTAGCTCAGCAGAGCCTTGTGATTTCCCCCTACGCCTGCCACTGCTTTGCAAGTGGGTCGTCTGCTGCTTCATGCTGCTGGAAAGAGCCTGTGAGCGCGGTGAAGTACGAGATTCAACAGCGGAATTGAACAAAAAAGAAAGTGGAAGCTAACAATGGACTGAGCCTGACGGCGGTAAAAGTCTTTGTCTATATAAGCTCTATATAGTTCTATATGTATATTAATATTCATAAGTATTCAAGTGGTCAGACAGCAACATGTCAGTGTTATAGCAACCATCCGTCAGGATCTCCACTCAATGTTCTCACACACACACACACACACACACACACACACACACACACACACACACACACACACACACACACGAAGCCTCCTTCCGGGAGCCAGCAGTGTGTCGTCGAGTCCGCAGGCATGTTGTTGCACGCTGAGCCAGAAATATTACAGACATTAATAATGTGTGCAGAGAACAATTAACACAACCATCCTTCTGTTTTCCCTCCAGCGGCTGAGATGAGATGTTTACTCCGTTCTCGTTCTTTTTTTTCTCTCCTCCAGATGATGACATGATCGCCGCCCTGAGTTCCTGCCGACACGCTGTTAACACTTGCTAATTTGCATATTTAATTAACTCGGCTGAGGTTACGTCATTGCCCTGGTGTGTGTGTGTGTGTGTGTGTGTGTGTGTGTGTGTGTGTGTGTGTTTTAGTGTTTAGTGTTTGTCAGCTTCAGTTTGTCTTCAATGGATTTTGCTGCTTGATGTTCTGGTCGGAAGGTCCTTCCACTGCGGTCACGTGTTGTTTTTCTTAAAGTGGCTCCTCAGAGTTGAAACCAGGTGGATGTTGAATCCACTTTCACTCAGTGGTAACATCATCATTATTTATTCAATACTTGTGCATTGCATGGGAATCCCACATCATTCTATCCTTCAAAGATAACAACAACTGTCGTTGAATTTCCTTTGTGCTTTCTGATCATTTGGGAATCGTTGTGAGCATTTCTCGCCGCTACTAGTTGAAGAATTCTCTGCTGACATGGAAACACCAGAGGATGCTTTGATGAAGAAGTGATTATGTATTCTACGGATGCTTTAATGCAACAATTATTGAACGACAGTCATACACACATACACATACACATACACTTATTGGGGCGTGTTGTGAGACACATGAAATGACCTGCTGGGCCGGACTGGGCCCCTGACTTTGACACGGGGGGAAGTTGTCCGGTCCTGGTCCGGTCAGTTTAATTTAAATCTTATCAGTCTCAGCACTGCAGGCCGTTTTTTCAAGACACGTTCAACAAAATCTGTTGACTGTAACTGGTGAAGGAGAACTTCACTGGCTGAGCCGTCCTCCCTCTCCCTCAGCTCAGACTCCTGTTTACAGCAACAGAAGAGTTGCTTTTCCTGGCTGATAATCCCCTCTCGTCTTCCTCTGCATCTTTCCCTTCTCCCAGTGCACCCCCATCGTTGGCCATGGATTTGTGTTGGACAAGTACAAGTGCCAATGCAGGAGGGGATTCTACCATCCCAGCCGAGTGGCCCTCAACGGATACAAAAGTAGGTTACAAATCCCTCTGTGATATAACAAAAATAAATAAATAAAATACTTTTTTTGAAAAGCAACTTGTCAGATGAGAACTTTTAATCTTTTGAAGAGAAAGCCCTTTCAGCTGACAGCTGCACATTTGTTTTGAAATTCCTCTTTTCAAATGGGTTTTCCGGGGGCTTGAGAGGGTATAAAACTTCAGTGAAGGGATTACAACTGTTCTCGTTTCGGGAGCGTTTTGTTGCTTCGGTTGTGCGCTCCGGTGGAAACTGCAGGTGGCCTGCGAGTCGCAGACCTGCTGGGATGAAACGCTCCATAAAGTGAGTGCGAAACAGCTCCATAAAGTGAGTGCGAAAAAAAAAGCAACATCAATTAATAACATAAATAACACCTCAACTTTTTCACCCACAAAGTCAAACAATTTGAAGGTAAACCACTGCAGACACTCAACATGTATTTCCAATACATATGTAAGAAGAAAAAGAAGAAGACCTTTATTTATCCCACGGTGGGGAGATTTGCAGAGTTCACCAGCAATTCAAAGGCTGGCAGGCCAGATGGAACCTTTCCTACATCCGGCGAGTTTATCGCACAAGTCCATCTGTTAATGCATTCAAAAAACCTTTGAGGCAAACTTGGGAAATTGTTGGAAAAACCTGTTTATTTGAGCGAACAAATCAGTTACTTCCTTAGTAAGCCACTTGTAGCATCGGGCAGCTAGCCAGTATTGCGCCTTGGCCTTTTGCAAAGCTGAGTTTGGAGTAAAATGAAGAGAAAAGCCTACAGTATTGTTCTTCTTTTTATGTGAAAAAGACCAATGGGCAACTTTAGAATCCATGCTAATCCCTTTAGCAGCAACTAGGCTTGCAGTCACTTCCTGTGTCTACGCATTTCTACCTTTTTGTTTGCTTCCGTGGTTTATCATGCTTCCCAGTTTTGTCCCACTAAAAGAAAAATCCTTCAAACAAGTGGAAATGCTTCTTTCCAAGTTGGAATTGGAAGAAAGCCACCGCAACTTAAACAATCAAGACAATCAAGACGGTAAAATGCCAATTTAAGAATAAATTGGATGCTTTAGATTATTTCAGAGAAGAAGAAGAAGAAGAAGAAGAAGAAGAAGAAGAAGAAGAAGAAGAAGAAGAAGAAGAGTGCCACAAACGGAAGAATTGTGAAATCAGCTCTGTAGCAGAAAATTGCAAACGCTAAATATGTTTTCCTCTTGATGCGACACGGTGGAGCCGCCGTGCCCCATTTTTTTGTTGTCTATTTCCAAACTGTGAAACATGCTTCTGACAATGCCTGCTTGCCGTTAACCCTGCAACGACGCCCGGTCTGACGACTGTGCAGTGTCCTCCAGTGCAGCGCCCCCCGGTGATGAGGGAGATCATGAAGCAACGCTGGTGGTTCCTCACTCCCGCCTCCTGAGAATATCACCCGGTGCCACCCAGGGGGCTGACACACTGAGCAGGGGCTTCATTGTGTGGCAGCGTGATGGGGCCTCAAGTCTAAACAGCTCACTGCTTTGAAGACGCTCATCTTCCACATCTCGCCCAGATCCCCCCATTGAGAAATTAGTGCAGCTCCAGTTGGGTTGCCAAGAACATGGAACACAGTCACCCGCCTGTCACTCCTTGTGCAGTCCTGATAATAGGACTGACTGCAAACACGCTTTGTTTTTGGTCTTCTGCGGCCTTATTGGAAATCATGGGTAAATATGGTGGTGGTCTAGCAATGCAGGTGGGGGCGGGCCATGACATCATAATGTCCCACACTGTTTATACTCGTCTCTTATGTGTTGTTGTATGTGTGGGAGTGACAGAGGCCTGATTCCAAGGTGTGAAAATGAGCATGTTTGCTAGCTAGCTTCCTCAGGGCTGAGAAGTTTCCATACGCAGTTGGTTAGCAAGCTGATCATCAACAAGTCACTCCTAGCGAGTCAGTCAGCCAACAAACAACCAACAAGTCACTCCTAGCGAGTCAGTCAGCCAACAAACAACCAACACGACAGTCCTAGCTACAGTACACTACCACATCATTAAACAAAAAAAAAAAATCGACTTTTGGTTTGAAAATATGACTTTTTCCAACAACAGTGAACAACCAACAGTGAAATCTTGCTCAGTATGGACAAATAAATGAAACAACATAAAAATGATTATGGGTTAAGTCACATACTGTATGTTGTACAATCAATCCAGGTTTTCAGAATCACCAGAAAGACTTCAAGAGCTGCGAGTCACTTTATGACCAGAATCACCGCCTAACTGTCTTCAACAAACCCTCTGATATGTTGGGACGAAGCAAAAAAACAAAACCGCTCTGTGTGATTTCTCACACCTGCCTCATGACAACTCCATAAAACTCATCAACACGCAACCCACAGAAAGTAACAGTCAGTGCTCGCCTACCCGGAATCACTCAGCCCGTTATTGCTATCTCAATCGCGTTCTGCTGCGACGCTGTTTGCATAGTGAGAACTGTGGGATTTACAAGGATCCAGCGCTTAGTCTGCACCCTGTTCCCAGAAGAGCTGACGGTATATTTTGCGCAGCGAAAAACTGAGGCTTTAAAACTCAAGACGCCAAATCCTGTTGCACTGCTGAGATGTCTCCTGAAGTAAAATGAAATGAAATGAAAAAAATCGATATGCGAAATGCGTTGCCGTGCCAAAAACATTGGTAAGAAATCATGGGCTAAAATCTGAATATTAACAGTCGAGTGTTGTGCATGCTGGCATTGTGGCAGAAGTCTATCTCCTCATTTAGCTAATTAATGTCTGTGTTCCTGTAATTATCGCGGCAAAGGCTCTGTAATCTATCGGACTTCTGCTCCTTCTAATTGATTAACGGAGCGTTTAACGAGGCGGCTGGTGCAACAGCAAAACGCACATTTATCTCAACGATGAACACTTGAGGACTCGGGGAAATTGGCCGGTCCAAATGCTGGTGAACATGTGTTTAGAGTCGCTCCTCCCACTTGATTGTAACCTTCAATGCCACGGATCCTTTGTCAGGTAAGGAGCAGAGCCTGACCCGAGACGAGGCCTCGGACGTGTCCGCAAAGTGCCTTCCCTGCCGCGAAGGCTGCCCCTACTGCCAGGATGATACGCCCTGCCTGGTCCAGGAGGACGGAGTGCTGCGGCTGGCCGTGGCCTCCTTCCAGGGCCTGTGCATGGTGCTGGACTTGGGCAGCATGGTGGTGGTCTACCACTGCAGGAGGAATAAGGTGGGGGCAGGGCCATGACGTCATAACATTGCACGTTGTTTCCACTTCATCATAGTCTCTTGTGTGTTGTGGGGTGAATGGGAATGACAAAGGCCTGATTCGACCATGTGAAAACTAGCACGTTAGCTTGCTAGCCAGCAAGCGGATGCTAACGTTAAGTTGGCGAATGGTGTTCCTCATGGGTGTGAAGTTTCTGTATGCATCTAGTGTGCTGGCTAATAATCAACAAGCCACTGCTAGATACCTAATCAACTAATTCACAACCAACATGCTACTCTTAGCTACCTGTTTAAGCTAACTACTAGCCAACAAGCCATTGCTAGATACCTACTCAGTGAACTAACAACCAACATGCCCCTCCTAGCTTCCTGCTTTAGCTAACTGGTAGACTAACTGGTGTGACAACTGTAGGACAACATCATTCTTTTCAGGAAGATGACTTTAAATTCCCCTTTTGTGGATATTCTGGACTTAAATAGCATCCACAACAAGTTAGATTAATTGAATTTAGTACACACACATCCACGATGCATAATACTTGCTAATAGACGTAACACGGGGTAAATATTAGGGAAACATCACCCAGCTGGTCCTCGGGCAAAGTAGAGTTAAATATCTGCACCTCGGCTATTTTTAGACACTTGTGCTGCAGATTATACAACATTCTTCGTGTGGAATTTCCCCTGAGACATTTGAAAATGTTGCTTTTAAGAAGCTGATTGGAGGTAATGAGGCTTAATTTAAAAAAAAAAGTTGAAATCTTCACTTGCATGCTTGTTTGAGGGAAAAGGCACAAACATTCCGATGCAAGGCCCTGTGTTCTCGGATGAGAGATTTCCGATTTATAATTTGCGTTCGTTCACTGCAGCTCACAATGCCCCGTTCAAACGCAACATTGATGCGAGATTAAAGTAAGAGGATTTGTCCCCGCATCTGCATACGTGTCAGGCGTTACATCACAGATGCATGAATTTGATGCTTTGTCACTTCAGTCATCTTGTCGACAGGATGCGAACGATACCTCCCAATGATCAAAGCCACGGCGCGGCGAAGGATGCATCCCGCAGGTGATTGATTAACATTTCTTAAAACCCCTGTCTCTCTCTCCCTCTCTCTCTCTCTCCCCCTCTCCCTCTCTCTCTCCCTCTCTCTCCCTTTCCCTCTCTCTCTCTCCCTCTCCCTCCCTTTCCCTCTCTCTCCCATTTCCCTCTCTCTCTCTCCCTCTCTCTCTCTCTCTCCTCTCATCAACAGAGAATCCGTACATCTGGTCTCATCCTCCTGGAAGCCATCCTGTCCGGGGCACTGCTGCTCTACTTCCCAGTAAGTCGCTGCGACCATCGAGTTCAGTCGCCGGCGAGCTGCTCCCTCTCACAGAGCCTGACAGATGCTGCTGGGATCTGATAGGGTTTAATTAGTTGAGTTTGATTAGCGAGGTTGTTTATTACCTTCTGCTTATCACTGGTTTAAAAAGTGACCTTCTTTCAGACAACACTCAACAAACTCATTTTTTTTTTTTGGTTTGGCATTTTCAAAGTGCCAAAAAAAAAATGGGTCCGATGCTGCACTTGAAGGACTTGTATCATCCCTGTTTTTATTCATTTATTTATTTATTTATCTATTTATTTTTGTCTGGCCCAGAATCCGGTGAGGTAGTCAGGTCTGATTAATTAACCAGGGAAAAAAACCTTTGCATAGTTAGCCTTCTGTTTACAGCCTCCCACTAAGTCGCTGGGTTTCACCTTCTTCTTACCGCTGATACTTTGCTGGACCTTCAACGTGTTTGTGAGGAGATGAAAACGAGGCTTTCCAAGAGAGACGGTGCCTCGCAGGCCGGCTCTTCAGGTGTCAGTGTGTTATGATCGATGAATGAACTTGATCATTTGTGTGCTCGCGTGTGTGCTGACGTTGCGCCGACAAAATCCTGTTGTCGGAAAACTTTACCGAAGCACATTTTGCATTGCGTTTGACCGACAACGCCGAGACTCCCACTTTGCTTCATGCAACAGAAGCCGCTATTGTGACGGCGTCTGGGCAGCACAATGGCGCAGACACAATGCGACGACGCTGTGAAAGAGGATTACACACGTACGTTATTTGCCACTAATCCCTCCTGCGTGGGGGTCGGGGGTCCAACAGGGCCTGATTTTGGATCCACCGCCGACGATTAGCTACTGAGGTAATTACACACAATTATAAAGCGCTAAATTATATGTGTAACAAAAAAAATGGGTTTACTCACGATGTGAGGCGGGAACAGCAACGTTATTCATCTGGGAGCTTTTCTTCTAATTATACTCGCTGACACAAGCCATTCCAACCTGAATAAGCCAGTAAACACAGGCGCCCACTGATCGTCAGCCACACAACAACAACAACAACAACAACAACAACAACAACAACAACAACGCATCACCGCGGGACTTCATCACGCCTTGGCTGTTGCCTCACTATTGTCCGTGTGCACGCTCGTGCGTGCGTGTGTGTGTGTGTGCGTGTGTGTGTGTGTGTGTGTGTGTTTGTGTGTACGTGTGCGTGCACGAGAACGGCCCAGTGTGGGCACCGCTCCGCCATGCGCCGTCATTTGTGTGTATTTTAGACCCTGTGCGCGCAGCCCACGGTGCACCTGGAGAGCCTCGTCAGAAGCTGCGTCCTCAGCAGATGGAAGAGACCCGAGCGGCCGCGGAGCCCAGAGCTCGGCACGCGGCCACCAGGGGGAGTCTCCTCCCCCTTCAGAGAGAACCAACCCGGAGCTACTGCCACCCTCTGACACACCAAACATTTTCCATGTTGGATCTTTCGATGGAGGGGAAAAAAGAAAAAAAAGAAAGATTTTGCTCTCATTTTGAAATTCTCGAAACGTTCCCAAACACACGCGCTCTGTGATGCTGAAAAAAAAATTAGATTTTTTTTTTTTTCTTCTTTTGGCATTCGGGTGTCCCACCTCTCCTCGTTCTCCCCCTCAGATCATTCACACACCAATAATAGCCACCTAAAAATATCCTGCCACTCTTCCCTGTTCGCACATTTGCATTCACTCGCGCTCCATCCCTCCTTTCACCCTCGTCTCATCCATCTATCTCTTGCCCACCCCACCCATGTGTTGGCTCATTCAGTTGGTTTCCCCTCTGCTTTGTCCATCTCACCTTTGTGTCAGACTCATTTCCACCTGCAGAACCTTAACGTGCTGCTTTCTTTGCTTCATTATTATTACTATTATATATAAATGCACTCAAGCGTTCAAAGGTTTGTGGGCACGGACTCATTTCTACTCTGAACTCTTTTCTAACCAGCTTCATGAAATAATCTACTGGGTTATTCTAAGAACATTATTAGTGTATGAAAATCAGACAGGATGTGCAGAACACAAAAGGCATAGCTTTAAGAGTTGTTGCTTTGAATGTCTGATTGAATGTGATTTTAGAGAATGAATATTTGTATAGTCTAAAATATCAGACCATCATTACAAGCTGAACACTTTGAAATTGCTAAAAATGTAAAGATTTCCAAAAGAAAGCTTTGTATAATAATCACACTTGGTCGTGTGTGCTAAACCCCGAAAGAGTAAACAAAGCATCATGTTTATAATAAGCTCTTTAAAACAACCAAATGTTGCACACTTAGAATTTTCTTAGTCACTTTTAATTAGACATTGGAAATGGTTTTCATTCAACGCTAAAATGCTCCCATACTTGAGAAGCACATCTCAAATGATTTTTCGTGATATCAGAGCATTTAAGATCCTCATTTCAGAAAACTGGCTACAATGGAATTTTTTCTTCATCTGTTCATTGTTGACTTGTACCCTGCCTTCGCCCTGTGACAGCTGGGAAAGGCTCCAGCAGAGCCCTGCAATCTTGAGTTCAGGACAAAGCCGGTATTGACAATGGATGGATGGATGTTCATTGTTGCTGCCGCAAGCAGCGGCAGCGGCAGCAGCAGCAGCAGCAGCAGCAGCAGCAGCAGCAGCAGCAGCAGCAGCAGCAGCAGCTTCTCTCCACCAGCCCGAGTTCAGAGCAGCTGCTCGGCTCCGCCACTCGATGCATTTTTAAACAGTCCATCAAGTTCTAGCACAACTTGTTTTAAAAATACATCTGCTGATTAATTGATGGCTCAGGCACGGGAGGCTGGATGCGAACCGAGAGGACCACCTCTGACGAAAAGTGTGGCCTTTTATCGCGCCACCCCTCTGAGGCTCGGCGGTCCGCCGGGGCAAACGCTGTGTGTTGGTACGCGCAGGAGGGACGGAGACGATCGAGGGACGCGTGTCCTCCGGCAGCATGGCAAGCACAGCGAAGGCGGATTTGCGTCTCTGCTCGTGGGGGCGTGGGCAACAGCGTGGCCTACTTTTACCTCTGATTTATGAGGAGGTGATTTATTGTTTTTCTTTCCCCAGACTGGGAAGATGGAGCGGCAGCTGCCGACTGCAGTCCCGGCTGCTGGTCTGCAGCTGGTTTTAAAAGCAGCGACGCATCAATATATGCATGAATTCTGCTTCCTTAAAAGACAAAGGAAGCGCACTTGTTCACCTTTTCTGTCGTGGAGTGAAGATGGATTTCAGTCTTATGTAAGAATTTTGGTCATGGAGCCAAAAACCACAACCTGGTTTCTTAGCCCGGTATAGATAGATAGATAGATAGATAGATAGATGGATAGATGGATAGATAGATAGATGGATAGATATATGGATAGATGGATAGATAGATAGATGGATAGATATATGGATAGATGGATAGATATATGGATAGATGGATAGATAGATAGATAGATAGATATATTTTTTGTTGAGCAACAGATTAAATCAAACTTCTTCTCCTTCTTCTTCTTTTGAAGACCTACCTGTTCACCTCTCACCTCTCAACTAATTTAATCCTGAGCTGCAGCAGCCGGCGGAGCATTAAAGAGGAAAAGCCATAATTCCTGCTCTGGGGTGTAAAATGGACCTGGCTGGCAGCTCCTCTGGTATGAGCGGCATACCAATGACAGACTCTGGTGCTTGTGAGTTTTTGATGAGGATGCTGGAAGGAGGGAAGCTGCTGCTGCTGTGCTTCACTCTGCTCCAGCCAGTGAAAAAAAAAAACCCCACTGTGGAGCTGAAAACTGAAGAGCAGTGATCATTGATTGAGCGGTAATTTGACAGCATAACTGGTGGCCCGGCAAACCTTTTTTTCCCCAGTAAAATGGATGAAGCTGATCCTGCTCTTTAAAACAAAAGCACTGAACTGAGCAACTCAGGCAACTTTTAACGCCCTACTTCCTGCATAGATTTAATATTTGTGTCATTTTTATAACTCTGCCTTTGCAATTTTGGGAGGGGGGGGGGTGATTATTAATAATTACAACCAGCCTCCTTCTTGCTGCAGACCGCCGCTGCATCTTCTCACTTGGCTGCCGGTCTCGTTACTGTTTTCCCACAGATGTTCTGCTTCCTTTCCAGGAGGAACGAGGTTAGCGCTGCCCTTGTTTCTTTGGCTTAATCACTCTGGATGGCTGCTGCCTCCGGAATGCCAAAATGTTGGCGAAGTTGGGATGAATTACTGCCTGCTCTCCTCCGGGGATGTGTTCGCTCAATAATCCATCCATCCATGAAGTGTACCCACATACAGTTAATGATCAAACTCCACACATGTCTAATCTGCTATAAGCCCACTAGAGAAAAGAGAGTTTGGAGGTCTGTTCAGTGTTAGCTCCTGTGTCTCCTGTGCAGCGAGGCATTTTCACTTAGTTCGACTTTGCCTCAAGATGAAAACAGCCAGTTATTACGCCGTAATTTAACAAATAAACTTGGATTATATTTTGCTGATTCAATCCTGCATACACCCTTCGGTCTGTTCTATTCCTTGCATGGCAAAATCAATTTTTTTGTGTGTTTTGCTGGAAGATTTTTACAGCAGCAACACATCTGTTCCATCTAAAGAATTAGCATCCACACTCACACAGCCGATGGAACGTGAGCCAAATTGGTTGGATTTATTTTACGCCTGAAGGGAGAAGGCCCACAAACGCAAGCAAACAAACAGAAAAGAAAGATTTGATGAATCCTGCATCTGTCACTTTCAAAGGAGGATAGATCAGAGCCAGCGTGTGCAATTAGCAGCGGTTCAAGGCTTCTTATTGGTGCTGGGACAACGCCGGACGCTGCAGATGTCCAGCGAGGGGGAAAATGCAACTTCTTTGTTGTTCTAATGAGAAAACAGTGTCCAGACCTGATGAAAGCACCGCTGTTGCAGACAGCTAATCTCTTTAGCAACAGCCTGTTATTCCGAGTTTGCTGTTCCTTCTTCTTCTTCTTCTTTTGAATTTGGATGTGTGGGCGGTACCGGAAGTGGGCACTGATGGGAGGGTGAGTGCAGCGAGTGCCTCTAGTCCTGCCCCCTCACCCACTGGTCAGCCACGACCAGAACTTTATGGCCACCTTTAATCAAAATTGGACTAAATCTGACACAATGCACATTAGGGTGTATTCGATAATTATTTTTTTTTACTAGCGGTTTAGACCAGTCATTTTTAGTATGTTTGCAACTGTTTTGGCCCCCCCTGCTGACCAAACGATAGAATGCAGGTTTGGGCCAGGTTTTTTTTTTTTGCCTCCTCACAGCTGCGGATCGAGTTTGAAGTTTGCCGTCCCTCCTTTCTCCACACGGGGCAGGCATAAACGCTCCACGCCGTCGTGCGAGATCTCCCTCGGCCACATGTCGTGTATTTTTTAGCAGGTCGGAAATAAAACGTCCCACCATCGCAACTCAAACGCGTTGTCCATACCACACAACGTGTCGTTGTCTATAGTGTGTCCGAGCAGCCAACGTGGCGGTGGGAGGTGTGAGACGCTCTCTGCTCTCTGCTTTCTTTTCTTTCCTCCCTCCACAGTTTGATGTAGGCGAGGCTGACGCTTGTTGTTCCACTCCCTCCGCAGGTCATGATCATGTACTTCCAGCCCAGCGTCTTCCGCTGCATCCTGCTGCGCTGGGTCCGCCTGCTGGGCTTCGCCGTCATGTACGGGACGCTCATCCTCAAGTTGTACAGGTACCAGAGTCACTCCGCCGAGCTGCCACACTTCCTGAGGACCTGTCTGCACGGGAGGTGATGGTTTGAAGCCAGGTTGCAGCGAGCCCGTCGTCTGCAACGTCCAGCTATGACTTTAGTTTTCTTTCTTTCTTTCTTTCTTTGTTTGTTTGTTTGTTTGTTTTACTTGAGACAGTGAATTTTGTCAAAAATGGTATATGGACTGCACTTATATGCGCTTTCCCAGCACCTTCACGGTAGCCCAAAGCGCGCTTTACAAAGGCCTCTCGTTCACCCATTCACGCACACATTCATACACCAAGCATGTGATTTAATGTATTTTAAAACAATTATTTGTTATTTTTATTAATTTATTTTACAGGGACAATTGATTCCAATATAGATGACTGATGCATGTAGAGTTTATAGCTAATGCTAATTGGCAACTGTAGTCCCTGGTTGGGCTTTTACATAACATTGCCGTTCACTAAAATATACACAAATTATAAAAATCATACAGTTAAAGTTTTTTCAATCATCCAATATTGCATTTTTATGATAAAAACAATAATACTAATTGTAATACAACAATAACAATAATCATAAAAAATAAGGACTATTTATTTTCTTCTGATGATATTAACTTATAACTTCTTGTTTGCTTGTCACTCCCTGTATCCTTCACATCCTTCCCTCTTAGTCCACTTCTCCTCTGCTCTCATTTCCTCCCCTCCCCTCTCCTTTCCTCTCTTTACTTTCTCCACCTTTCTCCTCCCCTCCTGCCACCTGCTCGTGTCTCCTCTCCTGCTTTCATCTCATCACATCTTACTTTCTCCCAATGCGGATGTCTACCCCGAACCTCCGCTCCTCACCTCTCCTCACCTCTCCTCACCCCAACTCACACTCCCTGATCCTCCTCCAGATATTAACGGGCTCCACGACTTAGCCCTTCTCGCTCTCAATAATTCAGTGGGGCCGTCAGATCGTCAAGCGCACACGCGCACACGAATGCATGCAGTCTTGCCGATGAGCACATTTGAATTTCACATCAAACGCCCTCTGTCTGCATTTGGCTCCTCAAGTATCCACGCACGCGCACGCACACACTTCCTGCTCCCCAGCTCTGCAGAACAAAGTATTACCAAAACAATATTGGAGTAGGAGGAATAGGAGGGCCAGTGTTTTTTTTTCCTTTCTCAGCCGAAAGGATGTGAAGTGTTGCCTTGAAGGCCGAGTTCAGGCAGCTCACACAGCTAACACAGTTCACACTGCTCGAATCAGGGACGGTATAGATTTGTCACAGTTAGGGTCTGGGGGCCTAAATAAAGTGCAGCAGAGCAACGGAAGCAGGAGCTCCAGTTAGTCACTAGTCTGGAATCTGACATGCAGAAACATTCACGGCGTCACGTAATGAGAAACTATGTGAACTACCTGAACCAGGACTAACACGCACTCATTCTACAGTATAAACTGATTTATTCCTCTACCAGATGTCCAGTTGTTGACATTGTTCCTTCTAGCGATGTACCTTGTCGCTGACTCTAACTAACTTCTCTTTACATTATAAAACATTAACATTGGAAAACAACGTCTCTACTCTCAGTGGAACAAAATAAAACCAACCTTTAAGTGACTTGACCAATTTTGAAATTCTTCTCGGCACATATCCTTTGTGAAGTGAGAGATCGCTGACGTGATGTGCGCTGACCACCTCCTCCTGCTCTTCTTCTTAGGGTGCTGAAGGTCTTCCTGTCCCGCACCGCCCAGAGGACGCCCTACATGACCAGCTGGCGAGTGCTGCGCCTGCTGCTGGTCATCCTGCTGGTGGTGCTGTGGTTCCTGGTGGCCTGGACTGCCGCCGTGTGCCAGAACCCCCAGCTGAGCCGGACCCTGATCGCGGTGGGACTCACCCCGGAGGGGCTGCAGTTCAGCACATGCCTGCTGGACCGCTGGGACTACATGATGGCTGTGGGTGAGTGCGGCAGCAGCTGAGGCAGCGCCGTGGTCACGGTGGGAGGTCGCAGCTCAGGGTCGATTTTAGTTTGGAAGGTGCTGCAGGCGCCAGAAGTAGCTGCCGAACTTCCTCGTTACTGTCTGAGATGCACTTGGGTCTGTTCTTCAATTGTGAGCTTTGACTCGGCACACACACTGGAACAAAAGAAGAGAATCAACAGACACAGTTTGCTGTTTGGCTCACCAGAGAATTTCTATTCAGGGGCGGAGCTACGTGGTGGCTCCCAGGGTGGGGGCATCATTTGATAAAACACTGTGTACTTCCACACTACAGCAACTCAAATCACATCTTGTTGATAATGATGTTGATTGATGTACTGTATCCTTGTTTATATGTATTTCTGGCTTCCTGACTGGCCTGGGTTTGGGGAACTGGAGGCTCAAAGAAGAACTTTAATAACCCTCAGCTTGACACTAGGACAGTAGGAACAAACCAATCATAAAGGTTTATTATTAAAATTAACATAGGTGAAGATTTGCTGTCACCTAATTCATAGGCTGACTGTTATGAGGTCAAACTGAAAAGATTTAATAAATACAAAAAACTACAGTGACACTTAGGATAATAAAAAATAGTCTTGTAGTCATTTCAGGTATCTACCTATTGACACTCCTGTGTGAGTAATGATCTCACCCTGTGGAAAGATTTCTGGCTCTGCCGCTCTTTCCACTAAACTTTAAACATCATAGAGGCTTTCAACCACTGCCGCTTCAGCCTCTCTCCTCTGCGCATCGGTCCTGTTCAGGCAGCCGATCCTCGGGGAGGAGGCCACCGTTGGGATAAAGGGAGCGAGGGGGGGAAATGAGCAGATTGTCAATAGAAGAAGCTGATAGATGGATGGACGGACGGATAGAGGCAGAGGAAGGGGGGAAAGCAAAGTCTGTGAAGTGTGACGCTTGCGGGGATGTGGGCGACGGCGCAGAAAAGGTTTTTCCAGCAGCTGAGCAGCAGGAAGACAGTTTGGAGACGGAGCTCTTTGAATGCAACACAACACCTTCAAGTGTGTGTGTGTGTGTGTGTGTGTGTGTGTGTGTGTGCTTGTGCCAAGGGGAAGACAGGAAATCTGTTTGCCCTGACAGCCAATCAGAAAAGAGAACCCAAGCGCGCTGACAGAGGACAGGAATTTGAAGTCACTCTGACAGATTCCAAATGTGATGCTGAGATTTGTAAACTGCTTTTCCGCCATGGACGGTGGTGTCACGCCGAGTCACGAACAACTCTTCCCATTTGATGTCGAAGGATCCCAACAACAACGGCGCCGGTGCCAAAACAGTGTTAACAAGACCAGCGATACAACAATAAGCTGCTTGTTTGAATCAGGAATTAATCTGCATGAGCAGGAGTTGTTCTTTCTTCTCTTGCAAAACAGCCCTGTGCAACAAAGAGAAAGAAGGAGTAAAGAGGAGAGGAGGGTAAATAAATAGCATTTAATCAGTGCTGATTTATGCTACAGGTCTTTCTCATTCATATTAATGGGGTGTAATCAGTGTTAAGACTTTACAGAGTCGTACTGAACGCAGTCCTTGGCACAGTTTCCTGACGCTCTCGGCTGTGTGCAAACAAATCAATGAGTCGTGCGTAAGGAGAACCTTTGGTGGTGTGGCCCGCCTGGGGATTTTTAAAAATCTGCTTCTGTTGATAAAACAAAATATTGTTGCTTGAAAAAAATATTAGCCCAAACTTAAAGTTAGATTTATACTGACATACTAAACCTGCAAAACTGCAGCATCCCCGAGAGAAATTCTCCTTGTTTCATTTCAAAATAATTAATATTGATTTTTGTGATTTTATTTTATTTTTGCCTTTCATATGCAATTTACAGCCCGATAACTCTGGGTGCAGACGCCAATGAAATAAACTGCTCCCAAAACTGAGGACGGATTTTGTTTCCTTGCTCAGATTTGTCGATAATCAGCAGCACACCGTGAAAGAAGCTGCTAGAAAAACCGGTGAAAGACGCAGAGCCAGGAAGAGGAAAACATCTGGAGGTGTGAGGTGCTGTCGTGTTGCGCTGTCAAGGCAGATGAAGGCAGAGGAGATTCTTGAACACAGCATTATTCATGAGATGCAAATCAAAAGCCGACACACCAGACAGAAAAAGGGGGGGTGGGGGGGGAACAGCGCTGACAGAAGTAAAAGCCCAGGAAAGCAATTCAGGAAAGCAAAATATCAACGGGAACAGAAGGAGATGCTGAGATGATTAAGAAAAGGACGACAAATGAAAATGTTTTTGCCAACTGAAAACTAAACAGTAAACACTGACACAATCAAAGAAGAAAATGTTGAGAAGGAAGAGGTGAGAGTGATGAGGGTGAGCCTGGCTACATCATGACAACAGTCTCACACTGCCTCATTTTTTCCCTGTTTTTTAGAATTCAGCCAGAGATCCCACTTCTTCTTACTTCTGATTGGCCATTACTCCTTACTTCCAATCTTAACCCTAACCCTGACCCCTGACCCCTTTCACAATCAGAAGGAAGTAGGGGTGAAGCTTTGATGAATTCTTGCAAAAACAAAAAACAACAGCACACATTTAAACTAAAACCTTGTGTTCTTCAGCTGAGTTGCTCTTCCTGCTGTGGGGCGTCTACCTCTGCTACGCCGTGCGCACCGTACCCTCAGCCTTCCACGAGCCGCGCTACATGGCGGCGGCCATCTACAATGAGCTCCTCTGCTCCGCCATCTTCCACATCATCAGGTGGGCCAAGAACCGTCTTATTTGTTCTTCTGTCAATGGCAAAAAAATAACTGTGACAAAATGCATATTTGTCTGTGTAGCAAGGCTCTCTGTCACTTCCTGTGTTTCCCACTTTCTGCCTTCATGGCATGCTGCCTGTGTTAAGAGCAAAGACTAATCTGATTGGTTGTGCAATATGACAGGACCGACTAAAAGCACTTCGGATTGGAGCTTTTCAAGAAAGGAAGTACAGTCAGAGAGGAAAAACAATCAGACCCTTCTTCTTCTTCTTCTTCTTCTTCTTCTTCTTCTTCTTCTTCTTCTTCTGTGCAGCCATAGCTTCTGCAAACAAGGCTTGCAAACATGAGCAGCGGTTGTTTAATCCTAACGAGAGAAGAGCTATTTGCCTGTTCCGAGTGGGCATAACAAGTGCAGAACATGTTAGATGAAAGGCAAAGTTCACCCGCCTCCTTCATCCAGCAAGTGAACAGTGTCAACGGAGCGCCGTGCCACGCGGCTTGAAAGGAGGGTGAATAGAAAATGTCTTCTCCAGGCAGAGCTGCAGCTCCGTGCCAGAGCCCAAAATAAACCCTGCGTGCCCTGCAACCGTCTCTCTCCTTCTCTCTATCTGTCTTCTTGTCGCCCCAGCACAGAGGTGGAAATTATGTAACCAGCTAGATTTGGCACCAATATATTTAGAAAGTTAAAGATTAGCAATAAAATAAGTGTTTAAGCGTAGCTCGTGAAGCCCCTTTAACAAAATCAGCGGGCGCTCTCGTCAGTCCCAGAACTGTTTGACTGCCTGTGTGTCTTGCTTGCAACTTACTGTCATTTAATTATAAGGAAAACTGTTGCAGGTAGTTTCGGATCATGTGGTATTCACCACATTGGCCCTTCCCTCCCTTTCATTCCACTCAGCCTCTGGTTCAACTGAATAAAAAGCAACAGGTCACATCCTTCCAATCTGTTTGGAAGCAGAAAAATAAAAATAGTCATGAGGAGGAAGATATTGCTGCCTTTGCCAGGAGATAAACCAATGAGTGTGTGTGTGTTTTAAAAATGAATGAGAAATGTGAAGCACCTGCAGAATTGGCAGTCAAAGGTCGTTTGCATCTTGTCAGACACACACACACACACACACACACACACACACACGCACCTCTGAACTGGATGCTGTCCAATAAGTACATTGATTCATCCATCATGCCTGGATCTGATTTGTTGGGGGAAAATTGGTGGCTGAAATGAAACCACTGTTTAGAGGGAGGCACACATTACACAACCTGCTGCTCCGAGCACTGGAGAGACTGTGCACAGCTGGGTTGAGTCAGTGGTGAGAAAAGTGGGCCTTGATTTGAGAAATTCAAATATTTTGCTGTAGTCAGTAAAGAGTGCTAATGTTTGGACAAAATAGACGACAAGTATTGAAGCGACTGCACCGTAGTGGATGAATTCATGTGTTGGAAACTCTCCTGTGTGTATGGTATGGTATAGGCTTTATTGTCATTGCAATAAAGCATCCCCGTCCAAACATATGCAGCACAAATACAATACGACATGGTAAAGACAGGACTGCAGGATTGAGCATTTTCAGTGGGGGGCAGAAAGGGGAGAACAGAAGGGGAGAGGAGGAGAAAAAAAAAGACGCTCTCAAACTATGTTCCTGGGAGGGAGTACAGTGTGGGACCGGAAAAAAAACTTCAGCAACAAAAGCACATATAAAACGTTTGCAAACATAGAGACACCATAACTTGCAAGGGGGGGAGGGGAGTAGGGGAAGTGAGTTTCTCCATTGTAGGCAGGCAGCCAGCCGCAGCCGTTGAGGCGCCGCCACACAGGCCCCGCCCGCCACACTGTGGGATGAAGCGGCGAAGGCGTTGGATGGGGGGGTGGGGGAGTGCGTGCTTATGTGCGTGTGTGCAAGCGTTCATGGATGTGTGTGCATAAGACCCAGAGAGTCACTTCGTCCAACGCCGCCATCTTGGTGCCTCGTCATGCCGATAACACAGCAGTTGCTGTGGAGACATCCCTGATTGTGCCCCATACAAAGTCAACAATCTGCAGGTGTCCATGAGGAAAGGGGGGAGGGAGGAAGTTCAGAGCGTCCAACTGCTGCAATCTCCTGGATGAGTTGTTCCAGCAGCAGCCTTGGCCAAAGCCGAATTACAGATTGGAATTGTTTGGGTTAGGGCGAGTAGCCGTATTGTGAATGTCCAACCCTGAATGTCCATACTGGTCACCAGAACGATCCATATTCCTTTGTAAAGCCGAGAGCTTCTCCAAGGTGACATCCACATCGCGCCTCAGATCAGAAAGTTCCGCTTTCAGCTCCGCTTTCAAATTAAAAAGCTCTGCTTTCAGCTCCGCTCTCAGTTCCGAAATCGGCACAGTCTGTGAGTGCCAACGGCTTTACCCACCTCGAAAATCATGAGGGGCAGCCTTTGGGGGCCATGGACCGCTGCCCTCGTCTTCAGAATTTGTTGATAACTTGCAGAAAGCCTGTTATCATTAATCCGAATAGGTAGACATCTTCAATATCCTCAACGCAACGTCCATCACGTAGCCCGCAGCGAACGTTCCGTCGGGGCAGACAGGTTCCCCTGAACCGATCTTGTCAATTGTGTTGAGAGACCAGTTGATCAATTCCATGGTTTAGTTTGGAGCCAGAGCAGTGAGAGGCTCTAAAAGTCACGACAAGACAGGACGAGACAAGAGAAGCGAAGCAGGGAAGATAAGGGAGAGGAGAGGAGGAGAGATGCCTTCGTTGGGAGCCAGAAGTATTTAGTTTAGTGAGTTTTATGGTGATGAAGACGCGCTGTTGTCTGTTCTGCAGGTTCTCCACAGTTCCAGGCCTCCATCCTGACTGGATGCTCATGTTGTTCTTCGCTCACACTCACCTGACTGTCACAGTGACTTTGGGTCTGCTGCTGGTTCCAAAGGTAAAAAAAAAAATACTTCACACATACATACATAACTGGATACATACATACATACATACATACATACATAACTGAACATCATTATATGTTGTTGATCTCTCAGGAGATTTAAACCACAGCACAAATATTCAAGGCTTTGACTCCAAGTGCAATATTATATCTCTACTTTATTTATTCAGTCTTTCCTAGTGAACACATTATGATCAACAAACTGATTTCCGGCCATTAGACTAGAGTTGCTAATATTGTCACAAACTAATTTGTTAAAATTGAATTATTCACGCACACAAAACTTGCAAAAAAAAAAGAAAATACTGGAAAAAAATCCAACGTTTTAAACAGCTGCTTCAGTTAATCATCGTGAGCTGCTCCTCTGTTTGCCGCCCACACTGACTCACGATTCGCCGCCATCCCATCAAAGTCATCTAGGATTGGTTAGCAGTTGTTGTAATACGGTCGAGTTCTCCCTCCGGCGTCTTTATAATCCATCTGAAGTCTGATGGAAAACGTTTAATCCTCCCGCTGTGCCAGAGATGCGGCGCTTGCTCTCTCTTTCTTAATTAGGCACCTCGCAAGCGCAAGTCGGTCGACTGCGTGCCGATAATGAAGCACAATGGGAGGAGAGAAGTGTAACAATTTGCCGGGTGCTGGCAGCAGCTAAGCGTCTGTGGAAATACAATGCCTTCACTGAACTGAGTTCATATCTGATGCCCATCACTGTGACGCTCCGAGCAGCCTGCTGAACTTTAACCTTTCTCTCCGCGCAGTTCCTGTTCAAAGGGACGCAGACCAGGGATGATATCGCCACCGAGGCCTACGAGGAGGAGCTGGACATGGGCCGATCGGGCTCTTACCTGAACAATAGCATCACCTCGGCGTGGAGCGAGCACAGTCTGGACCCCGAGGACATACGGGTAACCGTATGATCAATAGATAGATAGATAGATAGATAGATAGATAGATAGATAGATAGACAGATATGTACTTGATGTACTTTATTGATCCCAAATTAGGAAAGTATGCTGTTGCAGCACTAAAAACAAACTATACAGCAATCACAAGAAAAAGCCAAAGTGAATCTAAATAGAACAAATAAACAAGGGCAAGGATACGCAAGGTTTTATAAACCATTACTGCAATATTTGCCATTGAGAAAAGTCTAGAATATCATCTGTCAGACAGCAATGATGAGTTTTAGATGGTTCTATACCCCTGTGGAGTCGGTCTGTGCTCGCTGTGCTCGTACTCTTACTCTTACTCTTACTTACTTAGGAGGAGCTGAAGAAGCTGTACGCCCAGCTGGAAGTCTACAAACACAAGAAGATGCTCGCCAACAATCCCCACCTGCAGAAGAAGCGCAACTCCAAGAAGGGCCTGGGCCGCTCGCTGATGAAGCGCATCACGGAGATCCCGGAGACCATGCACCTCCACCGGCAGTGCAGCCGCGAGGACGGCAGCGAGCACGGCAGCAACCGCAGCACGCTGAGGAGGAACCTGTTTGAAGCGGGCCAGCACGGTGACATCTCCACTTCTCCATGGTTGCCAGCTGTGTGAGTGTTTTTTTTGGGTTTGGATGAATAAACCCAATGATCGATGGCTTTTACACACAGGCAAACATCGAGACGACGCCTCGAGGGGCAAAGTCACGGGTCTGAAGAAGTCGCTCAGTTTTGACCACGTCTGCGACCAGGATGAGGACACGGGAAGCCAGGCCGACTCGACCGCAGGAGATAAAACCACTCCCGTCTGTGGTGTCGACGGCGGAGGGGAGGGGTCTCTCCTGGGCTCCCTGATTGGCCGAAAGCACGCCAAGAAGCAGCTGGAACCGTCCGGAACGCCACCGCCGAGACTAGAACCGGCCGAATCCACAGAGTCCGTCCCGCTCTTCTGGAAATCGGCCAGCGTTCACAACCTGACGCACGAGAAGAAGCCCATCCACCTGCGCACCTCCATCATGCAGAAGTCCCTGAGCGTCATCGCCAGTGCCAAGGAGAAGATGCCCGGCCTGGGCAACAAGACGCAGAGCGTGGAGGACGCCAGCAAGAGGGGCCTGAAGGGGCAGGAGGAGATGATGCTGTCGGAGGTTGACGAGACGCCCGAGCATTACCCCAAGATGAGCATCAGCCAATCGGTGGAGTACTCCAAGACGCCGCTCAAGATGGGCATCATGAAGCAGCAGGTACGTTGTATGTCTGCAGAGGTTCTCAGCTGTCCAGGTCATTTAAGTGTAGAAGCGTGAAGTTGAGGCAGCTGGGCTGGTTTTGTTACAGCGAAGCCTTTTGGATAAGAGACAAAACGTCTTCAAGACAGCAAAACCAGTCCAGTTGCCTCAACGTAACCCTTCTACACCAACGTTCCAATCTGGATGGGTGTGGGGTGTTGGTGTGAAGGATGATAAAGAACACATCCATCTAGCAAACAGCCCACAGAAAGCATTTGTGAAGGGGGGGAAACTTGGTATTATGCGAACCAATCACATGTTGATTCATGATGGAACCTCACGAGATTGACTGTTCACAGTAAATCAAGCCTTGTGTGCTTGTTCTGTTGCTTGATTGATTCCAGGTGAGTGGCAGCCAGCCGTCCATTTGCTCCGACAGTGGCAGGAACCTCTACGACGTGTCCGAGGTCTGTCTCTGGGAAATAGAAGAGCCACAGACTCCCTCAGAGGTGAAGGCCCAGAAACACGTTTCCATCGCTCCCGGTGAAACCATCCCTGGCCGCAGGGGCAGCAGCAGCAGCTCGGCTAAAGGGTCCCGGTCTCAGCAGAGGCAGAAAGCAGGACACTCGCCTTCCAACAGGCGGCGCTCCAAAGACAAAGGCGGGGAGAGAGATGAAGGAAGGGACGCCAGGAAGGCCCGACCACCGCGCTCACCCCTCCCTCTCAAGCTGGACGTATGTCCTTGGGAGTTCGACGACCAGCCCATGCTAGCCCAAGATTCCGAAACCATCTCCCCCGACAGGATCAGGCGCAAGAAAAGCGTCACGCCCACCGATGGGAAACCCAAGGGGCTCCACTCGGACCACTCAAAGTCCACCGGCAGCCTCCTGCAGCCTCCGTCGCTGATGGTGGAGATCTGCCCGTGGGACTACGCCAGCCCACCTTCCCCAAAGCAGGAGAAGACGTGCAACAGCCCGAGCATGCACAAAAAGAAACGGAAAGGCTCTTGCTCATCCAATCACAAAGCCGAGCGGGAGAAAGGGCGGGAGAAGGGCCGAGAGAGGCGGAGCTCCTCCAGTAAGCCGCACTCGGAGAGGCGGCGAGTCAGCCAGTCGTCGGAGTGCAGCGGGCTGGCTTCCGAGCGGCGGCGGAGCTCCAGCAGGGACCCGGAGCTGGCGGAGATGAGAAGGGCTGAGGGTTTGTCCAAAGAGGGCGATGTATTGCACACAAACTTCAGTCCGAGCAAAAAAACCTCTGAGAAGAAGAAGGAGAGCTCTCAGAGCAGTAGTCACAAACCCGCAGTCATGGCTGACGTCTGCCCCTGGGACTTTGAGGAGCCCGACTCCAGCAAGAGGGCGTAATGACCTCTCGTCATGATTGTATTTTTATTTTTTTATCACAGACCGACAGCACAGAGGACGCGGCAAAAGAAATTGAGTTGCATTTGAACACTGGAATGTTTTTGAGCCCCTGCCGCCCTGAAGGAAACTGAAACTGATTTTGCAAGGAAAGTAGCCATCGTTCTGCCGTCCTCCGCCTCCATCGAAACACGTCGGAACTGTGCTGACGAAACAGACTTCTTACTCTGCGGTGGACTGAGTGCAGATTGCGTCATTTAAACTAATTTGTGGTCTGCACTCTGGCTTCCACCTTTGTCAGAGTTGCATTGTGAGTGTTTTTATCACATGGAGCGCAGCAAAATGCTTTGAAAGAGAATCCAGCGAGACAATCATTTTGTCACCTACACAACAAATATCATCACCTACAAGATCAAATGTTACCCATCACTCGACACGACACAATACGATACGATGCAATACAATATGTTACGATACGATAAAATATGATACGATACAATATGACATGACTCAATATGATACAATACGATAAGATACGATACAATACAAAACGACAGGATACAACACGACACAATATGGTACGGCTGTTGATCAGAACATGCCAGAGAGATGGAGAAATTATGACACTTGTGTGACGTTGGCTGAAACCCCCAAATGCAGCACTGATGATGACGATAAGGCTAAATATATAATTCATCGAAAAAGGAAAAAGTGATCTTTTTGTGTGGTTGAAACATAAAAAACAAAACAAACAATTGCACCAAGGATCTTTTCAAAAATATTTACTCTATAGGTGTTTTCCACATTGCATTCCACAGTGGCAACCGTTGCAGTTTTTGCTTGGGATGTTTGTTCGCATTGGTGCGTTATATCTTTGAAATATCGATGTTGGTTGACATTGTATCGACACCTGAAGGTGAGCGGCACTCAGTCATCAACCAGCCCTTCTGGTGATGATGCGTTCCATCCTCGCCCTGGGCGTCTACTCTCCCCTCTGTCAAGAGGTCTTAGCAGGACCCAATCCAAGCCTGACGGGAGCGAACGATGTGAATAATGAATTATTTCTGACACGCGGTTAGCCCGTTTTGCATCTCCTTGACTGCACCTTCCTTTACATTCTTGCACAAATTCATGTCTAGACTATGCATGTCCAGTGCTTTTCTGTGAAAGAAAAAAAAAAACAGAAGACGAGCTGTTTATTGTCTTACCATCAGCATCCATGGCAATCGGAAATAGATGTACAACAGCAGCCCCTCTGCTCTGACCACCAGTCCGGTGCAACCAGACACAGTTTAGTCACTTCAGCTTTGTGTACATGGTAGACATTCACCAGAAGGCTTAAAAAACTTTCTTCATCTTAAAAAAAAAAAATACCAAAAGAAGATTATTGATGCACATGGATTTTGGAAAAAAAAATGTTGATGTCAGATGGAGTTTCGTATTTATCGAGCATCTTGGAATGACTTTATGTTTGAATCATCTTTTTTGCCAGTCAAACATTGAAAACGGGAAGGAAAAGACTAGATGAATAAACACGAAAGCTTTCACATTTTTTTCTAAGTTTGTGTGAACTGTTTGAAATGAGATATTACAACTTGCCCACCATATATTTTATGCTTGTTATACTCAATAGTGTTTGTCCGGGATGTTGCAAAATGTCATTGCATCCACTCGGGACCATTTATATTGTACATTCATGCTGTGTTGCATGTACATACAGTAAATACTCTTTTTGTTCTCATGTCTGGATCCAGCTTCTCTGTAACGCATTAATATACTTGCTTTAGGCCTGTTTGTATTTATTATTTATTTTTAGTCTTACTGGAATATTTCTTAAAAAGTCACCACAGTGTCACACAGTAGTGGAATTACGTCAGAACGCCACTGGCGTTTGTCACTAAATCAAAAGCAATCAACCACATCAAAGTCCACTATGTATCCTGCATATTCTTATGGGAATATCGATGCCTTCATTTAAAAGCCCCAAATTGACAAATAAACAACAACATTGCAATTGTTTTTGAACATTTTCGAATTCATCTCTCCTAAATTAATTATTTACACTCTTTATGTAGTCGTTTCACTGCAGTTGGTAGTTAATGTTTTCGCAGTCTGTACACTATTGCCATCATGTGGACGTTTGAAGGGCAACACTGACTCAACAGTAAAACGAAGAGGCATGATTGTCTTGAACTTTATTTTCGGCAAATATTTTAGGATCAAATTTGATTGCATTGTAAGTTCATAATGAAATATATATTTAAAAACATATATGAGTCTTTCAAAATGTATTTATTTACTCTTTTTTCTTTTTTTCTTTTTTTTCTTTTTTACGATTTAAAAGTTTGTAATAAGGACATTTGGAGCAATCCTATCCACGGAAACTTTTAAACATTTCATATAAGTTTGGGAAGGCCAGTAAAATACAACACACGAAGCTGCGGTCCGCACTGGTACACTAAAAATCAATAATACATGTCCTAGTGGCAGAGACCGGCGTGATTACCAGTACCACCCAAACCGTGACCCAGCCACACCCCGGCACATGCGTCTGTAAGGGCAGTGACGTCACCGCTGCGGCACCGGTCGGACAGAGCTGCGTCGCCGCAGTGGCAACCGAGCGGACTTGAACGCATCACGCACCAGCTCAACATCCCAACTCGCGCACCTTGTGTTTCTCATCCTTCTCAGAGTACGAAGAGACATCTGCTCTGGACATCATGGGCAACGTTCAGGTAGGAAAAGTGCACTTCCTTAAACTTCCTCCAACTTCCGAGGCGAAGCGTGGAGCTGTTCCCTGATGTGTCACTGAGAGAGTTCAGCTTTCATGGAGCTGGAAGGAGAAGTGATGCAGCAGAAATGAAGTGGCGCACTCATCAATTAACCGGAAGGAAAAGGAAGCCGCAGATGCGGGGAAGTTCCTTTGTGCGCGGCTCTGCCGTTTTTATGCACGATTGTTTAGTTTGGGATACAAGGTTGCGGGATGATTGTGAGGAAATGCCCAAAAATCAATAAGGAAGCCGTGTGTTGGGTTGAGATTGGATGAGTCAGCGAGGCTGCACCCTTTTCCTGCGGGAACCAGAGTGTTCATGTCCCGTTAGAGCTCCAACAGGAACTCTGTCATCTCCAGGGGAAATGATACATGAGTATTTCAAATAAAAATAAATAAATTATGTATATTCCAGTGGAACTCATCTGAAAGTGTGTTTGTGAAAATGTGCATAACTTCTCAACCTCCTCTGAAGCCCACCATCTTCCCCTGTGAGGACTTTGATGTAATCACTGATATCAAGGCCATCAGGAAAGCCTGCAAAGGTTTAGGTAAGTAGAAGTTATCACTTTCTCCATGCATGAGGAGTTTTTCTTTATTTACTTTACTTCCAGGGAGATTTCATGTTTAGATTGATGTTGTGTGTTTCAAGATAAGGTGTTCATCAGGGTGGCCCTGCGGGAACTGGCGACTTGTCCAGGGTGTCCCCTGCCTTCGCCCTAAGACAGCTGGGATAGGCTCCAGCAGACCCCCGTGACCCTGAATAGGAATAAGCGGCTATAGAAGATGAATGAATGAATGAATGTTCATCAGGAATGAATTTGCAACAAGCTAACAAATACCTTGTTCCACTTTTCACACAGTTTGTCTAATGAGATATGAAAACAGTATGTTGTGATGTCACAAAGGGCACGATAGCTCTGCCAGGTTAGTGACTAGTGCACCCCTGCCTAGTTGTTGGTTCTGACCTCTAAGGTCACTTTGCAAACATTTAAAAGGTGCAAGAAAACAGCAGTTTTCTGCTTTCTTTAAACTGAGGGGTGACTGATGGTTCTGCAGATGCGGGTGACTCCATGTTTTAAACAAGGGGAAAAAGGCCGAATAACGTGACGCTGCTGTGGTTTTTTTGTGCATGTGGCAGGCACGGATGAAGACGCCATCATTCAGATCCTGGCCAACCGCTCTAAAGACCAACGTGTGGAGATCAAACACGCCTACTTTGAGAAGTACGACGATGTGAGTCGCATTCACGCACACACACAATCACTCACTCACGCAGACACACACACGCGCAGACACGCTAACTGCGTGCCTCCTCAGGAGCTGGAGGAGGTGCTGAAGAAGGAGCTGAGCGGCAGCTTCGAGAACGCCATCGTGGCCATGCTGGACCCGCCCCAGGTTTACTTCGCCAAGGAGCTGAGGAAGGCCATGAAGGGGGCGGGAACGGACGAGGCGGTGCTGGTGGAGATCCTGTGCACGGCCACCAATGAGGTGTGTCTTACTTGTGACACAGACAGCGCAAAGAGAGTTAAATGTGCAATCAGTCACCACATGCAGTGTTTTTCTTGCTGATAAACACTATGTTTCTTGCTTTTAAAGGGTAGAATGTCAAGCAGAGTGTATTTAACCTGAATTAATGTCGTCTCTCTGGCTCCTGACAGGACATCCTCAGTTACAAGCTGGCCTACGCTCAGGGTGAGCAACTGATACCATGGAACGTCCACTAAATACATGTTGGCAGCTATCAAATGCTAGAAAGAAACAAGAACCATTTTAATAACAGTTATTACATTATTGTTATTTTTATTTAATAATTTCACATTTTTATCTTATATGTATTTTCTGTACAAAAATATACTACAGTTATCATTAATATTGACAATCATAATAATAATAGTGGTTATGTGAACAGCAATATTAAATGAAATATTATACATCATATTGGTATATATGAACGTTAGAACAATATTATTACATATTCAGTGCAGTGAACTGCTGCATGCGGTTGTAAACTATTGTATTTCAAGAGCAAGATAAACCAAGCCAGTGTCTGTCTCTTGCACAACTGATGAAACACGTTCTCCTCATCATAAGCCTCTGGATATTTGCTTTCTGAGGACTTTTTGCAGTCTCTCTCACAGACGTCCTCCATTCTGTCAGTGGAGAGAGCAGTGATTGTTTTTTTCCTCTTGTCCCCCTGCAGTGAACGAACGTGATTTGGAGGCCGACATCGAGGACGACACCAGCGGCGATGTGCGGAACCTGCTGGTGGCGCTGCTGCAGGTACGACTTCGTTACTCTGCCTCCGTGGTCAGGAAACGCGCAGAGGGAGCTGCGGCAAAATGATTCAGGCTGGAAGTCTCGTATCTGGACGGAGGCCACGCAGGCCGAGAGGGAGAATGTGCAGCTTGTTCCGCTGCAGTGACGGGATTGTTGGGCCCGCCGACACTTTGGCCACATACCACATGATTGTCAGGCGCTCCCGCCCTCCGTCTTCCTGCCCACCAGGAGGGAGAGGAAAACACTCTGTGACTCATGTTTCACCGCCTCTCCAGTGTTGGCAGATGATTGTTATCCCGGCAAATGCCTGGGATTATTTTCCTCATTCTTCTGTCTGACCACCCCCTCCCCCCAAACCCAACCCTTTTCTCCTCAGATCTTTTCCATCTTCACGCGTCACCTCCGTAATCCATCGGCTTTAACCTCTCGTCTGCTCCTTGTCTCCCTGTTCCCTTGTGGCGCCTGCAGGCGGCGAGGGACGAGGGCTACGAGGTGGACGAGGATCTGGCCCAGCAGGACGCCACGTCCCTGTTCGAGGTAGAGTTCCATGACGTGATCGCCTCCGCACAAACCTTGGGCTCAGTGTTTTCCAAGTAACGCGATCTGGGATTTACGTGGATGAGTGCAGGAACTCGCGCCGTGCAGCTTTTAAATTAAATCAAAGCCTTTAATTTCTCATGGGGATTTCCAGGATTGAGGTCGTCCTGGCATCCAGTCGCGGCAGAATCCCTGGAACCTGAGTTAAATGGTGCAGCGGAGAAGCATCACCTGTCAGGCCAGCAGAGCTTTTTATTTCAGCGTTTCTACCACGAACAGTGAAGATTATTTCCCAAATCCCCAGGATGGTTTAGGTGTTTGTTTAAGCTGTAGCAGCCATCTGGGTTGGAAAACAACGAGGTTGCGTAAGAAGCCGCTAGATGTGAGGAAACTCACATTGTGCTCATTGATTTTAACACCCTAACTCCAGTGACGCAATCTGATCCTTCGATTACAAAAATGTAATCTGAAAGTCCCATAAGATACCCGTTTTCTCATCTTTTTTATTGCAAACTCCCCTGCAAGGAGCCTTGAGCCAGTCATTATTCCCCAAAATGCTCAATACAAAGCAGCGTATTTAGCGCTCTGTTTGCAGCCTCCTGCTAAAACTGAAGCCTTCACATGCTTGACCTGGTTAGAAAACAAGGCAGTCTCAGAGGGCAGAAGCAAGACCAGCCTTGGTCATTATGGTCTGTAACCTTGGAGGAGGAGAGGCATCAATGACCTTTGTGACAACACAAACGACTGATTGAAGAACTGATCACTCTCATTCTGGAATCTGGACAAAGCAAAAGAAATGAAGGAAGATTTTTTTCTCATTTTCTATTCACGCTCGTGTTGCAAAAGTCATTGAAACTGAAAGCTGTGGTTGTGTCCTCCAGGCAGGAGAAGGTCAATTTGGCACCGACGAGTCGACCTTCAGCTACATCCTGACTCACAGGAACTACATGCAGCTCCAGGCCACCTTCAAGGCCTACGAGTCGGTACGCACCCAAACGTTGCATGATTATTTCCTGTTCGACTCTGGTTTGTTTTTGGTTTCTCCCAAACTTAACAGCGGCTCCTTGTCATCTCTCACAGCTTTCAGGAACAGACATCCTGGACACCATCGACTCCGAGGCCACAGGAACCCTCAAGGACTGCTACGTCACCCTAGGTGGGTGTTTGCACGGCTCAGGCTGTTCTCACAAATCCCTAACTTGCGGCTGACGTTTGTGTGTGTGTGTGTTGTTATCTCTCCTACAGTCAGGTGTGCCAAAAACCCGCAACTTTTTTTCGCCCGCCGCCTGAACGCCGCCATGAAAGGGGCGGGCACTGACGAAGACACTCTCATCCGCATCATCGTGGGCCGGTCTGAGGCGAGTCTGTCGCCCCCCTGTGGCCAGTTTTTAGTCCTGTTATGTACTGAAACAGACACAGGCCGAGTCTCAAGAGCTGCTGTGACAGGAAGCCAAACAGCCGACTGTGGACTTTAACAGATAGACAGCATTTAACCTCAGAGGGCAAGCGAGGAGATATTAATGAGTGAATCAGACCAGGGAGGAGCGTAAGAGATGAAGCCAGTGAAGTGAACTGCAGGTGGGATTGAGTTCAGGAAAAAAATAAGTAAGTATTCAAAAGAATGAAAATAAACTAACAAAAAGTCAGGCTTTTTGTTAGAGAGAGATGAGCCAGCAGGGACAGAAGATCAGAGTGGAAATCATGAACTGTGTCCTGATGAGCTGACAAGCACCAGGTGAGCTTGATCGGCAAGGCCGAGCAGGTGCGTATCATTGTCGACAAGTGCTGAGCTGACAGAGTGCCAGGGGATGGGGCCAGAGGAGAGTGGGCGGGGCCAGGAGAAAGACGGCCTCAGACGTAAAACGCTTCAAGCAGTCGCATGGGATTTATGTTTTAACGCCAGCATGTTTTCCCCCCCTGACCAACAGCTGGACCTGCAGACAGTGAAGGACATGTACCTGGAGAAGTACGACGTCACCCTGAAGGACGCTCTGGATTCTGAGTGCGGCGGCGACTTCAAACGCCTCCTCATTGCCATTCTGCACTGACTCGTCCCGTCATCTTCCCACAGGCTTCGTTTTGCTCAGCCTCTCTTTCCTTGTTCTCACCTGCTGTCCATCTGTCCTCCACCACTTCTTCTGCTACAGTGACCAAATATCAACAGCATATACCCTAACATATCATAGCATAACAACTCGTATAAAAAAGAAGACAATATCTCACTGCCTATAAAACTGTGGTGCTTTTAAACATTGAACTTGTGCAGCCGAGCAGCTCGATGGAAACTAAACACCCGTTTTTCTCCTTCATTCTAGCACACATTTCACCACTCCTCATTACGACTTTCCTCCACGATGCCTTTCAGATGGGCAGTGCCGACTTTACTTCATTTTTCAAACACGCAAGTGCCGACTTGTCACACTGATGTCGAAAAAGTTAATTCATTTTAGTGCTCACTGTCGGGATTTTGTAGAACATCCCAGCAACGTTTCAGCTGGATATTTTAACCTTTTTTTGTGTGGTGCCTCACATGTTTTGTTTGACGTAAGATGTTTTCTAGTTCTTTGTCTGTAAAACACCAAAACAAAACATCCACAGTTTCAGTCCAGTGACTGTCTGAAACTTCTTCTTATCGTTTTAATTTAAACAGGTGCACCTGTTGCTCGGCAAACCAAGAAAAGATTAAATTCCTCTGGAGATTTCTCTTAATTAATTGTATCTAATATCTTAATTCCTGTAATATTCTAATATACTTAAAACACATTAATGCACTGTGTTGTATGATAAAAGACGTGTCTGTATTTGCACACCTGACGTGTTTGCAGGTGGAATAAATTATATGAATAAACGATAACGCCGCAAAATATTGTATTATCTTTACTTCCTGTAGGGGGCAGCAGTACACCCTTTTGATATTGCTGCCCAAGTTTTTTTTTTTCCTCCTAAAATGTCCAATCTCCGGAGAAGGTGTTATTTAGGAAATATACGTATGTTTAAAAAACAAAAAATCTCACCGTGTCAAACAGTCCAATAGCAAGATTTAGGAAAAAATCTGCACAATTTCTGCCAGATAAAAACACTTAATGCAAAACACAGGAATAAAGTGAGAGGCCTTGGGGTAACAGAGGGGAGCAGGAGTTCAAAACAAGAGAGAAATGCTTCCAGATGCAGAGACACATGCAGACTGCAGCCAGACACACTATTTCTCTGCTGTTCCTCTTTCGACGAGCTGCTTCTGAGAGCAAAGTTTAGTGCAAAGGTGCTTTCAGATTTCAACCACCTTCAGTCTGTGAGCCATATGTTTGCCCATCTATCCATTAATCTGTTCATCCATTCATCCATTCATCTGCCAGTCCGTCTGTCCATCAATGTTTGATGGAGTGGCACAGCATCAAAACTCATCCAGTCAGTCGATTCATGAGGTTTCTTGTTTCAAAAAAGGTCCCACAATTTAGAGAAAAAGAAACAAGAAGCCCAACATGTTTCATGTTGGACAGTGAGGAAGACTGACAGAGCAAACAAACACTCCTCCCTTCAGACACATCCACACGCTGGCACAACATCTGTGTTGACTTTCTCCACATCTGTGCTCCATCATCTCGTGTTAATGTGTCAGAGTGACCGCTGAAGTCGGACGCCGCCACCATTCCTACAGTGTGACCTTTAAATATCTGCCACCACCTCACCAATCACAACTCACCCACTTTGTCATCCATCAGCCAGATGGTTACAATTTATTTTTTCTTTTCTTTTACATTAATGTATTTCTCCAAGTAAAACAAAAACAACACACATATACGTGCGGTGAAATTACATTTGTTTTTCCACATGTTCATCTTAATTGTATTTTAATGTTTGATCTTGGTTTTGATGTGTTTCAAGTGATAGCAAATGTCGCGTTCCTAAAATGTAGCTCATCTTTTGCATTGTCATACATTTTTATGGCATTTAAGGGGTCCGCGTGTAGGATTTACTACCATCTAGTGGTACAAAACCATATTGCAAACAACGTTAACGTGAATCCCTCTGTTTCCGTATAAATAAAAAAATTATTTGCATGACGTATTTATTTTTGCTTAAAAAAATGTTCCAGAATAATTTGAGAAATAAACAGTCTGATGTTAAAGGAAATGTAAAAGCACATCAAAACTATACTGAACTTTTCACATCTTTTACTCTGTACAAATGTTTGGTCATACAGGTTTAAAAGAACCCATGCCTCCTGATCAAGTCACAATGATTTATCGAGTAATCTAGCTTGCACACTAACCTGCAGGTCATGACTTGAAAGGCTAAAATATTCACCGCACTGCTCTGCTGTTCTCCGCCCAACATGTGCACAGGATTCCTTTTGATGTCATGCTGCAGCAGAGCATTCTGGGACCGAGTCGTTAGTTGGCTGTACATGGAGGACCATTAGGGGGGGTTAACTACTCCTGCTAATATAATTTGGGCTGTTCAAATTCACGATAAAGAGCCTCAGTTCTGCACATAATGGGAAACACCTGGCAGGCACCTCCAGCCCAGAGCAAACACTCTGCGTGGAGAATGGATGATCAGTCCCCAGATGCATTGTGGGAGATGACTCTACATGTGTTGCATTATTATTATTATTATTATTATTATTATTATTATTATTATTATTATTATTATTATTGTCATCATTATTATTTACATTTTAACATTAACATGCTTTTATTATTGATTGAGGGGAACAAATTATTCACAATGGAGAAATGTAAACAACTCAATTTAATGAGATCCTTCCTTATATGCTAGAATGCTACAAAAATATATCAGGCTAAAATTTGTATTATATTTAAAATTAATCATCAAATATACACTTTATTACATTTAGAGAAGATATTGTAAAAAAAAAAATAAGGATTACAATTATAAACATGCTATTTGAAAATAAAAACAAATGAAACCACAAACAGAAAGCCTGAGTTAAAACAATGATGCGATAAAGCATGACTATTGGGAACACACAAAAATAGGCTTAAAAATAATGATTTGATCATTAAAGAACAATGCTACATGTTTAGATTAATATCATATCCAACATATTATTTCTTTACTTTATCTATATTGCATTAAATACAAAATCAAGCAGTGAAAAATATGTTTTTTAAGTGTTTGGAGGAGGAAATGAAGGGCTCACACCCACACTGAAGAAGCTGCTGTTACAAGTCAAATAACTTATCTTATCTTGTCTTAGCTTAGCTTAGCAAAGCAGAAGTACCACTGTCGAGCTCAAGCAGCAAACAGAAACCAGACAGAAGGTATCAAAGATGCTTGAAGATATGGATGTTTCTCCAAAGACCTTTGCCTGCAAGCTCTCCAAAGGTCTTTGCTAAGCTAAGCTAAGAAGCGGCTAATTTCACAAGAGTGAGTCAGTTTCAAAACTTCAAACTGAAATGAACAGGTACCTGAATGAGCTCCTCATCATCTCTGCCAGTCATCTTGCCTAAGCTAAGACAGTTGATGGTTTTGATGCTCTGCTAAGACCCTGGCTGCGAATGATGTCATTGATAATTGGCTGCACTCCAATCCAAGACATGATGTCATGTGTACAGTAAAACGAAAGAAAACAAAGCACACTAATATTTGAAAGGTCCTTCACAGGAGGACCCCGACATCACGCTGCCACCCAGAGGATGGAGACTCCACTTCCTGTTTGGTGATTGATCTGGTTGACACGTCCGCGTACACAGTCCAGCGTGAAGAACACCGCTGTGCCATTCTGAACCTGGAAGGAAGCCCTGAGGCTGACGCTGGCCCAGTGGCTGCCCTCAGCCATCGGGCCGGCCACCTGCTGGGCCAGCGGGACGGGTCGCCCTCCCTCGGCCTCCCGCCCTCCCCCCATCCCTCCCGTCAACCTCTCCGGGTCGCTCCGCTGCAGGAGAGTCACCTTCAGCAGGTTGCACGAGTGAATGAGTTTGAGATCCAGAGCCAGGCTGGCTGTGCCGCCCTCCCTGAAGACGAAATCACGCTTCTGGCCCGCGGACCCTCGGACCTCCTGCAGGTCCACCTGGGCCACCGGGTCGCTGGTCTGGCGGAAGAACAGAGGCTTGTTGCGAACGGCGCCTGACGGGAGGCCGGCGTGAGAGACGGAGGCGGACAGCGAGGACGAGAGCGCGGCGGGGACCCAGACGAGGCTGAGGATGCTGATGGCTGTGTCGTCGGCGAAGAAGCGCACGTTGCACTGAGCCGGCGAGAGGATCTCGAAGGCCAGCGCGTCGCCGGGCTCCACCGCCGCGGCTCCCGACAGCGACACAGACGTGTCCCGGTAGTGGACGCCCGTTTTGAAGCTGCGGCACAGCTCGGCACCCGTGCCATTGCGGCTGAGGTAGGCCACCACCTGGAAGCCCTCGCTGATGCACGGCTGGCCCATGGAGTAGAGCGCCTGCTGGAGGACGAAGCGCATGGTGCCGCCCTCGGCAAAACGCACGCCGCGCCCGTCGTGGGTCAGCGAGACCACGTACGGGTCGGAGGAGGAGGTGGTGCGGAACTCCGGCCGGTAGCTGGTGTGGTAGTGCGAGGACACGGCCGACTGCGCCGTCACGGCCACAGCGCCGGTGTCGTGGGACAGCCAGAGGAAGCTGAGCGCCGGCGCCGCCGAGGCCTCGTGCAGCTGCAGGCCGCGGCCGCTCTCGTTGCAGTGGCGGCTGGCGCTGCGCACCCACAGCCACAGCGCCTCGTCCGGCGCCACCTCGGCCACGCCGCTGATGCTGAGGCTCTGCAGCGCTCTGCCGTCCCGCTGCTCCACCCGGACGCCGCTCAGGTCTCGAGCTCCGTCCGAGCCGTCGCTGCCGTTGACGCTGATGCCCACCTGCATGAAGCTGCGGCAGCCGTGCCGCACGGCCAGGTTTCCGTCCAGCCACAGCAGGCCGTGCTGCTTCAGCGTCAGCCGCCCCGTCCCGTCCAGAGACACCAGGCTCGAGTCGCCACTTCCCCGGACGTGGAGCTGCACGCGGTGGACGGCATGATCCAGGGTGTGGCCCTCGGCGTCGGGCAGGGCGGCGCGGCCGGACCAGGAGAGGGACAGGGCCGACGGGGTGTCGGCAGGGGGAGGGGCGCTGCAGACGGCGTCCGCGGCGACGGTGCAGGGCGACGCCACCGCGTCCCCGTCGCACTCGTTGCACGCCTGGCACTCGTCCATGTCCGAGTTGAAGAAGTAGCCGTGGCCGCACATTCCTGAGGCGGCGTCACGCTCCGTCATGCCGTGGCACCTGAAGCCACCTGGAGGCGAGCAAACAGAGCCGCCGTCAGAAATTTGCCATTTGTGAAGACACAAATAAGAACTACTTGTTTTAGCTTTTAAGGAGTCAAATTAAAAAAGGTATAAAAAAAAGTTGCAGTATGGTGCAAACTCTATACAGAGGAGTAAAACAAGATTAAAAGACAGTTTAAAATAAATAAAGTGAAATTGCACAGGTCCAATAATACAAATGCATATTCATTTTTTTGAGTGAGAATGTTAAGCCAGTGGATATGGCAAAATTCACTTCACTCATCTTTTCTCATGGCGACACGGTGGTGCATTGTTTGTCTTTCTATGTGGCGACTTGTCCAGGGTGTAACCCTGAGTGCGTGCCTGCCACTGTCTGAATAAGAAATGGTGGCTCCGCTCCACAGAAATCCTGGCCCTTAGCAAACTTGCGGGAGGTCGAAGCAAGCATCAGATTTAGCAGGAGGTTGTAAACAGAGGGCTAAATGTGCTCAATGTTACCTGGAGTGTTCAGACACTTCTGTTGGTCTCCGCACAGATCACTTATTTCCAGGCACTCGTCTCTGTCCTGCAGGTAACGGGAAACAAGAAGGTGAATAAAAACAACCAACATTCGAAAGCAGGTGTTATTTTGTCCGGAAGACGACGTCGCTAAAAACCTGGCAGATTTGGTCTGCGTGCACCGAACACTGGGCCACAAGGAAGAAGCCGGCGGGACAGATGGTGCACTTCTCACAGCGAGGGCGGCCGCTGCTAAAGCCACAGTACTCGTCCGAGTCGCAGCTCCCGCACGCCAGGTGGGAGGGGCCGACCTGACAACATCACACGTCACTTCCCGTCAGGCGCGAATATTCAAAATTGTGCAACTGAAGAAATGAGCTGCATGGGCTCACCTCCATCACGCTGGCCTCCATGTCCACCTTGTGCAGGGAGAGCGCCTGCTGAGCTTGATGACCTCTGACCTTCCCGCTCAGTGCATCCATGTGGCTATCTAGCTCCCCCTGGAGGTTCTGGAAGGACGTCTGCTTGATGGTGTCTGTCAGTATGTTGTACTGGGCTTTAATCTGGAGGTAAGAAGACAAAAGTTTCATCACTAGTCTCATATCCACCTTAGTTATGACATTATTACCCAATTCAAAACTTTTTAACAAGTTTTAAATGTAGTTTTCCATGTAGAATCGAGTGCTCAGTTTACTGTAGAAGCATTTTACTGCCAAGGAATTAATCCCAAAATAAACTCTTCAAATATTCAGATAACCTCATACTTAGACTTTAGTGCTTAGTGTAACAGGGAGCATTGGTCAAGCTGTTTTTGTGCATTATATGACCTTTAACACAACCAAAAAAACTGCTCCTCGCTAATCAGTCACAGTTGCCTCCTTACTTCCTCCATCTGCTCAAACATCCTCCTCTGCTGCTCCAGGATCTCTCTCTGCTGGCTGACCAGCGTCCCCTGCTGTTCGCCCAGGAGCCTCTGCAGCTCCCTGACCTCGTCCTGCTGGCCCCTCAGGGCCTCCACCAGCTTCTCCTGGTCCTTGGAGAGCTGCAGCTGCAGCACCAGAGCGTCCTCCGCGGGGACCTCGTTGTTCCCTGCATGCGGCCAGACAGACACAGACGGTCACCTGCCTGGATGAGGCGCCCGTTGCCCGTCTGTCTCCTCGGGCCAGCTCAGCCTTGGCGACACCCACCTGGTTTCATGTCGCACGTCAACTGGATCCAGGCCCCGCGCTCCGATCCAAAGTCCGGTAGGTCGCCCAGAAACTGCGCTGCTCGGTCCGTCACGTGAACCGGGGTGGCGTGCGCTCCCCTGTCGTCCTCTCCGTGCGCACCGCAGCCGTCGCCCGTGCACGCCCTGGCAAGCTGCTGCTGGCGCATCCGGGACGGCAGCTTGCACCCGATGCCTTTGCACTCCCGCGCCGCGTTCTCTTCACGCGCGGGCTGGCGGTTGACGGTGGTGGGACACGTCCCGCCGGCGCAGCCAGGGTGGAAGACCTCCGCCGTGATGGTCCTCGGGTTGGTCCTCCTGCCGTCCTGCTGCCGGGGTTGGATGATGGCGTAGGACGGCACCGGCGCTTGCTGGTGGCCGTGCTGAGCATCCTGCTGCAACGCGGGGTGAACCAGCCCCGGTCTTGGTTGCGCAGGCTGGTGAACCTGGCGCCGGCCCGGGCAGTGCGCCCCGAAGCACGGTCGGCTCCTGTCCTGGCTGTTGAAGCAGTGGGGCCCCCGGCAGAGCTCCGGTTCGCCCTCGACTGCACCTAGCACACACGCACAGAGCAGAATGACGGCTGGGATTCGCGTCATGCTGCTGTGCGCACAGATTGAGAATAACCGAGCTGAAAGCAGGCGGCGAACGGTCCCTTTTCTGTGCAACTCTTGTTCAGTGGCGTTAGATCTTCAAAGTTGTTGTCGTTGTTTCTGTCCACACTCGGAGCTCCTCTGTGAATTCGCACCGAGAGGCTGCGCGCACACTCAGCTCGTCTCCATCGGTCTCTGCCAGCCCACTTCTCTCCTGGAGATGGCTCCGTCTGGCCCCACATGTGGCGCTCACTTCTTCTAATTGGCAACAGGCTTTGTGCTCCTAGTCTTAAATTAACCCGTGGCTTTCCCGGACATACCACTGTGCCGAGTCACTCCGGTCCACTGCAGCGGTGCATGTGCGCCTCTCCAATGTTTTTTTTTTTTTTTTTTTTTTTTTTTTGTCCCCCCCCCCCCCAAAGTCACTGGGAACAATCAAAGAGCCCGAATGAGCGCTGGATTAATATGTTTTTGTTTTTTTTTAATTTAAATAAAGGCTTCATAGAGGAAACACTCTTCTTTGATTTCACTTTAGTTCAGCTTGGTGGGATTTTAACAAGTTCAATTATCTGCTTTATAAGCCTTTGAAGGTTTGATCACGGAGCAGCATTAAACACCACTCTGGGATCTTGTCAAACGGCAGCCAAAAGAAGTCTCTCCAGTAAAAAACTGCTTTACTGCCACATTCGTTTCCCTCCTGTGACCCCCACATGGCTTTGATTGGAGCTTTAGGGCCACATGAGACACGCCAAGACATTTCCCATCACTTGTCATTTGCAAAGTGGAATTCAGACACATGTTAATACACAGAGTTAGTGATCAGTGAAGCGTCTTTGTCTTTGTCTTTGTCTGTCTGTCTGTCTGTCTGTCTGTCTGTCTCTCCCTCCCTCTCTCTCTCTCTCACACACACACAACCACATATAACAAACACGACCCCAGTGCAACAGCCAGAGCTGGGTGTGTTTGCGCACATCTCTTCAGACTTTCTGTCACTGTGGTTAATAGTGGTGTAGCTACACACTGTTGTGTGGTGTCTTTGGCCCTATATGGCCTCCTCAACCCTTTTCAGTTGCGTATGACATAAAAAAAGAGGTCGACTGTCACAGCTGATCCGCCTTTCTTTAAAAGCTGGTTTATTTTTGGTGATTCTCTTTGACTATATGCATTTTTCTTCTTCCTTGAGCTGCCAAACAGGCCCCTGACAATCAACCTTGAACCTTTTAACTTGCTGAACTCAAAGAAAAAGAATAAGCAGTGATGCGTACATATCGTCATCCAGTTTCAACGCTTCATGCTTTGTTGCCTCGTGCAACGGTGGTATTTTGAAGCTGTGGTGGCTCACGCAGGTGTTTTCAGTTAAGATTGAGGATGTGAACACGTCAGGGGAATGCAAGTTTATATTTTTACTTTAAACTTTAAAAAGCATTTGTGTTAAAAATAAAGAAAAATGTGCTAAACAAAATAAAAAGGTGCATTAAATAAAGAGAGCGTGATGTTGACGGTCCTCCCACATACCATGCAAACCAACAGGCACCACGCAGGTTGGCGTAGCTTGAGTTTGGCCTAAAATCTGTTCCTTTTTAGGGATCTGAGCGAAACCATTTCTGCCTTTTTACGACAGAGAACGCACAGGCCTCAACTTAAAGCATCTGAGAAGATCTAAAGACTTGTGAGAAAATGAAGTTTGCACAGTTCGTGTACAACACCGATTGTCAAAGCACGCCCCTTCGCTGACTGAGATAGACGCACTTCCTGATTTGACAGGAAATGCAGCTAATTCATGCACAGCAGAGGAAACATTAGTTGTGGTTAGTGACACACTGACCCATCACTGCTTCGTGAGTTCCCATGCGAGACGGAGACGTTAAAGGTAAGACCTCACATGAATCAGGTGATTTCTTGCTGGTACAACTTGGTCATTAATATAGAAAAAGAAAGAGTAAATGTGACCTGGTGACGCCTCAACAGTGGCGGTAAAGAAGTTAAATACTTGAGCAGCCACATCAGCATTAGTTTAGGACAAACACTCGTGCAAGTCGTCGAGTTTGCAGTCAAAAGTAGGAAAAACGTGTTGCTGTGTCTGTTCACCATCAGCAGCTGATTCTCCCCAACCATCGAGACAAAGAAATCAGCTCCTGCATCGGCTCGTCAGCCTGTTAGACACGGCTGACTGGACACAGCAGGACAGCAGAGTGATATTTAAGGGACCCATGTTAAATCAATTTTCATACTGGCGTGGGGCAGCCTCGCCTGTCTTTTTAAAAAACTGTTGGTGGATTTAGCCTTCTGTTTACAGCCTTCTGCTAAAACTGATGCTTTGGTCAACCCTTCACACATTTTAAACAAGGCGTAAACAACACTTGGTGAGTGAGGCAGCCTCAGGGACGTAATAGATGTGCTTCGTGACATTACCAAGAGCTGAGTTCCACTTTCTGCGAACTCTTCTCATTTCTGGCTAGTTTGCAGACAGAATGGAGACAAAGATTATCATTGGGTGCAGTGAATTTTTGATGACTATAAGAAACCAAAGCGGACCTTCAGACTCCTCAATATGCAGCACAGCATTTCTAGCCGGCCTTAAAGGTGCCGTTCACTTTTTTTAGCCCAGATTTTCACTTTCATATGGAAGCAATACTGGCCACCGGCTCAGCGCTCGTCCCCCTTTATTACAGCTTAATGAACGCTCTGTTTACTGCCCAGTGTAAACACGACATGAGACTGAACAGCACAGGCAGCGCTGAAAACGATACCCTCAGCTCTGTGTGTGTGTGCATGCATGCGTGTGTGTGTGCATGAAGAACTAGTGGAAGACAGAGTGGCAGCAGCAGCAGCACATTTGGTTCTAAATTGGCGCCACAGCGATTTTTTTTTTCTCTTGCTTAGCATTCCTGGAGCTGCAGAGTGGATGTATAGAATACATCAGCGGAAAAGTCAAACAGAGCGAAAGAGATGTTTGAGCTGCTCCGCAAATATTTAGACCGCCTTCAATTTTCACCTTTAACAGTTGAGCTGCAGCAAAATTTCCTTAGGCAGACTCTGTGCCTTTAATGTGAGTCTATTTTTGGACTGGTGCGATCCGTCTCTGTATGTTGCAAATATTCACCACATCCCAGATAAAACAATCACGTACGTCTTGGCATCTCATTCGTGCACAAACATTCTGCCATCCGATGCTGATGTGAGAGTCTGATGAGAGGAAGTGAAAAGGTGAGACTAAGCAACAGGCAGCCTTTCTCATGGGAATGTGTGTGAACTTTGACTGCTACTGGGCACCAGCAATATGAGCAAGTATCAAACACTAAAAATCAGCGGTTCAGGTTGAGAAACACATTCAAAAACCACATTCTGCATAAATTCATTAACTCAATCAGCGGACAACATCAACATAAGTATCCCAGTCACTCAGAATTAACTAAAGCAAAAATTGTACCATATACCTTTCTAAGAGTGAACTCTGGCACAAGGATCTGCTTAAGCAAATATTTTGACAGCAGTGCTTCCAGTTTTTTCTTTTAGTCTGGAGCATCTTCCACTTGGCCTGTAACTGGGGTCACCAGCAGGGGGCAATGTAGCGACCTTGGTGTTGCTGTAGCCAACAGGGCATCTATAGTTAAATACAGCCAGTTGATAAATTATCTTAACAATAGCAGTGGTGGGCCATTAGGGCCAGCCAGGCCTTCTCTGCTGGCCCAACCATACTTAGAAAAGTACATTTTCCTGTAAATATGACAATAAAGTTATTATCTATAGTCTGTTCTTATCACATCATATAATATCCACTTGGTTGTGTTGCTTCCATTGTCATATATTACAGTAGAGTTTTTATCCAATCATATTTTAGCAAGCTTTAGCAAGATGTCAGGTTCTATAAAATCTGCCTTAGGCCAGCAGAACCGACATAGCGGGCTCCTGTCCGCTGTAAGTGAATGGACCGCAGTTAGTTGCCATAGCCAATCAGAATATGCAATGCCAAGGCGAGTTGGCTGGCTTTACACTGAAATTCACACATACACGTCCTGTGATTGAGAACCTTACAGACTGAACTCAACCTGGAGATCCGGTTGCCCCCATGGCGAACCCATAACAGCTGAAGGAGAAAATGAAGATTTATCTGCCGAATCATCTGCAATTAATATATATTGAAATATAATGTAAATAATGAGGCATATTGGCGCAGCAGCTGAGCCAACATGTTCAATTATTTAATAATCTAATAGTTCAATAGTTATTGTATATTATTACTATTTTTTATTGAATAGTAATGTTTCGTTATTGTCTCATTGGCCTCCCATACGACTCTGCGACAATGGGCAGTTTATTGGACAAGTTTGGACAAGAGTTTAAGCTCGGACAGTACAGCTCTAGTGGATTTAAAACTTTGATGAAGAATCTCTGAAAATTGAATTTGATTTGTAAGTTTTGACAGAATAAGTGGCCTTAGTTACTTAGTCTCAATTATAATTTAAATGCTTCAGTTTTGCTCGACTAGGTCAACTATATGAAGGTGATGTGTTAGTGTGATTCTCTATGGATTCTCTAGCCATAGTGTCATATTCAGGATATTATGAGGCGTATCAATTTAGTGTGGACTAAATGTGAAGTCAGGGATGGCCTAGGCATGAAATGCACAGCCCGCCACTGAACAATAGTAAAACTCAAACATTGATCTAAGAAGAAATACTCACTATGTTGATTGGGGGCGGTGTGCTTGGAGGTGTTTGGTGTTTGTTGTCCACATTGGCAGTGAAGGTCTGTGAGGTGCGACAGTCGATGGGGTGTCAAAATCTCACCAACATTTTGAACTCAACTTTCACTGTTTCCTCTGCAAGGTAGTGCTGTTTCCTATTTGCACACACGCACGTGCGCGCGCGCACGCGCACACACACACACACACACACACACACACGTGTTCATACACACACACGTACCTGCTCACACACACACCGACAATCTGCTCCAGCGGCTGTGCAGCTGATTTATATCCACCACTAATGATAACCAAACACATCAAACGCCCTCACAGGGCTGGCGGCAGGCCGACGCCTCATTCTTTACCATGCAGCGTACGTAACACGCTCCATATGGATGTCGAACACGCAGCCGTGAGCCGGCAGAGGCACCACATCCATGCAGACGAGCCGGGCGGCATGCGGAGCAGCTTCCAGTTGTCATGTGACAGAGATCTAAAAGTTATAAATCCTGGCGTGAATATTATTTTCCTCACAGAGACACTGAACAAAACCATCTCAGTTTGTTTATGCAAGATTTTCTTTTGTCTAATTTGGTGAATATGTGCCATTTATGTCTGCGTCACGGGGGCCGTCAGACTTGAGAGGCTGTGAAATAAAAATCCTTTTCAAAGTGTGTTTCATTTTTTGTTTTACCGCATTGTGACCTCATCCTATACTGCTGAATTCCAGTGTTAACACATTAGCAAAGTTTTTCCAACATGTGGAGTTGAGAAATAATCTAAAAAAATCCAAAAAGAGAAGGTTTGATTTGTCTTGAAAAGTTTGATCCTCCACTGCCAGAAGGTAATGGGGGTTAATCGACGCGACAGACTAAAAGGATGTATGTATGATAACATAGAACTATGTGTCTACATATACTTCTACACCCACGCAGGTTAGACAAACCTTGACCTTTGATCCCCTCCTTGTGTCTGCATGACGCATTCCTCAAAATATTCAGTCGCCATACAACTCTGGAGTTCCTGATGCTTTTCCACGACTTTGACGCTTCCGCAGCCTAAACCTGTGTTTGTTCCTCCTCTTTCAGATGGACAATGACATAGACGCCATGTTCAGCCACCTGATGGGGGAGATGGACGACCTCACTAATGTGAGTGTACTAATGTGGCGACACACACTGAGACAAAGTGGACAGGAGCATTTTCAGTCAATTGCTCTCTGGGTCTGAAAAACAACAACAACAACAACAACAACAACAACAACAGGGGTTTGAAGTAATCAGACCTTGATTAGCTCCAGCGGCACAATGAGCTCTCTGAGCTCTGAGGCCTTTAAATTGAAGGAGTTCCAAGGTGTTTTGGCTCTCGGCAGCATCAAGATGCAGTATCACAGAGACAGAGCGGCTCGCTGGCAGCAGGCAGAGCTCTGGTTTAATTGGGAGTCTGACAGAAGCTGCGGGGCCTTGATGACTAAAATCTTAAATTTTTCCCCCTCATTTTTTATTCCTTTTATTCAATATCTGCTTTAGATCAGCTTGTTACATGAAAAACTAAGAGATCATGAGACATTACAGATTTTCTGATAATGACTTTTTCTATTTCTCAACCAGCTGCTATTTCATCTGTTATCAATCCACTACGTCTCAGCTGCAGGGTGGCTGCAATGTGTCCATTATTATTATCGTTCCATGTCGAAAAACAGAGCGTGGTAAAGTGCAGGTTGAGGGCTGAGATGACACGTGTGCAAGGACCGCAGCACACGTTCAGAGCCGGTCGCAAAATGCACGACCCACTTTAATTCCTCTTTTTATTCACGTTGCGACCACAAAACCACAAAGCGCCACTGCCGTTGAGACATCTGTGCGTTGAACTTGGCGTCCGAGTGTCCACTAATTCCTCAGTAATTCACAGCTGCCGTGACGTCACTATTCACCAACTCAATTCACTGACCGACTCCCCGCTTGGTTGCAGAGTTTGAAGGCTGCGCAGAACGCAGCGGACGAGCCGCCCGACGAGTATGATGCTCCACCGCAGGACGGCCGGCCCCTCTCCATCGGCTTCACGGACCTACGTGGTGAGGACCAGGCTCAGCTGCTCCTGATGAGTCACAAAGTCTCCGAGGCGGCCTTCCAGGAGATACCGTTTGCACTCGGGGAGCGACTCTTTGTTAGTGAGCCAGAGGGTCCCAGCAACCTCCAGGAGCACAGTGGCGGAGGAGCAGTGGAGGAAGGATGGAAATGTGGTGAAAAACAGGATCAGAGTGTGCCGTTCATTCCGTCACTTAAGAGTGATTATAAAGCAACTGAATGTGTGAACACATTTAATGGAAACCTTCCACTTTGGGTGGTGGAGCCGCCCTGAAACAAGCACACAGAATAGCACGTTTCTTGAATGCGCAAAGCTGGAAGGCCTCCCAGTGTCAGTGTGGGTCAAACTGGTTGTGTTGGCTGTTTCTTCAGCCAAATCACTAGCTGAGATAGACTAAGTTAATAACTTGAGTAATTATGAGGGGATTGTGTTACATCCTGCACATATAAACATACCAAAGACATGTCATGAAAATCTCATAAATGTATTCTATATCCTAAAAATCAAAGATTTTTTATTTTCTTCATAAATTTTAAGTGTTCCACATTTTTCCACTTGTTTGGTCAGTGACCCTTCAAAAGAAACTCCCCAGCCTGATTTATTGACATTTTAGGACCGTCACAGGCAGTTAAAGGTTGTATTTTCTTCTGCTCGGTGGTTCAGCGCTGTAAAACTGAAAGCAGCTGCTCCCGTTAGAACAGATTTTTCCTGTCAGGGAGTCAAACCAGTGACATTTACAAGGCCAACAGCCTGTGTTCTTTCCTGGCAGAGTCTCTGAATGAACTGGAGGACCAGGACCTGGACACCCTAGTGACTGACCTGAGGTCAGAGTCGACCGCAGACGACGGCAACGACGACGCTGCCGGTGAAGACACGACGTCAGCCGCGAGTCAGGAGAGCGAGCCGGTCGCCGACCTTCCTCCTGCACCAACCGCCGTCGAAACACCGCAACAAACATCGCAACACACGGTGAATCCGTCACAGAATCAGAATCAGAATAAACTTTATTGTCCCCCAAGGAGGAAATTTGTCTTGGACTTTCAGTGCCCATGATCCGGAGATCACGATCCGGAGAAGAGCAACTAACCGTCGTCACTCACAGCCTTTTTCCCGTTTCCAGAGCGAACCCCAGACCAAGGCTGACAAAATCCAGTTCGCCATGGACAAGATGACGGACGGCAAAGTAGGTGGCGCCGAAGAGCAACTTTCTGTTCTCTCTCCAAAAGTCATCAGGGAGTTTTCTGCCTGCTCCCTCCCCCTCCCCCACGCAGATCATAGTCAAGGTGCTGATGAGCGACGGCAGCTCCAAGGCCCTGAGGGTGGACGAGGGCCAGACGGTCGGAGACGTGTTGGAGGTGCTGCTGGAGAAGACGCACTGCGACGGCAGCGTGGACTGGAGCCTGATCGAGACTCACCACCAGCTGCAGACTGGTGAGAGGAGCGGCGGGACGAGACGCAGGTGGTTGGGTCAGAGCTGTAAGGGGCTGTCCGAAAGTAATCGGAGCTTCATTCCAGAGCCAGATATTCAAATCTGTTTGTTGTGTTGTGTGTCAGAGGCCCAGAGGAGCCAGATCAGTGTCCCTGACTTTAGGATTATATTGAAAATGAGATCTTTCCATGAAAATTTATTCGCATTGAAACTAATGACTCCAGCAAATCCTCGGATCCAGTTAAAAAAACATTTCTTCCTTTCTTCCTCTACCTTATACATGTCCTTGGAAATGCAAAGCAGAAGGACAGGAGGCCCGTTGTTTTGGGAGACTAAGAAAACAGTGCAGCATAACAAATCAGCTGAAATAAGAATGTGGTCCTGAACTTAAGAGGAAAAGGGAGTTGCTGGCTGGACTTGTGGGGGAAACAAAATACTTGTACACCAAACACGAACCACAGACAGTCGACTGAGGGTGAACTTCTGGAGACACTACAGACGAGAGGAAAGTAGCCTCCCCGCGTCACCTGCAGCCAGGCTGATGGCCAGCAGCTGAGGAGAACATCACAGGTGCAGCCAGTGGTCTTGATGAGCAGCCACAGTCTGCCTGCCACCTTCCTCCTCCTCTGATTTGCACCAATTTGTCTATTTATTTTTCTACAGTAGATGTAGGAGCGAAGCCTAGTGCCTTGCTTCTTCTATGCTTGACCCTAAATGACCTGGCTGACCGCTAGTGTTGCTATGTATTGCTCAGGAAAAAAAACGATCCTTACACCTCTCTTGCGATGAAAGAAGGGGTTTCCACATTTATGTTTGTGAGGGTGGTGGGAGGTCATAATCAGGGCTGGAGCTTCAGACAGATTTTGTAAAATATTGGGCGAAAACGATGCAAATAGATTATTAAACAAATAAATAATAGAACTGATATAACCAAAGCTGAAACTGATTGCAGCCCAAGGCAACAGTTCACACAGGCAACCTCCTGTGAGACTGTCACAGTTGCCTGACTGGGATCATGTTACGCTCGCAGTTGCTCTGTTTTCCAATGTTCAATACATCCCATATTCAAGTAAAAAGGACGATAACATATTAAAAATGTGTGAATTATTCCAAGTATCTCTAGAGAGAGAGAATTTCCAACAGATGTCGATGGTGTTGAAGGAAATGAATTAACTCGTACCAGAACAATCGGAAAAAAAATGCTGGAAAAAAAAGATTTAATTAATAAAGTTAATCTAAGAAGGCTGACTCGCCGTCGTTTGCAGAAAGAGCTTTTGAGGACCACGAACATCTGGTGGAGCAGCTGTCTACGTGGACTCAGCACAGTGAGAACAGAGTTCACTTCCTGTTAAGACCCCACAGGTACCTGATGTTCAAAGAGCCCCAGGTGAGTCGGCGCCGCCCCATGCACATCATCCTCCCCGACGACCGGCTCGCTCAAATTTTTTTCTCTCATTGGCCCCAAAAAAAGGTGTTTTACATGTGGAAGAAGAAGAAGGAGTGCTTGCGGGAAGTCAACGAGCAGGCCAAGAAGCTCCTGATCAAGGTCAGCCTGTCTTTTCTGCTCCAACTTCATTGTTTTGAGTTTCATTTGATTTGTTCACTTTTTCCACGAATTACAATCAGGCTCATTGTGCCCCCCCTCTTTCAGGAGAGCTTTGAGGGTCCCGTTCTGATTGTCCCAGACCTGGAGAGCATGCTGCACCTGAAGGAAGATGGCAAGAAGGTTTGGAGGCCTCGCTTCTTCACGCTGAGGGCCTCCGGAATCTACTATGTCCCCAAGGGAAAGACCAAGGTCTGTTGTTTTTGGTCTACTCTTGTGTTTTGTTTTCGCATTTTAAAAGAACATGATGTTGAACATTACAATAATGAGAAAGATAATAAGTTCGGACCTTGAGATTTCTCCTCTGGCCAACAGTCGTCCAGCGATCTCACCTGCCTGGTTCGCTTTGAAAACATCAACATCTACACCACCAAGAACTACAGGCAGAAGTTCAGAGCTCCAACCGACTTCTGCTTTGTCGTCAAGGTAAAACAAACAAACAAACAAAAAAGACTAATGAAGTGAAGACGTGGCAGCCCATAGTTACGTCATGATGGTTTTTGTTTTCTGTAAACTTCTTTAAATGGATTCAAAGACGCCATCCCTGTTTGTTTAGCCTGGATCCCTTTAAACCAAAAAGAAACTCCCCAGAACTGCGTCACTGGAGGAAACTCAAGTAAATAAAGGAGGCGGGCAGAGGTCTGAGACAATAACATGAGCTGTTACTGAAGGGTTTACTGAAACCCGATACTCCTTCCTGGCAGTCAGCCCCCTGGGTCGCCAATGATCTTTCATTTAATGCATATGTTGAAGTAAATCCTGCAGGGGACACGTTACAATTATAAACAGCACAGCTGCATTAGGTATTTTAAATATTTATACTTTGTTTTACAGGTATTTTGCAAGTAGTGAAAACATCAGTGACTTCCTGCTCCACAACATAATTACCTCAGTTCGCAGTCCACTGCAGAAAATCCTTGATTTTCACGTCGCGCAGAACTTCCAGTCGTTACGTGTTTGCTTTGTTGAAATCTAGAATAATGAAGACATAACCGCAATCCCGAGGATAGTCGAACAGAAACACAGGACTTCCTACTGAATTAAGGTCTTCCTGTCTCTTGAGCCCGTAGTCTGTCCGACGCTTGGTATTTGTCGCCCCCTGCTGGTGTTTGCATGCCACACACAAGAACACACAAAAACACACACACGCGCGCGCGTGTGTGTGTGTTCTTGTTAATATAGCATTTTGAGCCCATGCACTTGCCAACTAACCTACAGGGTGAGGACATTTCTTTCCTCTCTGGTTTATAATTGAAAGTGATGATAAGATTGGGATTTGGCATCTTGTGGTGTAACATTTGTTTTGCATTTCCTAGCATCCTCGCATCCAGAAGGAGTCCCAGTACACCAAATTCCTGTGTTGCGACGACGCACACACACTGCTGCTCTGGGTCAACTCCATCAGAATAGCAAAGGTCAGACTAATTTTGTTATAGCCCTCTAGATGCAGTTTAGCATCAGGTCTGGCAAACGTATGGGGGGAAAAAATTGATGTTGGGTCACATGGTTAAACGGGTGTGTGGCTTCTGTCTGGGCTCAGTATGGGAATATCCTGTACAAGAACTACCAGGATGCTGTGAAGAGGACCTCCAACTTGGATCTACAGGTACCTGCTTTATTACCACAAAAGTTCTCCTACATTTGTTCATATTTTCAATCTAGCCGAGATGACAAACACACCTCATGTTTTAACACTTATCGATGGCCAGAATGAAAACTTACCCTCGATGTTCCTGCGATTGTCTTTACAGACGGCAGCGGCCAAGTTGAAAACAAGCCAGTTGAGTTGCCAGCTGACTCTGTAGCTCCTCCTCCTCCACACAAAGAGACAGAAGTTTAAGAAGGCCCCATGTCGTATGCACTTTCCCAATTTTTCTTTTTCAACTCCAGACTCCAGGACAGCAGCTTCACACAAATGATCATCCAAAACCTAGATCACCGTAAAACAGCACAGCATTGTTGCACACAGGTTCTGATATTTGGAGTCGGTGAAAGATGCAAAGGATGGACACACAGAATACTAGAAAACATTCATGAAGTGAATTTCTCAAAACATGGGGCCTTCAACACGTGCAGAAAAGTGTTTCCCCTGAAGCCACTGATAGGCGCTATGATATATACAGCATGCAATATAAAATTCTACATTTTCAAAGACTTATCCACTTCACAATCATTATTGTTATTATTATTATTATTATTATTATTATTATTATTGTTATTTAGACAAACAAAAGCGACACAGTTGTGGTTGATGTTTCCATGAGCTGTTTATTACAAAAAGACTGTACATAAATTTCAATTAGCACGTCCTATGTACAAACCGACGAGACAAATATCGGATCCTGTTCCCATTGATGAACATTTAAGTTACTGGTGTGAAGTACCCCTCCCCTACGCCCCACCCCCCAACACATTTCATCATTAAGGGTGAAAAAAACTAAAAAACTAAAAAAAAACACACACATCAAAACAAAGGTGCCTCGACCTGTGATGCCCTGAAATGCTCGACATTAAGTGGTAAACATTACAAAGACCTGCACGTCAGTGCTCGTCATAACATTTCTTCATGATAAAAGTATAAATTAACCCTTTACATCGCGGGCAGCGAGCGGGGCCGTCGCCCGGCAGCCTCCCACACAGACGACGGGCTGGATGCGAAGCTAGAAATGTGTTTGGTAGAAAAAGTTTGTTCCCCCCCCCGACTAAAAAGAAGTTGCCTCACGATGGAAAAAATACAATCATAAGATGGGATGTAGTGGTCAGTCATTCACTGTAATGATACTTTCATGCACTCTGACTCGATGCCACCACTGTGTCATCGACTCGTCGGGTCTGGCCGGAAACCGGATCACATTCCGAGTCCATTCCGAAATAAAGGTACACGCTTACATCCTGAATCACGTATGGTTTTCAGGGTTTTTTTTCTTCTTCTTCTACAGACACAATTTTTCAGATTAGGACTGAACACGTCTGACAGCCGCTTTTAGGTGTAACAACAATCAGAGTAAGATCAGGCATCTTACTTGGAAATAGTGGTAAAACACAGAGCGGGAGTCTTTGAGTCCCCTTGGTTGAAATGTACTCCTCCCCTGCAGGCAGCACTTAGATCTGGCACAAACCTCCATCTGTGATTACTACTGCAAAAACATGCAGCTATCCTCGGTGGATTAAAGGTCCCATATTATAACCATTTTCAGACATTTTTCTATTTTGGAGGAGGCTGAAAAGCTGTTATAATAACAATGATTTCTTCACTTACAGACTAGAACATGGTAAAGGGAATAATGTGGGACCTTTGAGCCTTCTGCAGTCAATGACTAGCAGAGGTTACAGCGGACCAATACAATCAGCTGGATCTAGTTTTGAGGTGGTCTGGGTTGAGCACCGAGGAGAAGCACCATGCCGGGGGAACAGACGAAAAGTGTTCAGCTTGGTCGGTGACCTTAGCACAGCGGCCGCAGGTCGACTTATTAACTTGATCAGTGCAGCTATTCCAACGTCATGGAGACCAATGTAAAACCACACGGGTTCATTCGGGTTTTTTGTGTGTGTGTGTCCCGCTTCACATTTTTCGAATCGTCTCGGAGCTCTGCTACAGTGGCTGGACTGCATCCTCACAAAAAGAACAAAACAAAAAAAAATATGTAACATAACATGATCGGTACGTGATACAGACTTGACTGAACATAGAAAAATAAATGTTTGTACATCGGCCACTTTGCCCCCGGCTGAAGTTAAAAATGGCACTGCGATGGAAGAATTTCATATTCAAGTAGAAAACAAACGACGACATCCAATGTTGGCATCACCTCCACGGACTCCGCTGGAAACTCACAGGTGAAACACACTGACATGTACTATACTGGTAGCTTCTCACGTTACACTTTATATACAAGTTTAGAGAACAGAAAGAAGAAATTGTTTGTTTGTTTTTTGTAGCAATTCAATGATTTGTTTGAGAGCATCCACACCGAAACAGAGCACGGCAGATACACGACTCCAGGTTGCTCTTTTTTCCCTCAAAAGAAAAACTTTTTTCTTGTGATTTGGACAATGACGGTGTTGAACATTCAGTCATGTCCTAATGCACTTGTTAATGTTTGTTTGTCCTTTTCACTGAGGAGATGATTTGAAGAGGGGGACGGTCTGCTGGTCCACAGTGCAAAGAAAAGGGAGAAGACCTTTAAGAATCTGTCGCTGTCCATGCGCCACCTCACATGGGACATTTCAACTCTGGAACATGTCGCAACTGGAGAGCGTTTTGAAATCGATGAAAATGCTCTCCATTGACTTAACAATCAGCTGTGACAAAAACAGGAAGTCCTCCTCCTCCTCCTCCTCCTCCTGCCCTTAAAATGAAGAAACACTGGAAGTGACTGTGAGCCTAGCTGCTGCTGCTGCTGCTAACGAGATTAGCAGGGATGCTGCAGGAGCACCAGTTTGGTCTGAGCATTGTGATTTTTCAGAACAAATGGCACTGAAGGTTTTTCTCTGAGGAAGACATGCTTCACTTGACTCTTCGTCGCTGTGCTGCTCACCACTGGGTGGCGATGCACGGCATAAGTGGTCCCTCACACCAACAGCAATCTTTGAAGTGTAGCTACCCTCTTAAACTAGCAGTGAAGAAAATCCAACTGCTTAAATGTGATTGACAGCTGCAGTTATTTTTCAGGTTTTTTCCTTTCCTGCTTTTTCTCGACGCTGATCATGGGCTCGTCTGTCACATGTCATACATGAGGAAAGATTTAGGCAACGTTCACCAGCTTGGAGCTTCCGATTGGCCGAACACTTATCAGTGAATACTGAGCGATAGTGCTCAGCCCTGGGCAGAGGGGAACGGCTGAGTTGGAGAAACGCCCGGAAGCTTTGATCTCCTCCCTTCTGTCTGCAGCATCTACCAACAGACCATCAACCCAGCGACCTTCAGCATCCTCCTCCTTTGTGAGACGATTTTTTTTCTTTTTCCTTTATTCGCAAGCACACACGCAAAAAAAAAGTCTGATACCTTACAAAAGAAAAATAAATGTTCACCATGGCACTTCATTCAAACGGGGGTGCTCTGCAATGAACTGCAATCTCTGGTCTGCATTAGTCTGTACATGTTCATGATTTACCTCTGCTCCAAACTGCAGTGCCATTTGCTTTGTTTGTTTTACTTCTCTTTAGTCAGCATAGTGCATGATGGACTCCACGTAGTTTCCTGGGAAAAGCCCGGTGACGCCGTTGCAGACTCCTTCAAACCAGCCGTCATCATTTTTCTTGATTATATAGATGATGGCTCCTTCCATGAAGGACAACTCGTCCTCCTTGTCCTTGCTATAGTCATAGATGGCCACAACTGGAAGAAAGATTAGGCCACATTAGACAGATGCGAACTTGGGAGGCAGAACTGAGGCATTTCCTGCCACTGACCTTTCTCTAGATAAGTCTTGGGGGCCCAGTGGGGGTCTCCGTCAGCGTAAGGGTCGCTGTAATGAACCACGGCGGCCTCCTCTTCCTCGTAGTCCACGGGAGGTGGAGGAGGAGGGGGAGAGGGCTCCTCAAACACACCGATATCCTCCGGGGGAGGCGGAGGAGGCGGGGCGGGGCTGTCTGTTACTGGGAGGAGATGGAAAGAGAAAAGATAAAAAACCCTGCACTGCGAACACTCGGCCATCAAAACAACTGAACTCCTTTGTTTAGACACCGAATCACAATAAGTCATTCATTTCAGTTTTCATGTCCACGGTGTAGCATTTAAGGGTATTTATTATTGTGAACTTGTTTGTTAATGTCAATACAGTTTTCCCATTGGAATTATTTCACATTCAGCATGAAGCTAAAACTTCCTTTTTGCAGGAGGATGTAAACAGAAGGCTCAATATGCTGTTTTATGGAAATTAGTCGGGATTCAGTTGGGGTTCAGTTGGATCTCATCCTGCTGATGTTGAACTAGACTGAAATCTTTGACAGTGCACAGGAGATGTGCTACACTGTAACTGTTCCAGGGGGCAGCAAAGGGTCATCGTTCATTATGCTTTATTATCATCCATTTGTTCATTTCTGCCACTCATCTCTTCCTGCAGTTAAAATCAATGTCCTTGTTCAATAAGCAAAGGTATCCATCAGTTATTACAACAATAGAAAAATAAAACAGTAACAAAAATGAAGAAAATCATACCAACAGACCGGACTGGAAGATAAACTCCTGCAGCTTCAGCAAAACTTAAAGACAATGTTCCTTATTTATGTTACCTCAAAACTAAAAGAGGATTTTAAGAGGCTTTTAACATGACTTGTGTTTATTTTGAGAAAGGACTCCTCTCAAGATTTTCACTTAATGGCCTTGCGGGCCTATAAACACACATCGGACGGTTCTCCATGATTCAACACAAAAGGCCAGTTTAAGTGTTTCCTCTTTTGCTTGCTCCACTGTAAATAAAGTGTCTGCTAAAACACTAGCAGCTTATGGAAGTGAGCTCTTTGTGACATCACAAAGTGTGCAGATTCCTCACTGCTACATCCAGCAGGCTTAGTGGCAACACCCAGGAGTTGGTTCCACTGTTGCTGCCACTTTGTTGCCCCCAAATGTGGAAGGTGCAAAACATCAGTTTGAGCAGAAAGATCAAATGCAGCATTTTTCTTGGAGGCGCCAAATTTTACATGCAAGGACACGAACACGAGTGCAATCAGTGGCTTTTAAAGATCAAGTCTTGGGTGATGGTTGTAAGCAAACAAAATAAAGCAAATCTGTGTGAAGGCTGCCGGAAAATCGAACAAAAGGTGACGCTTCCTGTGCATCGGTGGGCGACACAAGACTTTCAGCCTCATCTATTCCCCTATTTGACACTGTGACTCATAAGTTGCAGCGTTCTCTGGTTCCACGACGGTCGGACAAACACTGGTCAGACGGCCACACAGCTGCGTCGCCCCAGACAGGAAGCGACGGAATCAGGACGTGGACATCGGGTCACATTTCCTCTCCCTCGGTGGAAGAGACAGAACAGGACACGCACTCGTGGCCAGCCGTCACCATGGAAACAAGACCAGGCCGCAGAGGAAATTCACAGCGTTCAAGCTAGTAAAAAGATGTGCTGTATAAAAAGTGACACGGCGGTCAATGGAAAAAAAACAAAGAACAATGCGAGACGCAAACAGGTGGACACACCCACATGTCAGCGTGCTGGGCATTGTGTACTTACTGCTCTCCTGCATTCTGGCCACAAATCCAGTCAGAGGGATCTGTGGGGTCAGCTGCACCATCGGGGGAGGAGGCGGAGGAGCCACAGACACTGGAGACGGCGACACGAAGCGGCAGAGGGGGGCGGTGAGCGGCAGAGGCGGTGGCGAGGCAGGCAGGTGGCGACGGCAAGAAGGTGCGACAGAGGAGGAGGACAGAGGGAACGAGGGGAGGAAAGGAGGAGAGGAGAAGCTGGTGAGTGAGCGCTGAGCGGCGCAGTGCACAACAATGTGTTTCTGCTCAGGTGGCAGAGCGGCGAAGCCCGGAGGACCAGACAGCTGGCGTGAGGAGAGCGACACGCGTCCCGACGTGGAAGCGTGGACGGGCGGAGCTCCGACTGCCGACGGGAATCGAACGCCACCTTTGGCTTTGTGCGTCTTGCGGCAGGAGGAATTCTTTTCAGCCGACTCACGGCTTTGAAATTGCAGCGGCAGACCAGGCAGATGAAGAGAGCTGCCCTCTCCCTGAGACATGA
>NW_027466061.1:10525000-10535000 GCF_046127955.1 Nelusetta ayraudi
AAACCTTCCCAGGTGCCTCCCATCCTCTTCCTGATTGCTCCCTGACAGCTCAAATGGTGCCTTCAAAACAAAAGCATTAACTGCTCAAATTGACAGAAATTCCTTATTAACTACAAACCAGAAAACAGACATTAAAAATTAACCTTCATGATCCAAAAATAAATTGATTTAATATGTACTGATAAACATCAAAAGATAAGTGTTTAACTTGCTTGTATACAAGAGAATCTTTTAATAGTCCTGCAGTTGGATGAAAACCATTTAATGGGGGTGAACAGTGAACACCAGCTCCTCAACATCCATATGCCCCCTGGTGGTGACCTGTGGGGAAGTTCATTAACGCCAATCTTTCATGATAAAGTGTCAACTTTAGTGCACCTTCACGTCTTCCCAGATGATTTTAGTTTGGTAAATGGACTGCACCTATCTGTGCTACGCTTTCAACTATTACACTATTGACCTTTTCTCGGATTTATAATATTGCAAACAATGATGATTACCACCAAAATGTTGGTTTAAATTTTAAGATCGAATAATCTAAAAGTAAAAATGTGATTTAAATGTTTTCATCATTTTTGAAAGGGCAAAAAAACAAAACAAAAACAAAGAGCACACAAGAAAGAGTTTTTCAGTCAGATTTTATATATCAATATATAGAGATATTCAAAAGTAATCCATTACAGAAAATGAAAAAAAGTGGAACCAGTTTGGTCTTGACACAGTTCATCTTTGCATGTACAACAGCTGGCTTGTCCCTGTCCTGGTTTGTCTGTTTTTTTATTTTTTTCAAACCAAAAACAAACAAAAACAATACAAGAAGAAAATGAAGAATCAAACGAAAAACAAAGGCACAAAAATAAATCATCTCAGTAACAGTGACGGAGAGGGCTGCAAAGTTGTGGGAGCGTTTTTCCAGGATGGGAAGTGGGTGAAAAATAGGTGAGCACAAACAAAAAAAAACAGGACCAACAAAAAGAAGGAGTCTAAACGGTGCACAGCGAGAAGCAACACAAACCACTTTGGCGGGGGAGAAAAAGAACGGTTTCTTACAATCAGGGGACACGGTGCTCTCCATTTATACAAATAAATTAATATACCTGTTCACACTTTATCTAAAATCTTATGTACAGCTTCTCCTTTACAGAACTGTATACATTATCAAAAACCTTATATGAAAACATATTTACAAATCAATGAATCGTAAAGCACCCTCAAGAGCTTTCTCACACACGGACACACACACACACACACACACGCACGCACGCACACACACACGCACGCACGCACGCACGCACGCACGCACGCACGCACACCTTCCACACTGTTTTCTTCCATGCAGTACACAATACTGAAGGCATTCTAAGAGGGTTGTGCAACAAAGAGCATCCAAAACAGTTTCAGATATGGCTGTGGGGATGGACATTAGCACTCACATGCATAATAATGATCGCAAGTGCACGCACACACACACACACACACACACGCACACACATTTTGAGGAGGTTTTTATGAATGGAGTGACAGTGTCAGCACCAGCGGGGGAATCAGCGGTCGCACAATCAACCCTCAGAACAGAGTTGTGTTTTCTCTCTCTCTCTCTCTCTCTCTCTCTCTCTCTCCCTCTCCCTGTATGTGTGTGTTCTGTGGTTTCATCACATCATGCAGCCACCAGCTGCCTCCTCCCACCAGGAGCTATCCAAAGCTGTTTTCTCAGATGAGGAGGAGGAGGAGGAGAAGGAAGAGGAGTAGCGGGCCGGGGGATCTCTCTGGCTGTTGTGAACGGGGGAGCATGCACGTGGCTGTGTTTGTGTGTCCTTGTCAGTGTGGATGAGCGGTTTTAGTGTCTGCTGGTGAGCTGGTACGCATGCCGTGTTTTGTCGGAGGACAAGTGCCTCAAGGTTCGCTCCTCCACGGGAATATTCAATCATTCATTCATTTATTTATTTGCTGCATCCCTCGTGTATTTGTGTGATTTATCTTCTGAACACCTTCAAGGTTTTGTTTTGTGTTTTTTTGTTTTTTTCCTGCAACCCGACTAAATAAAACCTGCAGTCTACTGCTCTTCCCAAACCACTGAACACCTTGACGAGTCCCAAGATGAGATGAAGGAGCTCCTACTTGCCAGAGAGTTGGATCTCCTCCAGCTCTGCGTCTCCTCCACTTAAAGGGAGGGTCAAATAAAGCTTCCAAATCAACACATTGATTTGGAGCTGAGAGAGAAAACTTAATATTAAAGGTCCAGTATGCTGCAAAACTCACATTGATGAAATGCCGTTGAAGGAGAAAAGTCCATCCTTTGCTTTTATTGCTTGCTACACTTTTTGAAAAGTGTGTCCTAAAACATAGTTCTGGCAATCAGCCCTTTGTGATGTCACAAGGGGTACTGAGACCATTCCGAGGCCAACATCTGACAACACCCTCTGTTCAGATGTTGGCTCCGCCACCTGAGAGCACCTTGCTTTAGTCTCCTTCCATACAGGTGGAAGTTCCAGCAAAAGCATCACGTTAGCAGGAAGCCAAAACCCAGAGAGTTTTATTAGCAGGCTGCAAACAGACGGCTAAATATGCTGCAGACAATGTTTGCCTTTATGACTGGAGACAGCATCAAGAAAGAGCTGAAAATGGTTATGACCTAGGACCTTCAAGACAGATTATCAACACTCTCGTAACTCCAGGCGCAACATTAATGACTGATTTTAACATGAATCTGCACAGATTGTCCCATAAACGCAGTTTTGCTCCTTCAGAGCTTCCGAGGAACTGGATTCCCAGGATGGCCCATCAGGAATCACACACACACATGCACACACGCAGAAAATTACACAACGAAATGGAACCTCTTTTTACGTCTGAAAACACGAGACATGTGGCACACACTGCACTCAGGCAACCAAGCAAGAAACAAAAAAAAAAAAATGGAGCAAATCTGGCCATTTAGGGTGACGCTGGGGGACACATCATCATAACACAATTCTGCCATCATTTCTCAACATCTACTGGACAAGAAGTAGATCTTGCTCCAACGCAGAGTTTTGCCTTTGGGATTTAGGATTTTTTTTTTCCTCCTTTACATAATCGGTTGTAAAATTAGCCGTTTTTCCAATGGTAGCTGGCACACGACGTCAGCTGGGAGACATGATATGTCGTTGGTCCAAAACCCCCCCCCCGCACCCTCAACACAACCCCATAGCCTCAAGTCGGCTGGTCACTTGGCGGTGGAGAGCATGGGCTGCTCCGTGTACCAGTGAGTCCCCGGATCGGGCATGCTGCCCCCCAGTGGCAGGGCAATGAACTGCGGGCAGGTGCCCCCACCCGCTCCCACCACCCCCATGTTGACGCCCTGCGGGTAGGGGTGGTGGTGCGCGTGGTGGCCCATCCCGTCGGTCCGGCCGATGTGGATCTCGTCCTCCTCGCCCTCGCCGGTGGTCTTGCGGTACACGGGGTTGTCGAAGTTCATGCTCTTGGTGGAGTTGCGTCGCCAGTTGCGCCACACCAGGTAGACTCCGGCGCACACCAGGCCGAACACCACTGTGGCAACGATAGGAACTGCATGCGTTTAACACACAGCGGCAGGGGGGTGGGACAAGGGGAGGGGGGGAAGCGTTAACAAGGCATCGCAAGTCCAAATGCATGAAATGAGGAGGAGCCGGACCGGCATGCAGGACACCCGGGGGTGGCAGTAAGGGGCGACAGAGAGGCCGTGTGTGGGCGGGTCGAACTGGGGTGTCGGAACCAATTAACTGACTCCAGATTAGCTACGAGAAACACTGTTGGTGTTACCACTGTAAACATTTGGTCTGATGAGAAAGTCACAATTTCACTGTGTTTGGGCTAAATGATGTTTTATCGAGTGAAACACATATAACTAGTCAGTGGTTGGTCGGCATCACTTCCTTCTCAAACTGGGACCTGTTGATTCATTTTGTTCTATTCTGCCCTTTCATCACGGGTGATGCGGAAAGGTTTTTAGAGTGCAATCTGGAGTGAAATTTTTCACAAAGCAGCGCTTGTATTTAAAAAAAAAAAAGGAAATGTATTGCACTAATGAGATAATCTCTTAGTGGTTTTCATTTGCAGAGAGGAGAAAAGGAGTCTGACAGAGGCTGTTCAGTCACGTCTCCCTGCAGAGGCTTTTAGTCTTGACTCTGTTATTAAACACATTAGTTGCCACTTAAAAGGCTTTTATTTGTAGATGTAAGTGTGGAGAAAAAAAAAGTTTAAATGCACAATTAAAGAATAAATTACCTCTGTTGGTTTTTTAACGGGAGGGTTCTGGCCTGATTGAAATGTGGCGACACGCAATGAAACCACTTCTGCGACTTGACCCATTCCGTGTGCACATTGTTTAACATTCAATTATGGACCGTATAAAGAAAGATATTTCAGAGTGTACACAATATGTGCACTTAAAATATTAAGTATTGATTGTGGAAGTTCGTAAAGTTTTTTGTCAGATTCACTTCATTTTGATTTTGTGAAAACATGTTCTAACTCAATGAGTTCGGACTGTTTTTTGGAGACATATTTGCAGTCTGTTGGCTGCGGCCCATTAAATTAGCCCTTCTAAAATGCTGACTTCCTCCCATTGCAGGCTGCCTCAATCAATACTTCCATCAAATTAGAACACAAACAAAACCCTCGCTGTTAAATGTGCTCCCGCCTAAACCGCCGTCTGAGGGGCAGCTTGAGGAGGTCTGAGGGAAACTCACTCACTCGCTCGTGTCCCGCTCAATGCAATTGAGCCACATCGACAATTTAAGTGCCTTCCTGCTGTGGCGCGACCAGATAAGAGGGCCTCTGATAAGTCCGACTCTATTAGAACCCAACACAGCGACACGACGTGTGGTGAATAATGCAGCGCGGCAGCGGATGTCAGACGACACGCAGGGGATGACTCCAGACAGAGAGAGAGGGTCGGTCGGCCTTCTCTCTCGTCGTTCCGCAGCTGCAGGCGACCGCAGGCAGGCAGCAGCAGCAGGTGGACACGCAGCCTCACGCAACCCTGCAGGCCTTGAAGGATGGACGGACACAACAAAGAGAAAGAGGGAAGGCGACTCACCGATGGGGATGACCAGGCCCAGGACAGCCACGGTCAGGTTCTCGCCCATGAGGAAGTGTTCGCCGCCAGCTGGGGGAGAAGGTGAGAGGAGTGAGAGGACAGAGAGTGAGTGACAAGGCAGCAGGGTGGAAGGAGAAAGGGGCTAAATCAGAAGAGGCAGGCAGGCAGGCAGGCAGGGAGGGGTGAGCTGGCTCCAGCAAAATTCTGGGGGGAAAAAAGTTTGATTTCTTGTACATCCATTTTGACAAGCTCCAGCTCTAGAGCATCTTTAGCAGGTCTTAGTACTGACCAAATAATTAGGATTTTGTCATTAGGGAACTAAGGGACATTGTGATGAACTATGATGTGAATGCTGGAAGCTGCTCAGGAAGAAGGAAAATAAAAAGAAGAGACTGCAAGCTTGTAAAAATCAAAGTGCTGTTAGCGCGGTTAGCATTGACGTGTGAGTGAAATAAGAACAAAGAACAGCAGTGAAAAGATGTTTTTACTTTTCTCCAGGTTTGGCTTTGGTGCAGTTGATCACTGAACATTAGCATCTATAGCGGCATTCCTTGTGCCTAGTTTACAGTTGAGTTTAGTGAAAGAGACACAGAGCCCGTTGAGAATGAGCTTTAATCAAGACGGATGTGTCCAAATCACACTTTCACGCAAATGCTTTTGTTAAGTTGATCTCCACCTTTCAAATGTTTTCTCTGTACCCTCCGCCGGATGGAAGGATGAGCACGTCTGGTGAAGACAGATTTGGGAAGAAATCTCTCTTCCCTCACTTAGGGAAGAGGAAGGCTGGGCACTCCCGTCTGAGTGCAGCTCTGAGTGATTTTTAAAAAAGACGAACCATCCTAGGAAAATAACAACCTTTAGCTGCAACCTTCCACATTTTATGAGTCCACATTCTGGGTGCTGTGAGGACTTGTAGTGTCTTGCCTTAGTGTCATCATTGCTGCAAGGCCGAGGACTTTTCTGCGGCATAAGAGCAGCGGCACTTGGCAAAGAAACAAGAGACACTAAGGTGACTAGCGGAGCGTATTAAGCCCACTTAACTTAAAACAGTTAAGCCGGTGCAAAGTAGATTTTTCCGGCTACTCACAGTGTTGAGAGACGCTGCTGTCGCCGGGGGGCGTGGTGGACGCCACTGTGGCGGTGGCCGTGGATCCCAGAGCCTTGGACTCTCGCGACGGCACGGGCTTCAGGGTGGAGAGGGGTGTGAGGGGCTCAGGGGCACCAGAGGGTGCCGTGGTCAGGTGTGGCGAGGCGTCCGCCTGGGACACTCCCACCGAGGGAGGGGGGAAATCTGCGGCGACGGTTGCCGCCGTTCCAGGTGTGAATCCATGGGGAGGGAAGGCCGTCGTAGGGTTAGTGGGCGCTGATTGGAAGGATAAAATAATAATACTTAGCCTTGAAAATAAAGATTTTGTGCATGCAATGTGCTTGACACGTCACTATTGGAAGCAAACAGCACGTTGACAAGGGGAGTTGAAAAGAAAAGTCAATTATTCCTAAAGCTATAAATAGTTCCTGCAAATAATCGCCAATAACTAATAATTTGGTTTTCATTTCTGAACTTGAGTGTTGTGTGCTGTGTGAGTGCAAATGCAATCAGACTTGATTGGAAAGAGGGCCTGGCAACACGTGCCGTTAAATCAGCACAACGTGCACATTGGCGGTAAATGGCTTTGATTAGCCGCTGAAAATATCTGCTTGAGTGTCAAAGCTTTGTAAAAAAAAACGCAGCTGTAGGATGAAAAGGGCGCGACTCGGCTCGTCATGCATTTAATGCTTCCATTAAAGCCAATTAGGGAGCACAGATAATAACACACAGCGAGAGCCCTGTTTACCAGAGTGACGAGCAGGAACAGCGTCACAAACACAATCATTCCTCCCTGCAGCGTGTTTCAACATATAATCACATGCAGCATTTGTGATTGACATGAGAAAGACACTGAAATGTGGCCCTCACTCCTCCCAACCTAATTCTTCCCCCTTTTAATCACAGATAAATTATTTTTATCTTAATTTCTACTTGGACAGCAGCATAAACAGTTCGCTATTATACTTTTTGAGAATTATAAAATAACTTTTAATTATACACATATACATATTTCTGTATATCCACATATATGCACACATAAATATGTGTGATTTTCAACGTTTTAATTATACATTGTATATATATTTATCCATTATTATTATACATATTTATATCTGTATCTACTGTATATAATGACAGCTCTGGCCTGTCTGCCACTATGGCTACTTATATCTATTTTTCCCTCTTCTTTTTTTGTATTTCCCTTTAACCCCAGCTGGTCAAAGCACATGAGCGCCCTCTGGAGTCAGGCTTTGCTCCAGTTTTCTTGCCACAGGGGATGTTTTTCTTGCCCACGGTTGCACCACACTTGCTCTGGAGGGTTTAGTTGGTTTTCTCCTGACTTCTAACTGCAAAGCGCTTTGAGACGTCTTTGGTAGTAATTTTTGTACTAATGAAATTTGACAAATGAATTGACCGATTACAATGTGATTAGTTTACTGATATTTTTTGTCTGATTCTGATTTTGTCACACAAAAAATACCCCAAAAAACCAAACCATCCTGACTCCAGCTCCCTGACAGACTCACCAGGAACGCAGCGCCTCATGTCGGGCCCCAGGTCCTGTCCATCCGGGCAGGCGCAGGTGTACTTGGGTGAGTGCTCCGTGATCTGAGGCGCCTTGAGACACAAGTACTCACAGCCCCCGTTGGCCACGCTGCCCAGGTTGCAGCTGTCTGGGCCTGGCGACACGGGGAGAACAGAGACACGCTGTGAATTAGTGGCACAGTGACACGAGACGGTCACTCGGTCAAGACGGTGGTAAGAACAGAACCCAGAACCAAAACGGGAGGAGAGAAAAAAATATATGACGTTTCACTCAGACCTGCAGGTGTCAATCACTGTGTTGGGATGCACACTGGATGCCACAGAAGCATATTGCTGCCACACTGAAAAAAAAGGGCTGAGTATCATGTAATGACTTGAAAGTTTCAAATTATGATGTGTTTTTACATGAAGCTGTCAAGTTATTTTGTGAAAGTTTCACGTGAAAATTACATCATAAAAACTTGAACGTTTCACAAAATAACAATAATAATTTTTTTTAGTATGGCAGCAATGCGCTTCCGTAGGATGCCGATTGACCACGGCAAGAGATTGAAATGCAAACAGGGCTGTAGGAGGCACTGATGGACGAGACAGAGATGGAATGTGACACTCAGGCGAAGGGAGAACACAACAACCACAACCATGATTAAGAGCTCCGTTCATCCCCCATTTGGATGGCAGGACGGATGGGGCGAGCGATCAAGGTGGAGCTCATGTGACAGACGTGTGACTGGAGCCTCGCCATGGTTCATTCATGAGCTGTGGAGGAGACGCCATCCCAGCCGCAACGACTGGGGAACAGAAACCAGCAGCGACCGACGGCGAAGATGCACCTTGCGGCTGGCGGAGCTGGTGGAAGACCACGATGTCGTGGGGGTCGTTGAGGTTTTCAGCCAGGGTCTGGATGTCCTGGCCGCTCAGTCTGTTGGCCATGAAGACAGCAGCCCGGTCTCTGTCCGTCCAGTAGATACGATCCTGGAGCACAGACAAGAACAGAAGAGTCAGGGACGAGTTTAGTGAAATCAAGTTGGCAGCTGTATTTCAACTGCAGCTCTACATAGAGACTCTTGAAAGCACAGCCAAAAGAAAATAATGCTTTTCATTCTTTCATCTATTTTTGGGGACTATTAAAACCACCACTCCATCAGCAGAGGGTCCAATTTGGAGGACAAATTTTGCATCCTTCAGGCTGTGACAATCACTGGAACTTTAACTTTAACTTTTTAACAATGACATCAATGATTTGTCCACTTTTTATATTTAATCTTACTGTCACTACAGCAGTCTGGCTGTACACATCTAATACAAGTTATTTTGTGGAGCCATTCCAGTACTTTAAGTGAAAAAAGAAGAGCAATAAAAAAGCGGCCCTTAAGTATATTTGCCATGTTTTTATCAAGATGTTTTATGATGGTCATGGTGGTTGATTTGTTTGCTTTGCTTCCCAACTTGGACACAAGTTTTTTTTCTTGAAAAAGAAAACAAGGTTATTGTTTTTATAACGTATGTGACATTTTTTGTTGTTGCCGTAGAAACTGCGGTCTGAGTTCAGCGGCCTCGCTGACTGTGCCAGCGTGTGCGCTGCTGCGCGCCTTGCTGCATCTTGAGTCAGCCGCTGAGGCAGAGAGAGTAAGAGACCATGTGACTCCGACAACAAGCTCGATAATTGAGAGTGGGTGAGGATTTGACACGACGGACGAGAGGGTCAGCATGTAGTCCCAGCAGCGCAGGCAGCAGAGGTTCACGGGTCAATTATTTTGTTCAGTCCAAAGGCATTTTGGTTGAACTGAGGGCAAAGTTCAGCGAGGAAACACTTGACACTTGCATACGGCAGTTTGGTCCTGCTGAAGAATCACAGGAGTTGGAGAAACAGGACGGATGAGTAAAAAGGAAAAAGAAACATTTTTCTTGCAGACGGTGCTACTTTAAAAAAAAAGAATTCCCATCTATTTCTGATTGAGAACTAGAGGTAAGAAAATGACTCCTCTTCATTACCATGAAGCGCCCTCAACGGGAGCTAATAACCACGACTTCATGGACTTAAAAAGAAGCTAATCGTTACGGAATCAATGCAGCAGCACAAAAAAACCGCTGGAAATGCTTTAAACAGGAGTTTGGCAAGATGGATGATGATGAGAGCACCCTCTGGAGGAGGGTGTGCAGTGACCTGAGCCGCCAGAGGGAACCGGAGTGAGAGCACACTGAGAGACCGGCAGCCAACAGTGACACCGCAGAAACAACAAGAATTTGTGGTTAAAGTTAAAGTTCCAGAGACTGTCGCTGCCCGAAGGATGCAAAATGTGTGC
>NW_027466061.1:10540000-10685000 GCF_046127955.1 Nelusetta ayraudi
TGATAATTATTGAAAAAAAAATCTTCCTCCGGATAGAACAGTGAAGACAAATTTTGCTTAAACGTTGCTTTTGCTTCACAGTTTTGCTTCAACAAATAAAAAACACATCAAAATAAATAAAATGTAAATAAAAAAATCGTATGCCTCTTTGTTGCATTAAAAAAACATTACTAATAGTCTTTTAAAGCAAGAAGCAGCACATCTGCTGTGTAACACCGGCGGGCCATCCATCTCTCAACGCATTGAATATTTCCTCGCGGGCCAAATATAATTACACTGCGAGCCAAATTTGGCCCGCGGGCCAGAGTTTGACACCTATGCTGTACGAGAACAACAGCTTTGATTATCACTTCGATAGATTGTGACTGAGACGAGGCCGATGCAGGAAGTGACAGAGAAACGATCGAGTCCGAGCAGAGGTGTGCAGTGACGGCAGCAGCAGCAGCAGCAGCAACGGTGGCAGCAGCAGCAGTAGCAACAGCAGTAGCAGCAGCAGCAGTAGCAGCAGTAGCAGCAGCAACAGCAGTAGCAGCAGCAGCAGCAACGGTGGCAGCAGCAGCAGTAGCAGCAGCAGCAGCAGCATCAACAGCAGCAGCAGGAGCAGCAGCAGCATCAGCAGCAACAACGGTGGCAGCAGCAGCAGCAGCAGCAGGAGCAGCAGGAGCAGCAGCAACAACGGTGGCAGCAGCAGCAGCAGCAGCAGCAGCAGCAGGAGCAGCAGGAGCAGCAGCAACAACGGTGGCAGCAGCAGCAGCAGCAGCAGCAGCAGCAGCAACAACGGTGGCAGCAGCAGCAGCAGGAGCAGCAGCAACAACGGTGGCAGCAGTAGCAGCAGGAGCAGCAGCAACAACGGTGGCAGCAGTAGCAGCAGGAGCAGCAGCAACAACGGTGGCAGCAGCAGCAGCAGGAGCAGCAGCAACAACGGTGGCAGCAGCAGCAGCAGGAGCAGCAGCAACAACGGTGGCAGCAGTAGCAGCAGCAGCAGGAGCAGCAGGAGCAGCAGCAGCAGCAGCCTTGGGCCACAGCGGCTTGGTTCAGCCTGGGGTGAGTGTCCTTCTGAGACTGGACCACTTATCAGACAAGACAAGGCCTTCCTCACTCGGGGGTGGGGGAGGGGAGGTGGTGGGGGAGCGGGGTTAGGGGGGGTCAAGCGGCCCACTGATGACTTCACCCCGGCAGAGGTGCAAGGTGAGTGTCGGCCAACTCCCAAAGAGGAATTTCAATTTTCAGTTTTTGCCCCCAGAGATTTTTTTTTTTCTCGTCATCCTGACATCATTTTTTAAGTGAACACTGTGTTCCAATTAGAAAGCCTCTCTGGGGAAAAGACACAGTCCGGATGACAATAAAGAGGACGGAATTAATCTGTAATAATAGCAGCGCCGGGCCTTTGTTGAGTCAAGTGTATCAGTTACAAAAACAGGAGGGCTGAACAGATGAAAGCAGGATGTGTGCAGTGCACAGAGGCCGTGAGCCAAGCGAGGCGGTCGTTCATTACGTCTGAGAGGTGAGTTTTCGTGCCAGCGGCTCACAGCGGAAAATATCGCCAACGCGTGTTGCTTCGTCGACTTACTCTGACGTGACAGACACAATTTGTTAATATCTACATGAGCCTGACAATGAGGTTTGGAGAGGGGAGGAACCGATACGGGTGGCGACACATCTGCAAGATTTCAGACTTGAAATCTCAGCGATGAGATTCTGCATGACGTTCAGGTCAATTCCTTAAATCTTAAAGGAATTGTTTAACATACTGCCATTCCTGCTATGCATTTCACTTGGAAACAAACCTGTCTTGTCATGGTACATTATTATTTTATAGCGGTGGTGAACGTGCAGGGGACAACTTGTCCACCAGAGCAATTTGGATTTGTTGGATTGTTTATTCCATGAGATTTGGGGGGGAAAAAAACAACAGCCACTGATAAATGAAGAGACGGGTCATATTCGTATGGCAGTGGGTATTATGACAATGCCCTGAAAAAAAGTGCTGAGAAACTCGTGTTAAACAGGAGTTGACTTTTGACTGTCTACATCTCCTCTGAAATGAATCCTCAAACAAGGACTTGATGTTGAGGGAGCACAACACAACATCTATCAGCTCCTGCTCTCGTTGGCGTCCTCACTGCGTGAAGTTGCTGCTTCTGCGTGGAACAACAGTTAGCGGCAGCGATGTCATCAAAATGAACCGAGAAGACGTCTGACACAACTCTCAAAGTCTTCTGAAACCGTCTCAAGTTACCGAGAGCGAGCGACACAAACAGACGTCGCTTGAAGCATTCCGAAGGAGCTGACGACGGTGGCAGAATCTTTCGGGGTTCTCTACCTGTAGATCTTGCGGTGGAAGCGGTCGCACCAGAAGACGCGGTTGTTGGCCACGTCCAGGTCCAGAGCCACGGCGTTCTTCTGCGTGGACACCACCTGGCTGTAGTCCCTCTTCACCAGGTCGATGCGTCGGATCTCGTGGCGGTTGGTGAAGAGCAGGTAGGGGCTTTTACCTGCAGTCCAGAGGAGGGGAGGGCGCTTAGTGCTCTGCACGGGCTAGAGTTCAGTCACAGTGGCAGCGCACAGGCGGACCGGGGGTGGGGGGAGCGAGGCTGGATCGATGGATTGTTAGTAAGAATAAATTATGAACAGGCACAGAAGGGAAGTGCTTTACTAATGACCAGTCAAATCAGCCGTCTGCTAGAAGGGCGAGAGAGGGAAGCGAGACAGCCTCTCCTCAGAAATCCTCTCTCTCAGAGAGCTTCTTATATCATTTAAATCAGGCGTCGCATCCTGAATTAGTGATTCAGTGTGTAAAATATGCAGTCATTTATGCTTTTTATATCGGTAAAAGCTTAATATACTGTCCATTAATACATTAATAACCGTGTATACTCATAGTTCGATAACAGTAATTTGGTTTTCCTACCCTTAGAACCGTTCTCATATATATACAGTAAGTATATACATTGAGAAGTATAGTGAGCTGCTACCTTGCGCCGCCATTTTTTAAGGAAGCCCACCTGACAGACAGTGCCCTAAATACGAAACGTGGTGTTGTAGACTGCTGTGGACGTTCCTTAAAAATAGTACACACTGGACCTTTAAGCCTCACCTTCATTCAGGGGAAAAAGACACAGAGTACAGTCAGAAAAAACTCAAACTTTCCATCCACGTGTATAAAAGCATGTGTTTGTGTGTGAATATCGACATGTAGGTATATATACCAGTGACTAGGTGGGCCAGTACAAAGTATCAATCTTTTCCCTTTTCCCTGTTAAAAACTAAAGTATCTTTGTTTAGCCACTGATTGGAAATGCCCACTAGCTAAGCTAACTGTCAAACCCAGGGCCAACGACCTCACCCACGTACTTACAGTTGTGAATGTAGGATTGGACAGTGGGCGTTTAGGGAAGGCGCTCAGCGGAACGTCATGTTTTCAACTCGTTTCAGTAGTTGTGTTTTTTAATCAGACGACACAGTGGATAGACGGCTGAATTCCTAGCATCACGTGAACACGCCTGGCAGACTGCCATGAATAGCGGGCAATCAGAGGGAGCAAAACAAAGCAGCAGTGCTGGATCAAAAGATGTTGTTGCTTTTGTAGAGGTTTAATCGTCTGAAGTCAACACAACAAAGCTTCAGTGCTTCAACTCAATATCCAGCGTTGGCAAGGCATAATCCTTCATTAAAAACCCGGCTTGTTGTTGCATTGATCAGGGTGTCAGGATGCATCATTAAGTTGTACGCTGCACACACATCGGAGGCGGCCCGGCTCTCTTGGCAACAGAGAGCCGTCAAACCGCCGGCGGTGAAATTAAGGTGTCACAAAGGGAGGACGCCAACGCAGGAAGACTAACGAGGCAATAATTTCCTCTGAGGGAACCTGACGGCAAACAACCTTGAATGAGGTGAAACCAGAACAGGGGTCCTTGTCCTTGTTCTTGTCTTTGTCACCAAACGTTAAATAATCCACTTTGGCACAGTTATAGACTTGACAGGCACAGTTACGCATTTCATGGACGCCCCAAAGACTGTTTAGCTTTTCATCTAATCTGAAACTCTGAGGCAGTCAGGATCACATACAAATTAGAGTTCACCTCCTTGTCCAGTGCCTTCATTTATTCATGAACTGTCAAGGGTACTTGCGGCTTTTCTTATCGGACCGAAAAGGAAATTTTAGTAAGATTTATTTTTTTCATCTACACAACATTTAAAAGGGAGGGAATGTACGGAAATCACACACTACTTCTAATACAGTGGTCACAGGTCGATAGCACGATCAAGCATTAACAAAACAAAATAAAGACAAATTGAAATGCTGTCACCAACTGAACTGTGAACGTTACAATATTTGTCTCAAAGATGCTGTGTGCAAAACGCAGTTGCAGCCTGAAGGCATGTTGTGTTTCATTTATTTTGCTATGTCGCCTCTGACACCTCTTTTCTTGTCACAGGGAAGTGAAATGCTTCCACATTTGACAGACATTTTTTCCTCCGTTCTTCTTTGTCACTTTTTCTACGCCACTATAAGCGAGACGAGTGCAGAGAATTGCAGGTACGCATGAGCTCTTTACGTAACGTGTTGTTTGCAGGATGACTGGAAGGAACAGCAATTATTCTTACTACACCAGGCAAAAATAATGATACACCTGCCTGCATTCGCAAAATACTTCTCACAAATGGAGTGTCATCTGGAAGTTACACAGCAATGTTATTAACACACGTTTATTTGTGGACTGAAATGAACCTGGATGATGGACTGATGGAGCGTGAAAAAGAGAAGAAAAATAATCTTTTAACCTCAGGTGTGTTTGCTGGCTTTGTCATGCTACGGTATTAGCATACGTAGCTGTCGGCGCTGCACCTCAGCACACACACACACACACACACAGCCACACAGACACATAGGCAGCATGACCTTATTTAATTTTGGGAGCGTTCACGCCCTATTTATAGAGCTGTCCACTCGTGATAAGGTTACCCTGGAGGCATTTTAATTAGGCTCTGAACTGAGCACGGCGCCTCCTATCACCACTTTGTGTTTGGCTTCTCATAATTTGGCAGGAATAAAGGCAACAAGGTGGGAGAAACCGCAGAGTGTCGGCTCGCTGTTATCGCTCCGGCTGCCAAACACGGCCCACTTTTTGTCTTCTAACATCTATATTGCACCTTTTCTTTGTCAAACCTCGCAGCGCTGCATGGTAATGGGATGCCAGCCAGTGGCAGTTATCTCTGGAGGCAGATATGATATACTCTCATTAATGGCCCGCTTGCATTTTGACAGTCTCACTACGGCGGTGCGCTGTTTCCTTCCTTCAGAGTGACGAAGCGGCTGCTGCTGCTGCGGCTGCTGCTGCTGCTGCTGCTGCTGCTGCTGCCTTTAGTGTTCTCGGAAAAAAACAACAACAAAAAACAGTTCCGCGACTATGACAACAAGACACAAATGGTCCCCTGCTGGTTTTAGCGGCTGTCAGCAGCAGCAGTGGTCAAAAAAAGAAGAAAAAAAAAGTAGCAGCATCACCTCAGCTTTCTACCTCTGGCCTTTCTTTGACAGCCGGCCAGGCGCTGCGAGCTCTCCTGGCCCTGATGCACTGATAGCAAACACAAAGAGCAGCCGTGCGCGGACAAAACACACGGAGGGACCAGAGGTGGACAGCATCCAAACACCTATACAGTGTGTACAACTGCAAAACACACACACAAGCACAGTGTGTGTGTGTGTGTGTGTGCGAGCGCGCGGCAGTTTTGATAGCTCATTTTAATTGGATGAGCGCTTAATCACACGTTTGACAGCCACAGGGACACAATTGCCAGGTTTCATTTGACTCACTGTTTCCTGCCGATTAAGTAACAGACCTTTTTTTTTTTTGTGGGAGGGGAAATGAAGTGTAAACACAGACTGTGGATGCAACGTCCCCGCTAATGGCTCTTGGCCATCATCATCATCATTGTGATGGTGGTGGGAGGGGTTGTATGGTCAAAGAAAATGAATTAGCCTTTTAGCGGTTCCCTTTGTTCTCCGCTTAGTCTATCAGCTGTCAACAAGGAGGGCAGATTAAGTTTGCTGTAATTAGGCCTCAGCGCGACAGGTACGAGCCCCTTCCAAAGAGCTGCTATACATCTAATTAGAAGCATTGAGTTTGTCGCTTCAGAAACTGTCTATTAGGAGAGAGAGCTGAGAGAGGCCTGCCGTGTTGTTTCTGGGGGTTTTTTCCCCTCCCATTGTGAGCGCCTGTGATGCGGCAATTACGTCGGCTGTGCAGGCGAAGTGCAAATCAACGATAAGACAAGCGCAGGAATGTTGGGGATTTATGAAATGAGAATGGAAGGGGGAGGGGGTGAGAGTGTAGCTCTGCGGCGCTAATGAGGTGAGGGGGAATCTGAGAGAACGTCTCGTTATCAACAGCACAACACAGAGCCTCCAAGTTTCAGATGGGGTATAAAAAAAATATATATATAAAAATATTCATCTGCAGCACAAAACTGCTCTTTTGGCTCATACGGTTATTAATTATGCACAACAATAATGTACAAAACATCTTATTTACTCTCTTACAAGGGAAAAAAAAACAAAGACAAACAAGATGACTAAATTAGGGCTTTCTGCATTTATGTTTCTCTGCTTGCTTGCTGGTCTGCGACTCACCCTCTGCTTTGCAGGTTTTGGTAACGGGATCCATCTCATAACCCTCGTAGCATTCGCACTTATAATCCCCCTTGTAGTTGATGCAGATCTGACTGCAGGCGTCCGGGTTCTGACACTCGTCAATGTCTGCGGGGAAGAGGAGAGGGAGACTGCTGTGATTCATGGCCACGCAATCTTAAAAGTACTGAAAAAACAAAAACCGTGCACAGGCGTCAACACTTGTTGTTAATGGGAAGGAAGAGGCTGAGCGGAGGACTGGGAGGGTCCCTGGAGAATCCCCTGCTTTTCTTCCACAGGGTGTGATGAAGGAACAGAGGTGTTAAAAGGATGAGGAAGCTTGTGAAGGATGATGCGTGTCTGAGGGAGTCATGTGACCTGAGGGAGTGGCAGGCAAAGACTGCTACTTGATCTCGATCTGTAGAGAAAAAAAATCCCTTCTCCTTCTGCGTCTATGTCCTGGTTTACCTCCACAGGTCTTTTTGTCCAGGAGCTGGTAGCCTGCAGGGCACTGGCACTCGAAGCCGATAGGTCGGTCCATGCAGACGTGGGAGCAGCCGCCGTTGTTGATCATGCACTCGTTCAGTCCTGAAAGAAGAAAAGAAAAGAGAAGGCCGCCGGTCAGGAACGAGATGGATGCACAAACCCCTCCCAATCAGAGTCGACACACAATGTGCACGTCTCTGGCCTGCAGGGGGAAGTCAGAGCACAGACCCCACGCAGACAGAGAGACGAAACGCAAACTCCAATGCAGCGCCAGGCAATCAAACTCACAACCGACTGTGCTGGCCACCACAAAAAAAAGCAAGCAAAAAAAACCAAAACATGTCAACTGCTGCTAAAAAGACCAGAGCTTCTGACACCAACGTCTTTCCTTTGGATCCTCGTGCTGAAATGGACAACCAAGAAGGCTGTTGTATATATGCCAGGCCAGTAGATGGTGGCGTAGCCAAATCACTATTCCTCTGGAGAGCATGTGGAGCACATAACCAGAAATCTTTGCCGATCACAGTTGTGCAACAACATTTTGACAGAATAGAATCATGAGAGCCACCAGCAGACGTGCAGCTTGGTGACGTGTCATCGCTCTTTGGCTTTTTGCACAAAAATGTGACCATAAATAGCCCGGGCCAAATTGGTTGTGACATCACCAAACACATCATGGCTGTCTGATCAACCAAAATGTGGCAACTCTTTCTAAAGTTTGCAGTTTAAAAACCAGCGGCATCATGAAAAACAGCGAAGCTGTCGACCCTGTGCAAGTGTCCCCTTTGATGCAGAAACTCAACCACGTCTACACGGAGCCGTTTAAATTTAGCCTCCATTTAGCGTCAAACATGGCTCTCTGAAAAGGTGTAACGTTGGATAAAAGGCACGTAAAAGCAGGTGATGAAAATGCATTTCAGCTTTATCGCCCCGCTTTCATCTCCGCTCCTGTACTCACTCTCCTCTGCGCCCGCCGTGCGTCCTTATCAGATATTCTCCAAAGTGGAGGGGCGGGACGGGGAGAAGAGAGGGAACACGAGTCAAAGGCACACGACAAACTTCACACGCACACGTTGGAGAATTGGGTGCGTGTGACGGCGCATACGAGACGCATGCGTGTGGAGCTGCTCAACGAGGCGGGACCGCGGAGGTGAGAGGCAGAACGCTGCATCAACGGAGGCCTGATGAGTGAAGTGGTGGAGACAAACAAGCTGCAATGAAAACAGAACCAAACCAACTTTCAAACTGGGTCAAAGCAGCCGACACAACTTTGAAACGCCCCTTCAAACAAAACAAAAAAATCAGATTTGACAGAGCTGAACTTTCTGACGGACGACAGCAGGAACCACGCTATGTTTTAATGTTGTTTGTTTTCTGCGTTTTCACACGCAGGTTTGGATGAATCAGCAGCTGTTTACTTCCTCTCCGCGTCAAAGTCAAAATAAAAGCACAATGGCCGGATCGAATTTCAGCAGAGGCAACAAACTGAAGACTAAAGAAAGAAAAAAATACACGGGTAGAGGCATCATCCTCAAAACTTCATTCTGGAGAGCCTTGATGTTTCCACGCCACAGTCAAGCTCGGCTGCACACTCAACATCTGGTGGCAGCTGATAAAGAGAAAAATGGTTTAGCAGCGCGGAGAAACCCAACTCCTCTACGAGGCAGAGTGGCTCATTCATTCAGTCCACGCCGTCCCACCAAATGGAGCGCATGCGGAGCCTTTCTCTTGACGCCACAGAGCGCGGGCAGCGACACTGCAGGGTGCGAGTTAGTAAACGGGGCTCAAATAAAGTCCTAGAAATCCTCAGAGGCAAAATAATAAAATAAACCTCATTAGGTGAATAAAGAGGCAGCCTGGGATTGTCCCTCTCTCTAAGTCCATCTAATTGTGTCTTCGCTACTGTTCTGTATAGGGAGTTAAAGATGTGTAATTACGACACAAAGACATTTACAATTACGATCTGTATTCTGAATCGGTTTTGACTCAGGAGTCAGTTTTTGCCATTTGAAACATCCTAGCAAACACAGCAAAGTGTCACACATGTGAGGATGAACTTATGCAACATGCCTTTAATAACGTTTTCTGACAATAAAAGGAAACAGGAAGGCAAATCCGAGTCTAAATCCTGTCAGTTCATCAGCCAGATATGAGGAAAGTCAAAACTTCAATGCATCTGCTTGCCCCACTGTGCAGAAAATGCATGCTAAAACATGCAGGTACACAATAAAGGCCAATAAAGAGTCTGGTGTCTGCTTTTTCTTGGAGCTCTATAGAGTATTTGGGATGACCAATCATGCATGGCCTCTTCACTGCCACCCAGGCTAAAAAAAAAAAAATAAAAAAAAAAGAGGCCGTGATAGGATAGGATATGGAGCCTTTAATTTTTGTGTGGCTCCAACAAACTAGCATCATTTAATCAGTTACCTGTGGGTGTTGCTATACGATGGAATACTTTTTTACCTTGAGACTGAGCCGGAACGGCTGTTTCCTTGTCTTTGGTCTTTGTCCCAGTTCACAACTATGAGCTACAGCTTGTACAAAAGAGACGTGGCAGTGAAATCAGCCCTTTTATCCCTGTGCAAGAAAGTTAGAAGATGCATTTGACTGAAAAAAGTGAATGTAAAGTTTTGCAGAAGCAGGTGTTTCCAAGTATCCTGCTACTTTTGGTACCTCGCACAAACTATTCAAAAAAAGTTCATTGTTGGTTAGCAGTGGATTTTCTGTACTAAAGTTTTCAGCAGCGCTGGGAGAGTCAGATTAAGTTCACCGAGCCGTGCGCTGAGGAGGAAACTCGACAGGTTGATCGTCTGGACCAGACTTCAGAGTAAAGCGGCAGGTGTGCACAGATCACTGATTAGTCTCATCTTGACACTTTCCATGATCTGAAGTAGTGAAGCCGACCAATTCATACTGTGTCTCTTTGGAGAATTTTCCAAAGTAGCTTTTTAAATAAACATCAAAACGTCACAGTCACAAATGTGGCGCTGCTCTGTTTTTGTCACGCATTCTTTATTTTGATCCCAAATTTGTGTCATGTATACTGTGTTAGCATACAGACCTCAACCTCTATTCTAAAGCTGTTTGAATCCATCTGATCAGGCAAAGAGCCAATGCAAAGTGTTTGGAAAGATGAGGTGATCTAATAAATAAATTATTTTCTAGGAGACCAGTCAGCTTTTAGCATCCTGTTTAGCCAGTTAGCTACAGTTCAAGGCTTCTTAGACTCTAAAAGTGCTTAGCTAAACTCTTGCCAAAGCCAGCCAGCACAGGACTGACATCTACTGAGAAAAGCCTTCACGGCCGCTCTTTGTTCTGCTTATTATAGAAAAACACCATACAGCTAGTGGTGTGGCAGCAGCCACGCTAATCCCTGCAGCAGCAGCTAGCCAAGTGGTGTCCTGCATTTCTATTGGTCATGGTCTGTGTAGTCCATGACCACGATACGTTTGGCTAGCAGTAGTTGCTTCCTTCTTTCGTCCTATTGTAAAAGGAAGCTGATAACTTCTGAAATCTGGAGAAAGAATAAACTTATTTTCTTCACTTGAGGCTCCTCCTGCGACTAGCACACTAAAGGTTAGTGCGACCCGACAAACTGCAGGAGTCCACAAAGACCAAAAAACACATCTTCTCCTCTTTGATGTTTTACAGGGTTTTCTGTAACAAGGCAGCACAAAATAATGTTTCCCCAGAACAAAAATAAAGTAAGAAAAAGTTGACTCTCGGCAGACACATCAGTGGCCAGATTCCACTGTTTTCTTTTTCTGCTTTTGCATCAGTGCCAACAGGCTCCGAGCGCTGTTCTCCTCCTCCTCCTCCTGTTCCGCCAACGCTGCTAACTCCCGTCTCAAATTCATCTGGATGGCTGACAGCGGGCCGCCACTCGTGGCGGCTCCCACCGACTCGCCTTCACATGACTTGATGATTGTCTTCGGGCGGGAACGAGAGGCGTGACGGTGGCGCCGGCTCGTGCAGCGGGAGGCCGACGCCTCCTTCCCCCGGCAGACATTATGCAGAGGTCATCTCTTCTTCCTCTCTGTAGGCGAGCAAACACAACGTCTCCTCCGCCTCCTCTTCCACCCTACTGCCTCCCTCTCTCACCATGGTAACCCATCATGCTCTACCTATTCCCAGCCGCTCCTCTCAGCCATAAAAAGAAGAGGGGGAAAAAAGGAGTCCTGACGGTGAGGTTGAGAAATGAACGGCGCGTCGCGTAATGAGTCAGTGTCGAGCTAATGCGTCATTATTTATGAGACCACATTCGCTAGCGTGCAGAGTCCCGTGCTATTTTCTTTTTCTTTTGCCATGCGAGACAAAAAAAAGAAAAGAAGAGACGGATGTGTGGAGTGTTTCTGTAGCACCGCGGCTACGCTGCGCACATGCGTTCTGCTTGGGGAACATCTTGCAGGTAAACGGTTGAGCAAGCTGTGTGTGTGGCGTGTGTGTGCTTGGGCGTACGTTTGTCCTGTTAATAAGCGGAGTTCAAGGAGGAACACTGGAAAAAAGGGGCAGAAAGGAGGGATGAAAGAGAAAGAGGGAGAACTTCTTCCTAAAACTTTCCAATTTCCCTCCGTGGCAGAGGTTAATCTGCTCCGTCAGATTCCACTTCCTCTGGGGGTTTTTTCACGAGTTGAAATGTGATTTTATTAGAGCTTCTGTCCGCCTCTCACTCCTCATTTTCCACGCCGAGGGAAAGTGATAAACTGAAACGTCTGGGTATTTTTTTTTATCATTCTTTTTTGAAGTTGTGGCAAAACAGGTAGAGAGACGCTGGAGTTGAGGGAGAAGGAGAAGAGAGGGATTTTCACTGGGCGGCAGCAGAGGAGGAGGACGATGATGAAGAATCTCTTTTCCCCCCGTTTGATCACAATTACCACACACACACTCTAATGTTCAGTCTGGTTCTGATCAACAACAGGCTGCTGCTAATTTGAGTCTCGGCAGCCTTTCAGAGGCGAGGTGAACGGAGGGAGGGAGTCACGCTTTGTCACGGCAAACATGATTATCAATGCAGGGGAATGAGACCAACTCGACCCAAGACTGACAGAGCACTGACTGCACTGCCTGCATGGACACACACACACACACACACACACACACACACACAGAGTGGAGCTTTAACGCAGCAGCAAAACAAAACTCTCTCTCACCGCACTCTTTCTTGGGCTCGTCCGACCGGTCCTTGCAGTCCTTGACCGAGTCGCACACCTTGGAGCTGTCGATGCACTCTCCGTTCTTACACAGGAACTTCTGGGGTCCCTCGCATCTGGTGGCTACGGCAGGAAAACAAACAGACACAGCTGTCACGATTCAGGGTTCAAGGTCGTTCAAGGCCGTTTCAACCACCTGAAAGGCGGAGCATCCCCAGAGTCGTGGCAGAATTTTTGTTTGATTGAAGAAGAAAATAACGGCGGAACGTGGATTTCGTCCAGTGACGGAGTCCCAGGTCTTTATTTTTCCCCACTATTATTTTGCCGCAACCTCCTAAATTATGCATCCATTTTAAAGGGAGGGAGAATAAATGAGTTTTGCTCACAATGGCTGGATGGAAAATGCTGCCAGTCACCACAGAGACTAATTCCTTCCCAAAACCTTTTCAAAGAGAACTAAAAAAAAGAACTTAATTCTCCTGGAACCCAAAAAGTTTGGGGAGTTTTGGTCCAGTGCAGTTTTAGATTCACAGAGGTCTTAGAAGAAAGATGTTTTTGTCAAAGTGAACCAGACGAAATGTTTCACATGAGTGTGTGACATTTTTCACGCCTCGTCTGAGAGAGGATGGAGAAAACCTCTTTAAAAACATCAGCAGGGTGTTTAAATGGTTCCAATCCAAAACAATGGGAGTTTTTTCCAGTACCAGCAGCAGAGCCAGTGGTCAGTCGTCAACAAGTGGCTCCGCCCACTGCAATAGACGCCCGCTGATTGGTCCAGTCACATTCTGACCAGCATTGACATGAATACAAGTTTTGATATTAGATCCATGAGACGCTAGACTTAGAAATCTCAGCAGTGCGGCCGAGTGGCAAGCTGACAGTACTTGCATACAAAACATCTACGTCATAATATTATATGTATGTTATAATAGTACATATTATTTACAGCAACACTTCCTGCTCCTTTTTGAACGTGGAAGTCTTTATTTAAATTGTGTACTTGAAATGTTAAAAAGATGTTTGATAATTCAGATTCAGATCTTATTGATTTTATTCCGAAGCATGTTCAAAATAAACAAAATACATTAAATGCATAGTGTACAATGCAGACTGAAACATGCATAAAAACAACAACAACAACAACAACAACAACAACAACAACAACAACAACAACAACAACAAAAACATTTGGGTCACTGACCGTTGACGCAGCCCGACTCATCGCTGTGGTCCGGACAGTCGTGAACCTTGTTGCACTGCTTGGTGCCGTGTATGCAGGAACCGTCACCGCACTGGAACTCATCGGGTCGGCACGTTAACAAGGCTGCAAGAGGAAGACGTACACACACACTTGAACATGTGAAACTGGACTTGTTAATCCGGTTTACTTCCTACAAGAGTCAGGACAACATCCTGAGTTGAAACCAGCGCTGGACTCTCTGCTGCACCCCGCTGGATTTCATGTTTAGCAGATACAATAGGTGTAGAAAGCAAAGAAAAATGCATGTTGTCCAATAATGTACGTTGTCATACCTCCATCTGTTTTCATATCAGAGCCAAGGACGGAGGCAGCCAAGGGCTTGATGAACACTTTTCAATATCCCAACAACGGAGGCCACGCGGCGCTGCGCCACTTTCTTATTAACATCCAGCAGCAAAGAGCAGCTTTCCAGCGCGCTCATATAACGCCACACTAAAAAGCAATATGTGTGATTTATGGAGACGCAGCTGCTTCAGCCAGGGACGCATGTCGCCGCATGCAGCATCGCTCCGCATCGCTCCGCATCGCTCCGCATCTCAGAGATCAATCTAGGGATCTGCTTCTCTTTATTAGTTTTAGCAATTCATAGACACTGTATATGTATGTATACATACATACACACATACATACATACATATGTATGTATATATATATATGCAACATGCACATCAATGCATTATGCCGTTAACATCTTGTACACCAGCCTCGAGGTTCTGTCTGCGGCCGTCTGCAGGCCTCTGCGCTCACGCACGGATCCAGTTGGCTAACGTAACATCAATCTCTTTTAAGTGCCGCTTATGTGGCACCACAGAGCGCCAGAGGTGGTTTGATGCGCACGCCGAACATCTTGATAATGAATAGCGGGACTATCTGGGCTTAGCACTCTGGCATTGGCGAGACAGGAGCTCCCAGGATCTCCCGCCGTCCATGACTGGCTAATAGGAAAAGCAGCTTTATCACCGGGCCCCATCTTCATATGGTGTTTATCACTAGTGGAACATTCTTTACTGCGTTTAGAGGGGAGAAGCAGAATCTCCCAGCAGAGTGGAAACAATCTAAATAAGAAAGAAACACCTCAGCAGCAGAAGATAATATAATTTGTACAGCAGTTTCTTTTCTTCTGAATCGTACGATACTAAAGGAGTAGATATGTGAGAAAAGCGAGGATGGGGAGATTGTCTGGAGGTCGGCAGGTTCTGCTTTCATACAGCCGGGGCACAGTGATGACCTCACACAGTGTTTTTTCTGTCCAGCATTGAAAAGAGAGACTGAAGGAAAGAAGGCTGCAAATGTGAGCAGAATGTCTGGAAATGAAAAAGAGGTAAAACTAGAAAGTCGGTTTAACACTGAAAGAGTGACAAATGTCACCTGCACAGACCGTTATTGAAGGACGATGGGTACTTCCATGTCCACTGTGGTAGAATTGTCAGCATTTCTTTTGAAGACACTACACACGAGACGACTAAAAATAAAACTGCAGCAAAATGAGGAGATTTTGAGATCATATTTGACCCAAAATGTTCTGGCTACGGGAGAGCAGACTGACGCCCTGTGGCTGAAGCCAGAGAGTAAAAAAAACACAAACACCTGGAAGCAGCTCTTAGTCATGCTGGTGATGCTGAGCAACTTCTAAACAGGAAACATGCAAATTGTTGTAAAAGATGGAGCTCATTTACATTTCAGCCTGCTTCACAACAGGACAACTCAACTAAATCAGATTTAGCATCTGACATTCTCCATCTCACTGATTCTGGCCTGACAGACGGCGCACCCCAAAAAAAAAATGCAGAAGAAAAAGTCTCGGAGCAACGACCCAAACTGGTCACACAACTCACGGCAGTCGGACTCGTCAGACTTGTCCTTGCAGTCCGGGTCGCCGTCGCACTTCCACGTCAGCCTCACGCACTCCCCGTTGGCGCAGCGGAACTCGCCAGCGGTGCAGTTGGCCCGGCGGTTGAGCAGGTAGGGGGCGCCGTCGCCGCCGCAGCGCTCGGGCCCCTCGTCCGAGCTGTCGGAGCAGTCGGGGTCGCCGTCGCAGCTCCACATCAGCGGCACGCACTCCGAGGTGTTGCAGCGCAGGTGGTTGGGCCCGCAGGTCAGCGGCGAGGAGCACTTGAGCTCGTCGCTGCCGTCGCCACAGTCGTCGTCGCCGTCGCACACGTAGGTGGCAGCCAAGCACTTGCGGTTGCCGCACATGAACTCGCCGCTGGGGCAGGCTTTGGCATCTGGAAAAGAAGGGAGAGAGAGATTAAAGGTCCATTGTGTAAAATTTGGATTGATTTATCATTTTTATATTGGTAAAAGCTTAACACACGCCCCCAAGAATACACTAATAAAAGTGTATCATCAGCTTTTTTTTTTTTCTTTTTTTTTTGCTGCTAGTGCATGAAATCAAATATGAAGCTAGAGCTGTCGACACGTGACAGAATGAAGAAAAAAATAATGAAGACAGGCATGCTGGCTAAAAACAGCCGTAAAAGCTCAGGCAGAAGTGGGCTGAATGTCCAGATTGGCTGGACAGAAGGAGGTGATGGTGCTCATCACAGCGAGAGAGAAAAAAATGGAGGTTAAGGTTGTCGTCTCCTGCGGGGCATGTCATTATTTCTCCTCCACATATCCCTTTTATCCGTCCCATCACTTTAACACAAAAACCTTGAAAGGTGCTTTAAAATGCAGCCGCCACAGCGGAAGAGAAGATTTGTATAGACTGAATATCATCCCACAATCATAATTCCCAGTTTAATAGCAAAGGCAGGACGGACGCACACTGCGTTTCTAATGCAAGAGGTATTGGTGGGTAAGAGCGCCCCCACTGGGTGGCAACCTGCTGGGTGGCACTTCATGAATTTTGATCAGGTGCGCTGTTCATCACAGGAAGAGATCAAGGTCCTGCGATGCCTTTTGCAGGTTTGGCCATGTCTCTCGGCGCTCGCCCGGTCGCTTTCTGTAGACTTGTTAGTACGGTATCCGCATTCAGGTATGAAGAATTTCAAGGCAGCGACAATATGATTGTTTTTTCCATTGAATACTACTGGATCAGTAAGTCTGAAATTTTGTAAAATTTGGCTTAATTTATTATTTTTATATTCATAAACTCTTAACATGCTGCCCATAAATACATAAATAATTGTGTATTGTATATTCACAGTACAATAAAAAGTAATTCGTTTTTTTTTTCCTACCCTTAGAACACTTCTTATACTTATATGAGACAATCCAGGCCGCCTGATAGCGCGTTTGTATTTAGGGAGAATGCTTAAATAAACCCACGAAGAACAAGGTGGATTAAGTATCCAGATTTGTGCTCGCAGGCCACCGTAGTTCACTGGCAAGCTCGGGAGAGGGAAGGTACGGAGTCCCGAAGGCGATCGAAGCGAAAGGGGGCTTCAATCTAAAATGTAACCACTTGATGTCACTGTTTCTTCTTTAAAATCAGCAGTGAAAACATGGTAAATGCGTTAAAATCGAATAAAAATAAAAGCTTAACCGTTCATATCCATCATATAGAACACAACTTGAATTTGCCGCCCCCAGCACTGCATTCTTTGTTCAAATCAATTGAACTTTGACCCAATTTGCATCTGACCTTTTGAAAGGGCAACCATTGAGATACAAGCTGTATGTGACGTAATGAGAAGTGACGGACAGATTTTTGCAGTTTTCCCGTTGTTTACCTTTTCCGCCATCGCTGTCCAATTAGCCAGGAGGCTAAGCCCAGCACAAGTGAAAGCTAGCTCGCTTCGGCTCTGCGCCCTAGCTGGCGGCAAGCGAAGAGCGAATCACCGGTAAACAAGACACAGTGGACGTCACTTCCTCTAGATGTAAAGACAACCCCAGCTCAGTTCTTCCTCAAGTCTGATGAGCTGGATCTCGCGTATAGCCTCTTTAATTGGGAAATGTTACCCTGAGGGGCAGAAGCAACCAGTAATATCTCCCCTAGAGTTTAGACACTGGTGGATCAGGATAAATGGAGTCTGACTTGACTGGCGGTTACAAGAGAGAAGGTTCAGCCCATCTCAACCTCCTCAGAAGCAAAGTGGTCTTGATCAGCCACTATGTTAGTTCTGGTCTGTGCTGTGGCGTTGGCTCTCTCATTCCCACTGAATCACTGTGTCTCTGCAGAAAGTTAAAGTTTTACCTAAAGGCTTATCGATAATCCTCTATCTTCAGCACTCTTCCTCTCACACACACACACACACACACACACACACACACACACACACACACACACACACACACACTCTCTCGCATGCAGACACGCACGCACACACACACACATATTTCTGCCTAAATCCTGTCTGGCCCGAAAGCAAACCGGGGCTGCCAGGAGAGTCGGGGATCCTGCTGTGATCCCATCGCAGTACCGACAGAAGCACAATTTGATATTTACACAAGCCGTAGGGAGTTTGGCTGCCTTCACCTGTTAGGGCCGCTTACGGGAACAGACCGCTGTTTCACACACAGTCAGCGACTTTTGCTAAAGTGGTGACATGTCGTGGGCCACCTGCGTGGGACCGTGGCGGGGGGGTGGAGGGTTTATTTCTAGGACTGGACAGGAATCTACACATGCAGTCATTTTAACCACAGGCCACCTGCGGACAGAGCTTTGTGAGGAGAGCTGAGCCTTTTCAACAACAACAAAAACAGATGTTCGTCATGTTGCCGAAGCAGTTAAACCAGTCAGGGTTTAATCAGTGATAGATCTTTAGTTTCTATCAGGGAACCCAGTGGAGGTGCCCCTCAGGATCAATTCCCCTTCAAACAAATGGAACAGAAAATTTTGCCCTATGTTTAAACTCCAAAACTGATGCATCACTGGCCTTTGACTTCTTTGGAAGAAGTGGTCTAAGGGGGCCAGAGACAAACCTTGGCTGGAGTGGAGTCACAAACTCAAGAGAGGTGTCTATGTCTGTAATTTCCTCATAAGGTGGGGGGGTTTATTGACAGGTTTTGTGCTACAGTCATGCAAAATTTGTTTGGCTTGACTGTTTTTGCTGAGAAAAATACCTTCACCGCACTTTCTCAAGAGTTATTCTTTAACCAATATCCATATGCAGATCAAGAGGTGGAAGCAATCTGACCAACTAAACCATTTTTCCACATTTCAGAGTATTAAGAATTTAAAGGCAACCGCATTGTAACGTCGTTGAAGAGGTTGCCTGCGGGCTCTTTAAATCATTCAAGCTGAAAGCACTAAGATGAATAAACCTCGGATACGACACAGCAGAGAAGACCAGAGCAGCAGTTGTTTAGTTCTTAAAGTCATTCTTCCCTTTTTCTCTCGCCGATAATGACGCCGATTAATGATGACAGCAATGGAATGTATGAAAACATTGGGGTCAACGCTTTAAAGTGACGTCGTCATTAACGTCCTGTGATATTACAACCAGGCGTTAAATTAGCCCCGTTCCCTTCCACTGCACTTGGCAGTGACATGGCACGAAGGGAAGCCACCGAAACCCAACAGACAAGTGTTTTGTGGATTCAGTTGGACCACGAGGTTCACGCTCATCAATATTAACCCGGCCCCAAGTGACTCTGATGTCTCCTACCAACCTACAGTCCCAGATACGGCTGCTCGCGCTCTCACTCCGCACTAATTCAGTGCTGAATAATTAAAGGGACTCAATACACACGTTGGTAATTGCGCGGAGGGCATTGGTGACGAGCGTGAGCGGCCGGTGTAACGAGGCCACTCGGCTGCGCCGGGAGACTTTGTTTTCCCGGCCGAGGACGGCGAGTAAACGAACCTGCGGCCTTCTGCAGCCACGTGGAGGCCGCGAGACGACTGACGCGACATGTTGTAACAAGTCAGCGGCTTTGAAATGATGAATAAATGAGCGAGCGACCCAGAGTGAACTATGTCTTTTTTAACATCTTTTCCCTGCAGCTTCTGGAACAAAAGCGGAGGAGTAACACGACGATGTGCACACGCGTGCATTAATTTTGCACGCAGTGTCTTTGGTTGATGTACTTTCCATGCCACTTAACGCCTCCAGTGACTTAAGTTAACTTGCCATTGAAGAGTTTACTACTTTTTAATTACTACTTCTTTTTTTTTTTTTTTCTAAATGCCATTTCAAGTCATGCACTTTTTATAAAAGCACTTTCTTGTGTACTTTAATGTCTGTGATGGCTTTGCAGCTTTAACCATGTCATCTACATTTAAGAACTTTTCTAGATGAATTGAACAGAGAACATGTGATGTGACCTAAAAACATTTTCTGGTAACACTTGAATGGGTTTGCATAAGTCTGGCATGGTGGTGTCAAAATAGTGTATACTCACAGTACAATAAAAGTAATGTGGTTTTCCTACCCTTAGAATGGTTCTTATATGTTTATAAGAATATATATATATAGAACAAGGCTTCAGATTAGCTGCCATCTTGCACGACCATATTTTTAAGGAAGCTGGGGATCGACAATCCAGTCCACCTCACAGTTCATTTCATGTTGTGGGACTTAAGTGAAAGAGAGCTGCAATATAAAATGGAACCACTTAATGTTGGCGTTTCTCCTTAAAGAAAATCTCCTCATGACACACATTACTTAACATTTAAGTGTCATTCTGTAAATTACCTTAACCAATGTCAACTTGGCATTTAAATTGAGATAATTCAAGTAAAATGTTACCCACTGTCTTTCCTTCAATAATAATGTCAACTCTTTACGCGCTCAGCTGCGTCTGCTCAAAGTCTCAAGTTACTATGAGCCACCATGTCGGGCAGTGAGGCTTCACTTGATTGGCCTAAACAAATGGTACTCTCAATAGAAACTATTGCAATTGAAGCCATTCTCTGTAATATGTATTGTGTACTCATACCACAGTGTATTTCAGTTGTAATGTACTTGCGTGCCATCAGATGGCGCTAAAAGTCACAAACTGGACCTTTAAGACATAAAAACCAAGCCTCTGTATTTTTCTTCTGTAGATTGACACTGTGGCAAAACTTTATGCGTGCTGACCACTGATTCCTCGACTGATTAGAGCACTAGAGCAAGTACTGTCCGCCTGTAATTGCCCACCCCTGGACTACAGAGCAAAAGCAATGGTACTGAAAATAAAACAGAGCAGAATGTTCACCGCAATTACAGCTGATAAAATGTCAATGAATGTGCTAAAATAATATGCACTTTCTATGCTTGTCACTGCTGTGTATCTGTGTGTTTAGAGAAACCAGGATACATAAATGACAAATGAGGAAGGTAGTAACCATTTTTTAGTGCAGTGGGAGGAGAGAGGAAAATCAGGTCACATTACAGCAGGAAACAAAAGAAAGAAACGTGCGGAAACTCATTTATTTTTTACCTGTACAGGCACAAATACCCCTGCCTGCACAGCTTAACATCCTGTCAGCTTTAAACTGAAAGGACACTTTGTTCATTGAGCTCAGGTCCACTGCAACAAGGTCACAAACACACGCACACACACACACACACACACACACACACACACACACACTAAAGAGCAGCTACACTCATCACTCTTCTCACCGGGTCATCGCGAACCACTAAGGAAAACTCTCTGCTGCCGACCTTTCCTGTGATGTCGCACACAGACACACACTAGGAAGAGGACACACTCTCATCTCTCTCATCCGAACTAACCGAGAACAGCAGCATCGGGGCGGCAAAGAAGAGAGTTTTCTGACCTGAACGACAGCGAGGGTCAGGGGAGGAGGAGGGAGCAGAGCAGAGCAGAGATGAAAGTGCCTGGATGGCGGGGAAATTAAGAGGAAACCCTGTCAGGAGCGTCTTTCACACATGAAGTGCTGCGCTGGAGTCACTGGAGTCGAACTGGGAGGGCTGGACGTGTGAACACACACGTCGCCCTGGTCGCCTCTCATCTCTGAGCTGCCTCTCTTGCGGCGCAAAGAAACGCTGCTGCAATCACGATGCAGCCGGAATGTGCGGAAGTATATTGTAAAATGTGGATGGAGTGTTTTAAAGAGCAACATTATATCTGTTTCTATCTCATGTTTCATTGTTGTTGTTTGTTTTTTAAATCTCTTTGGCACAGTTGCAAAGCAGCCACTAACTCTGCAGGGAACCACCAGCTGCAGTTCCTGCAACAACAAAAAAATGAAATTCATTAAACAGTGTTTATTCCATGATAAAATGGGAACCAAGCATTTAATCTGATGATACCACCTCAGTGCTGGAGGGCTCCTGCCTCCACTCGCGGCCTGAAAGTGCGGCAGCGATATAATAAGCATGACGTGCCTCACGCAGACGACTGAATAATCCGCACGTGGCACTTAATGCTGAGCCGAACTTTAAATGGCACTTTTGCAGTGCGACACGTTAAAAATAGCCGATGAGTGTGCAGTGGTGCTGCCGCGAAAACATAGCTTCCTGATGTTGGCAGCATGTGTGACAAAAAAAAGATGATTCCTGACAGCACGTGGGCTGATACTTGATGTCACCACCCTGTGACGACCGGCGATATGCCTCAGCATTAAACAATGTTTTTGTAAAATGAGTTCTGAAGAAAAAGCAGCATCAGCAGCAGCATCCAGGCTAACCTCTCACTAAACCTCTCTTAGCTGCACTCTGTTCACCCACTGAATGCTGCTTGCTGAGACATAAGACTACATTCAATATTGCAAGGAGTTCCCGCGTTAAAGAAAAGACTCAAAATGAGGCTCCCCATGCAGTGTCACCTTCTCTGTTGTCCGTTATGCTGCAACAGTTATGTGTTTTTGTAAATTAAACTGCCACTTGACACTTTTAAATTCTCTTTTTTCACACTTTCTCTATTCCTTGCATGCAAAATAACGTCGGGTTTTGCCACACCAATATTTCGCCTCCATGTAACAAATATAGTCTTTGAATCTTGAACCATACACACACTGCAATGTGTGTGCCGGGTGACAGTGTTGTGATTTTATGTCGTACGGAAAGGAAGTGGCCGTCCTGAACAACCAACCTGGTGTCTTCGCAACAAAGACGTTCTAAATTGCCCCGACGCAGCATCGCTGCGGAGACGCGGTACCTGCTGTCTGTGTTTTACCATAGGCGTCGGCGGTGGTGGTTGTAGAGGGGCAGACTGTGGAGGAAACCCAGCTGCAGTCGCTGTGAGGTGCCGAACCTCAATGCTGATCTTTCCAAACAGACGCAGTGGGGAGAGGCGCCTGTCGAGTGTGAGCACTTAAATTTTTGCAAGGCTTTTTTCGAGAGCTGCTAAAACTAATGTTAATCAAGGAAAAGCGTCCTCTGGTGAGAGGGCTAGATTCCACTTAATGCATAATTCACTATGTGGATGACTCAATTAGAAGGACGCTTCTGCAGAATCTGCAGGGATACGCTTTCTCTAAGTTTCTGCTAACAGCTGGGCAGCGACAGGGCTGACTGGGCTGCACTCGAGCCCGTCAGTTTTTGTTGGAGTGCAGATGCAAATGAAGTTCCGGTGAATATGAGTCAAAGTTCCGTTTCCTGAGTTCACATCTCAGCACCTCCCAAAATTAAAAGGTCAAGTGTGAACGACAACAAAGAGCAGATAGACGTCCGGCGTGTTTTCAAGCTGGTTGCCATGAGCAGCGACGTGAAACAAAGCAGCATCTCTCGGGTGAATGACGCAGAGGAGCCACTTTACATGAGTGTGCCATCCGGAATAATGGCGTTTTTGACTCGCTCCTCTTCAGTTTTGGCAAGTGATGACCAAAGATTGAGTAAAACAGTCTAAAAAAGCGCAACCAGAGCCGTCGCTTCCCCTGCCAGGAAGCCACTTTCTGACAAAACACACAGGCCCATTTGGTGAAATAGATATTTTCCAACCTGTCGGACACAGAGACGGATTTCAGCGACCAGGCAATCTCAGCATCCAGCTGGGCAGGGCGCTGACAAAGCGGCAGAACCGTTCGTGGTTTGTGGAATTGTTGAATTTCATCTCTTTTCCAGCCACATCATGTGGTGTTAAACTGAATATAACAGGTGGATGAAAGCCTGCTGGTCTTCCGATTTGTTTCTGCGAAACCTTTTCTTTTGTGTCCGTAGGGGGGCGCTGCATTATTTACGACCTGCGGCAGCCTCGCAACTTGTGATGACCCTCCATTACCTGGTGATCACAGCCAGTTGCAGTGAAATTGAGCGTGAAATGACGCGGCTTCCCCGGGAATAAACTCTGCTGCTTTGATCCCGTTCCTGCATCTCTGCACGTCGCAGTGGGACACCCGGTCGTGAAAACTCTTCAGATAATTAATTAATGTGTTGGTGCGTTCGGTGCCTTGATCTCTAACCTCATTTTGTAGGAGGCCTAAACAAAAACAAAAACAATTTGAAAGGGTCGGAAAACGTGGTACTCCATCGCATTGCGTGCAGCCCGGCGCTGCAGTGTCAAGAAGAGGAGATTTAAATAGTTTACGCTGTGCTAGATGCAGCTAGGAGGAAGATTTCAGCATCTGCAGACGCCTGCTGAGCACATTCAGAATGAAATACATCAGCAGGCGATTTGAGATTTGAAGTTTTGCAGCCTTTTGCACTTTGCTGGGTCCTGCAGCTGAGTGCGGACAGCAGCAAAACCTAATCATCGCTTTACAATGCATCGTTTTTACACGTCTCCATCCGCTGATCTCTTCCCCCCTCGGCTACAACCTACAGCGAACACAGCTCCGCTTTGAAGTGGATTCTCTAGCTGGCCCCTGCGCCCACAGCGATCTTGTGATGAGCAGACAAACCGGCAATTTCCTTGCTTCTCACTTGGCCGCTGCTTGCACGACTGTAAATGTGGGAGATCTAAAGCCGTCAGCCTGCAGAGGAACAGGAGCACTTAAGCCCGGCAAAACTTTTCTTTAACTTCAGTTACGCACGTGCACAGGCTGCCCTGGTCATTTACGGCGTCAAGCCGGCAACTAAAGGCAGAAGGTGCTGATTTGGTGAGTGTGCAGGGCGCGGATTATGCTCACGGACGATGAAATTAATGCCTGAATAAAACTGCACATACGGTCGGAAACGGGAGCCCCGAACAATTGAAGGGATGAAGGTGAGGTGCCAGAGCGCAGTCATCAAGGTTTGCAGTGCAAATAGTAATAACAGAGTCATTTATATTCATTAAGACTGGAGCAGGTATCTTCCCAGCACAGCTCAAATTATACTAACCAATCTTGTGGAGGCTACAGTATTTTCTTTAGCAATATGATGTTCTAAGGGATCGCTTCTCGTGTTTAACTTCTAGTGTGTAAACTTGTCCATGTGTGTTCAGCTTTGCTGGAATCATTTTGACTAAAGGTCTAAATCAGGACAGAGGAAAGTCACAGATACACTTCACATCACTTTTTTCTGAAGACAGCAAATAAGCTCTGGATTCACCAGAAACATGACGGCTCTCTAGAACTGATCGGATTTTGAAATTGAGGACCTCACTTTTTTGTTTATGAGTAGCATCAACTGAGAGCCGGTAGGCAGTGTTCTGGCAAAAATCAGGCGAGTGAAGACGCTGAAACAATCACTGCTGAACTGATGAGCTGCATGATGTTTCATTCACTCAAGCCTAAAGCAGTGACGTTCCTACATAGTTAGAAATATATATGTATATCTATGTGTATTTGTTTATGTGTTTGTGTGTGTGTATATATATACATACACATATATATATATATATATATATATATATATATATATACATATATATATATATATATATATATATATATATATATATATATATATATACATATATATATATATATATATATATATATATATATATATATATATATATATATATACATATACATATATATATATGTACATATGTCTGTATATATGTATATATATATTCATATATATACATATATATATACATATACATATATACATATATATATGACTTTTTTTTTCAATGGAACTTGCTATTACTTGCATTTTTCCTGTTGGCTCTTCATTTAGGAAACATTCCACCCAGTGTCCCTGACTTTTACAGCACGGCAAGGAACATTTTCACGGAGGAAAATGGAATCTCTGACTCCTCGGCGAGATCGGACCGTCCTTGACTTGCAGAATTTAGAATTAAACGCAAGGTTCAAACATCCGACGCATCGGCCCCTTGCGGAAATGGGCTGAGCCCAGACCGGAAGAAACAAATTATCGGCGCAGTGACATTTGAAGGCTCCCGGCCTGTGATTCAGACAGCACCACCCAGGCCGCGTTGTGCCTAATCGGCCGAGAGATGGGCTGACCTGAGCGGCGCCTTAAAGAAGCTCATTTCCGCCACGCGGCGCTGCACCTGGCTGCAGCGCTAGCCTCTGGGGGAAGGTGAGGGGGACGGTGGGGAGGGGGCAGCGAGTGGGTGGGCAGCGGCCCTGCCTTCTCGCCTCGTGTCACCGCTGAGAGGCTTAAGACTGGGCCATCAATACAGACATTAGAATGAATAAAGGATTAGCACAGGCTAGACTGCGTCTCAATGGGCAGCGCAGTGAAAAGCCATCCAAGCCAGGGAGGCATTAGACCTCAAGTCAATGGGATCGCTGCAACTCACTGCGTGGGAGGTGGGGGGCGGGTTTAATACGACTTCGCCAAAACATCCTAATCTCCCGCCTGCTTGTGCTGTCGATACGGGCGGGCCGTCCACCTGATTTGAAGTTTCAATTCAACAGCAAATCGATCCGCCGGCCGCTCCCGATGCAAGATTCATGCAGAGGCTTGACCAAAAACAACATAGAAAAAATATGATCTCACGCCAGCAAAGCCAATCAGGGTCTGAATCAGGGTCCACCACACAAGCAGCTCAGCAGGAGGACAGACATGAGCGGGAAACGGACCCCGTTAATCGAGGCTAATACCAAAATGACTTCCCCACTCCCCCTGCTTCCCACGTGCCATTTTGCACCAGCTTCAGAGCTCCAACCACACCCCCACCTCTGGTAACACCACCGCCACCACCACCGCAGTGGCAACAGCGGCTCCGTCGCCTCAATCAATTCCTCCTGACGTGAAGAGAGGAGAGAGGGGGAGAAGGAGAGAAGAAAAGAATGAGAAGCTGATTCTTCACAGTGCCTCAGAAGTAGGGCAAGGATAGTCCCTGCAGGGAGCAGCGGGAGGGGGCTGGAGAGGAGGGGAGGCGGTGGTAGGGATGGGGCGCTCACGGTTGGCTCGTCTCATTGGCTGCGTGAGGAGGTGATGTCATCCGCCGGGGGCCCAGCGGGGCCCTGCGGCGGCGGCAGAGGGACCAGAGGAGAATACGATGAGGGAAAGCTCCACGGCTGAAGTGTCAAATATGTGAGGTTCCAAAAATATAAAAAAAATGTGGTTCCAAGATCAAAGGGGACTTTGTTGTTATAGTGGCGGCCGGCTTAAAACTCAAACCTCGCTTCAAATCCTGCTAATTATTATATCGAGACTTCCCAGCTGCGCTTTAATGTCTCCATCCCCCTGGATGATGAACGGGATCAGAGGGGGTTCTGAAAAATAATAAAGAAATAAAAAGCCTGACTCTCACTCGCAGAGCTGCCTCTCATTTTTTCAGCGTGAAGCAGCATTTTCTTCTCTTCTCCTTAAGAGACACTCGGAGGAGGGAGGCATCAGGGAGGAAGAGCGCGGCTTTCCACGAAGGTCACGGCGACCGAAAAACCCACCAGACGCGCAGTCCTCCTCGTCGGCGCCGTTCTCGCAGTCCTTCTCGCCGTCGCAGCGCCACGACATCGACACGCACTTGTTGGTGGCTCCCCCGCAGTCGAATTTCTCCGGCGGGCACGTCTGCTTGCCTGCAGACGGGAAGATAAACGGTGACGGGTGAGATCAGTGACCAGGAGTTTTATGGCGCCATAAAGGCAGACAGAAAAACATCGGGCGTGCACGACTCGTCCGTGCCACACACAAAAGCAGTGAAAGCCGATCCAATCCAGCAACAGCAGCGGCCTTTCTGGCCCATTGATTTCGCTGTCTGGACGGACGGCCCCTCGTGATGAGGCTCGGAGGAAAGGACAATGGTGAAATACAGCCAACACGATGGCTGACGGGGCAAAAGAACAACTCAGACCACCAGCCACTCTGCTCCTTCACCGCCCCCCCGCCCCCACCACTGCCAATCTGTTCCAGTTGGCACCGGTTGTCGCTTAGATCCACGTTACACTGCGTTTAATATGAGGCGCTCCGTTAATTATACATGTTTGCCCACAGTGCAGCCTCTGGCTCCGAGGAGAATCAAAAGGGTCAGCCCACACGGCCAATCGTCTCTTTTACTTGTTCACATTTCACTTAGCGACAGTGGGCTTTTTTGTTTCTTTGCCTGCGCTGCCGCCTGCGTGCCTGTGATTAGCGGCCGTCCCTCTCCGGCAAACACCATCTGTCCAAAGAATTGCTTCAAACTTCAAGGGCATCTGATTTATTCTATATGTTTATCTCATTAGTTTCTTAAAATCCTGCACCTCATCCTTTGATTGAATTCTTTCAATCATTTTCTACTTTGTGTGTTACAGAAGCTTGAGCTAATTTTAGCCTTTCGATTCGATTTTCCACAAGCCAGACTTAGACTTCTGTGTGAAAGATAGGTTGTTTGGTTGGTAAAGTCTATTATTACACATTAAAGAATGTGTTATCTAAAAAAAAGATTATTTTTTATAGCTTCAATCCACACACACGTGCCATCTGAAATCAAAGTTGCCGATCAAACCACCGCTCACTGGAAGGCGCGTCTTGGCTAAAAATAAATCAACGCCATGGGACGATGAGTTAGCAGAGCGTCAACACGGTCTGCGATCAGTATTAATTACGAGGTTTCCTGCAGAATCTGCGACGCAGTCGCTAGCCGCGAAAGGTGAAACATGTTGTCGGTAATTGGAGGCGACAGGGACACGGTCTGCCAAACCATCTTTCCAAACAGAGCGCATCTGTCTGTACCTGAGTACGTTTGTTGCGCTTTAAAATTGGGGTTAGTGTAAATCTCACATGCGAAAGGATTTTTAAACAAGGAACTGTATGTGTAAGTCAGAGGGAAATTTACATCCGAGCCTCTGAACAGCGCAGCGCTTTTATTCTGGGGTTGAAAGGTTTTGTTTGTTTCACTTGAATTACAGGAGCGGAAAAAGAGAAAATCATGATCAGCTGCTTGGCTGTTAAAAGCATGAAATGAAATGAAATTTCTTCAAAGTCTGAATAATAAATTTGCCTCGCAGAAGAAAGATGCCCTGCTGTGAAGTGAAGGCAGTTTATTTATGCAGACCACACCACAACAAAAATAACGCAACAGTACCTCGCACTCCAGAGTACAGGTTGCCATTTAGAGAAAAAGAAAGTTAATAATCATAGTAAAATATCTAAGTGCTTTAATAGAAAGGTACACACAAACTGGTGACCACCACGATCATGTTTGAGTGAGAAGCTTTGATTTTTAGCCGTTCGCTTCCTACAGCAGGCGACGAGGTGGTAGCTGGCGAGAGCGACAGGATAATGGCCGATGCAGACACGCACAGGCACGCGCGCGCACACACACTGACACACTTACACAGTAACACAGCATCCATCACTTCAGGGGTCGTTAGGCCGACATCAAACCACCTAATCTGAGTCTGTGCACTGAAAAAATTAATGATTAAGGTGACGGTGATACGCTGCTTGCTCCCAAAAGAAATGTGTGTGTGTCGCTAAAAGATGACCAACCAACCAACACACACGTCCTCTCTGTAGACCAAAACTAAAATGATCAATTTACTGATGGTTCAATGTGGAAATTCTGAGTTGTTATCCTGTTTGACCATCCAGCTCTTTAATTGGCCACACGGTTCACTGACAAAAAGACATGAGCAGCATTTTGAAGAATAATCAAAGGCAAAAAAAATCAAAATATTTGGGTTGAATATTTGTTCCAGTATTTGATGTCGTGAGTTGGAGTGATTTCTGTTTGCCAGACAGCATAACGGACAGACAGACGGAAAGCGAGGAAAGATTAGAAAGAGAAAATCTAAAGAAAAATAAATAAATAAGCGGCGCGGTGACTCCAAAAGGCAGACGGGCTGGCCACAGACAAGCTGAGAAGGAGGAGAGAGAGAGAGAAAAATCAGAGTAACGCCTGAGATGAAAGAGATGAGGAGGTGGAATGTGTGAGCGAGGAAATCACACGGTGGCTGAATGGCTTTAGGAGCAAAGCAGGTCTGAGAAGAAGCGAGAAATGACGAAAACTAAAGGGGGACGTGAGATGATCAGTGAAAGAGAGGCGCAGGGGGGGCGGCATCAGAAAAACAAAGGTCCAAGGTAAAATTTAAAAAAACAAAACGTTGTGGAGCTTAACAGGGGAAAAGAGCCGCTCGTTCTGATCAACAGCAAGCACCTGTGGTATTATCCAAGTGTCTGGAAGACGCAGGAGTCGGATTTGACTTGAATTAGCGATGAATGTCCACTGTAGTCTCCATTCAGGTTGACAAAGCTGTGACGCACACATGCAGTGGTTTCTGTTCTTTTTTATCCAAGGCTGCTTGGCCACAACAGGCATCTATTAGCCGCATGATTTTCCCTCGTGAACCTCAAGGTTTATTTCGAGTACTTTGGCAATTCTTAACCTCCAGTGAACTTAAAATGCATATGTAAGTTGATGAGAACGTACCACTCATTTACTTAAAAATGAGTGAAAATTTCTATTTCGAGCAAACCGCAACTTCAAAGGAGACTCACAAAAAGCAAGATGCCGCTTGACGGAGGAGCCGAAAGAGTCAAACTGTGCCGTGACCTTTCAATTATCACCCTAACGCCAAATCGAAGGTGCCGTCGACGAGCGGAGGAGGCTGGAGGCTGGACGGTGAGGAGCGGCAGGCGGCAGACTCACAGGGAAGAAGCTTTTCTTCTTGCTGATACACTTTAATGAAGGACGTGTTGCGCCCCAGTCGCTAAAACAAGAAAGCTCAGTGAGAACTCCTGATTGGCGAGACGCAGACATCGTCAAAACACAGGGTGAGTGTTGAGGTTGAGGCGGCAATCACTCACCGCCTGAGTGAAAAATGAAGGTTCGCCTCTGCTTCACTTATTCTTATCTTCAGCTTGTGCTGAAAGAGGTTTTTCATTGTCACCATCGGGCTGTCAGGGTTTAGCTTGTTATTCCAGAGGGCCTTTTTCCCCCTGGTAATGGCTACAGTGGAGAAGCACATAAACACTTCAATTTGTCGACTGCACCCAAAATGCAGGTGTAATAAGCGGCGCGGAGCATAAACGTGTGAAGGTAATGGGATTTAATGCACTCACAACAAGCGCTGCACGATAACGCAAAATGATACGGAGCTCCGGAAGTAACGATCATCCCTGTAATTACATATCTGCTTCCCTTCACCTCGCAGCGCTGCCAAATCAGTGCGATTCAAAGTCCAAAATATGATACATCCATCTGGAGTAGCACCAATCTGAAGCATTCTCAGAAAGTCTAAGCTTGAAGTGAACAATCAACATTCTTTAAGATGTTACAAAAGCAGAAAGTGACTGCGGGAGGCTGCCCTTAAGAAGCACAGAAGAAGATGATGAAGAATTCAGGAAGTGGATGCAGGCCTTGCTAGCTGCTGAAGAGATTAGCGTTAATGCTGAACAGCGGCTTCTTTATCAGAACTGGACTGCACTTTCACATTAAAAGAAGAACAAAGCGGAGCAATGAAGGTTTTTCTCAGGGGAAAATAACTTTCCGCCTTAATCCCAGCTGGCTCTGGAAAGAGTTGAACCCTGGGACGTATTACAGTTTACTGGTGGACGGTAAAACACATCTTAGGTGGCTTCTTACATCAATACGATGTCAAGAGCTGTTGCCATCTCACAATTAGCCTCCCTTTTCCAAATGCTTCTCTTTAACAGGGACATTTTATGACACTCCAATGACTCATCCTGCAGATGCTTGACGGTGTGTTTATATGCATCTTTCCGAATTCAGAATGTCGAAAATATGTTGAAAAACACCAGTTGATTCTCTGGACTTATTTTTTTTTAAATAATAAGTCGCTCGGCTGAGTGCATCAGTCAGTCGAGTTTCCTAACAAAGGCTTCTCATCAGCCTTCCTGCCGCTGCAAAGAAAAGTAGTGAGTCATGTTTCAGATTCACTGCTTCATTAAACCGGTTAGCGCAGCCGCGTCCTCCTCTCTGAATTATAGATCCAGTACAGCGGAGAACACTTGCTGCCTGCAAACTACCAGATGGAAGAAACTGTTATTTCCAGCAAAGTGCATTAGTGAGCAGCATGCTGTGGCACGCAGCAAGGGTGAGGAGCAAGTGTTGCACCAGAGGCCGCTGGATGTGTGTGAATAATGTGCTCCTGCTGAATTACAAAAAAAAAAAAAAGAAAAATCAGCGTGCCTGTTTCAATAACACAGGTAGAAGCTCCCAAAGCTCCACAATACTGCACCAAGACGTTCCTTCAATCCAAAATCCCCTCCAAAGAAAAACATCCCTCAACGTGATAAAGTCAAGTACAAAAAGCAGAATTGTGTCTTACTATTGTGGCAACAAACACAAAATGGAACTTCAAGCTCAATTTCTCCAGGGATCCAAAGTTATGGGTCCGAATCCTTTCAAGAAAATATCTGTAATCCCAGACTAGTTGCGTTTGTGCTCGCTTGAAAGACTTGAAGCTGATGGTGGATTTAAAATGAAGAGTTCCATCTGTTTGATGGGTGACATCCTGGCAAAATGAAAAGACGCCTCAAGACAGATGAACTTCCCCCTCGCGCCTGTCAACTCCTAAAAATAAACTCTGGAAGGCGGAGAGGACAAAGTGACAAGGAGAACTGGGCTGAACTCAGCACTATCTTTTTTATTCTTTTTTTCTTTTTTTTTGTCGTCAGAAAGTGTCAAGAAGCCGACAGAAGTGACAAGAGGAGACCAAACAAGTTGTCTGGAGGGGCCGGGACGCGGCTGCACAGCTGGCTGCGGTGGCCCACTTCCTCCTTGATTACACATTAATCTAACGCAGGAGCGTTGAGCCCCGGCACTTCACGTGTCCCTCCGCAGAGTCATTCATATTTCAGCGGCTCCCTCCCTCGCTGTGGTCCCCAATTTGAATTCTTAATATGGCGGTGTAACGCTACTCCAGCGTGTAATTGTTCATCTACTCGCTGAGCCAGAATGATTGTGGCACAGATGTCTGAGGTCCCAAAATGCCAAGCGTGGGTGTGTGTGTGGGGGGGTGAGGGTCGGCTTTCCGTGCACTATCCGTTTTGCGCACGAAAGAGGACGTACGGAGGAGCGGAATGAATAAGGCAGGAGAGGGGAGGATTCCTGCATGTGAGGTTTTGCGCACGTACAGGAACTGGAGCGCGATGCATTAAGGTGCACTTTCCGTGATGTAATTAGCCCTGCTGCACTATTTACATAATGGCTCATTTCGTGTCTCCATTACGGCGTAAAGTTCTGCTCTCCACTCCATGTGAAGTGGCAAACCTTCCGCAAGGTTCAGCTGATGGATGCCGAGCCCGTCGCCCGTGCGGGAAAGGTCCCCGTGTTCCACCCACTTTTGAGCGGTGGAGCAGCCTGGGATGAGTGACTATCCAAAAATAGATCTCCAGAAACCTCCAGCGTCATTTAGCCCTGTGTTTACGGCCTCCTACAAAAAACACTAGGTTTTAGCTTTCTGCTAAAACTGATGTTTTGTTGGAGCATCCACACCTCAGGTTATCCACAGACCGTGGGAGGGGTCATAGAGCCCTTTGGGACATCACAAACGGCTGATTTCCAAGACTCTCTCACACAGTTTGAAGCATGGACTTTTCTCAGCTGTGGGGAGTTCACTGATGTGACAGTGACACATTATTGCAAACAGACACGGATCAATAGAGTATTGTGTTTCTGAATACGGGACCCTTTAATCAAAGCCCTGACCCCCAAGATTAATGATACTAATCTTTCCGGCTGAATGCTGTTGTATTTTCAGAGTGCTTCTTCTGACCGATGTACGCGTCTCATTACTGCTTTGTGTTGCTACCAAGTGGCTGACAGGTAATCTACCAGCAGAACCAGGTTAATGAAATGCATCATGAGAGCCACTCAGAGGAGGCCTTCGCCCAAGATGAAGCGTGCCGATTCCACCAATGATCGTCCTCAAGTCTTTATTTTCCTTTTTCCTCGTGTCTCTTCAGCGTGATTGCGGCTGTGATGCTTCCACTTCACACTGAACGGCAGCTGAGACCGAGTGGCTCTCATTAACAATGGCTCTGATCAGGATAAATACCCAGACTGGAAACACAATAGAGGGACCGCTGCAGCACTGGGCACGACAACCTGTTGTCGATGAACGCTCAGAAAAACTAAGGAGTAAAAAGAAAAGATAATGAAGAGAAAAAAATAAGAAACAAATGGCAGTTAAAAGACACCTGGTGTGAGCTAAGGCTACATTTAAAAACAGTTTTGCTGCTCAGTTTTTTTTTTTTTTTTACTTCTACAGTAAAACATCACATTAATCCATCAGGGATTTCCATATAAATGGCTTTCTTCTTCTCAGCCCAGATTTCTATCTCTTCATTCTGCAGCCAAGAGATGAGGCTTCCTTCATTTATCTTTAATTGGATTTCCAATATAAACTTGTTATCCTTCACAGGTCCCTTTATGTCTCCCTCTTTGCCCTCAAAACTTTTCCGGGGTGGCATTAAAGGCTTTGCGTGCCCCCTACATTATTCATCCAGCTGAATCACACACCCACAACCAGCGAGATCCAACAAAACTGGGATGGAAATCCTGCGAAAGATTCACTCGCCGCCCGTCTTGATTTTAATTTTCTGCTCGGCGAAACGCATTTTAATTCCTTCCCACATTTTGTTCAAAAAAACAAAAAAAAAACATTTGAAGATGAGAGTGCAGTGACGCTGCAGACTGCATGCTAAATATATGTTTCAATACTCGGACCGTCAGCTGCTGTCATTTTACGGCAAGGTTAACCGCAGCCGCCGCTGGGCTGTGATTGGTCGTGTGAACGGATGTTTTCAGAGCGGTGATTTGAAACGATAAGGAGGCCGCAAGGAAGAGGTGTTGCCACAAAAACTAGGAGAATTTCCAAGCACAAATCCTGGCCAGTGGGCCAGTGGGGTGTTTCTCTTGTTTTTCAATATCTATTGTAACCGTTTTAAAGAAAAGGTAAGTTCAGTTTGTGCTTATTAAACAACAGCTAAACAAAAATTTTCTCCACTGATTTGAAATCACAATATGTCCACAACATCATCAAGACCACAATATTGATGAGCACAAGTTGCTTAAACAGGAGGGCTTATAGTCTGGATTAAAACTAAATGGAAAAATACTCACGTATTATTTATTAAGGCAAAAAATTTTAACACGTTCAATTAAGAGTTTGGGAGAAAAATGACAACATCGTATTTTTTGCCTCAGCCTGCAGGAAAAGAATTCAGAACAGCTTTACGTCAACAAGCTTTGTTTTGTCGTTGCTTTGACTTGAGGCGCTGACGTCTCGCCGCCGCTTTACATTTCATGAGGGACCGAAAACTGAGTCCCATAGTGAAAATCTAAATATTTGTTGGCGCAACACTGGGATTTGCCTCGAGGTGAAGTCGTGGTTCGCTCTGAAAATCTGGTCAGACAACAACGTGCGGCAGAAATGTGTTTTTCTTACACAAATAGAGGCTCCGCAGTGTGAGGCTATTGTTCAAAGACATTCTTATATTCTTCTACACTTTGTTTCCTAGGAGGAGACCTTGAGACAACATAGAAAGAGCGCAGATCTGTTATGTTCAGATCTGCTCTCTTTCTCCATCCCCCACGCAGCCATTTATCAGCTCGGTCTGGAAACCCGGGAGAGGCGAAAGAGAAAGAAGACGAGAGAAATCAGCTCCTAAGAAAGAGAAGAATTAACTGACGCTGCAGACCTCCTACGCATGAAGGCACGGCCTCATCTCGGCGACAACGCCTCATGTGAGAGGCAGCCGTGGCCCCTGCGCAAGCCGTGAAACGGCGTCGAGGTGCGGCGTGCGTGGGCCGCTGAACAGCAGCCAGCGTCGAGATGACAGGAGGAATTAGTGTCTCGAAAAAGAGGTCTGTCGAAAAGCAAATGAAATCCTGTCTGGGGCGTCTGACGTGACGGGAGGATGGCGTTCTGGAAAATCAGGTGCAATTTCACACCACCTGCTTCCCGCCTTGTGAAAAAAGCTGTGGGTTATAATTAGCGGCTGAGCCAAATAGATTTGAAGATGCTTAAGAGAAACGGTGTTGCGCAGAATGATGTTGACCAGTAACACTGGCTCCGAAACATCTGTGTACCCACATTTTTACACTTTTCCAGATTTATATCTTATAATACGGTTTGGTGCATTCACTTCCAACAAGAACGGTTTGTTTGGTAAGTAATTTTGAGCTGCGCATTTCTTACAAAAGAAGCATTTTGGAAGGTGGCTGCTAGCTCGCATGCAGTCGCCCACATAAGAAGTCTGCAGAGACGTTACTGTGATAATAAGCTCAACTGGTGATGTAGAAAGACGAGCAAAATTCAAACGGCTTGTTTTAGCACAGTAACAGGGAAGAAAGTAGTCCATCTAGAAATGCTCAAATTGTCATTTCTTGTATTTTCTGTGTGTTGGAATGTCAGTGACGCTGAAAGACATGTTTGAGAGGTCAGTTCTTACAATTTTACTTCTACAGAGGATGCAGAATGGATTGAAAATGAACAGACAAAAGTTTATTTTTCATTTAATGGTGAAAAAATTGGGCTGATGTTCCCAAGAGTGTTCAGGCCTGTGAGGCGAGCAACCTTTTGTGAGGGAAGTCAATTAAAATCAATGGAACTTGCAATCCTATTAGCAGTTTGCAGCAGTGTTTGTGTTTGGCCGGCGGCCCAGTCTGTGTTGACTCCCTCTGCAGTTTGAGGTAACAAAAAAAGGCCTGCGCGCCCCTGAACTGTGCAGTATTTTTTTTCAGATTGAGTATTTCCTATTCAGGAGCACCTCACTGTCACACTGTGCAGCCACATGTGGATGCTCGTGCTTCTCTGCTGACATGAAAAATAATAACAGATGAGCAGTAATAAACAAAAAAAAAAAAGCAGATGCCGCAGCTGCTGCTGCAGGCACAGCTTTCAGATCCAAACTGGGTTCTATGCTTGTCGACTTTACTGCTGCAAGTCGACTTGCTCAGCATGAGGTCGAACACCTGCTTGTGCTGTGATTTTTAAAGGATTGAAACAGTGTGCGAGCCTGAGGGCAGCACACAGGAAGCCACCATTTTTGGGCCGACTGGGCTGAGATAAAAAATACATTTTTTTTTTTTTTTAAATATTTGTTTATTGGCTGTGGCCCACGACAGCTTTAGAGACACTAAACGCGGCCCATTGGTTGATTTTCTGGACATTAGGTTAGTCCAATGAAGTATGCTACTGCTCTCCTCCTCCCCCCATCCTCAAGACGAGAGAGAATTAAGTGAACAAACACAAGTGTCAGGGAGGTGCAGAGAAGCTGCATGACAAGAGTTGTAAAAGCCTACAAGTGAACAAAGTGAAATGTGGAAAAAGTACACATATGTTTGCTGCCACAAGTTCGACTGCAACGACAGGGTCGTTGACAAGTGCAGCCATCCCTGGTGCAAAGGCTGTTGCCAGAGTGGCACCGAGTTGTAAAACAGACAATGTAGTTGATTCCGAGGAGGAGGAGAAGAAGGAGGACCGTCCAGGGACAAACAGTCCAGTAAGAAGTAGCACTTGGATGCTGAGTGAAGAGGGACTTTTCATGTAAGGAGGGCGGAGGAGGGCTGCTGCTGCTCATGCTGCTGCTAATGCTGCTGCTGCTGCTGCTGCTGCAGCTGCTTCGCAGGTAAAATAACTCTGGGGTGGGTGAGTGACTGTGTGCGTGTGTGTGTGAGAGAGCGAGAGAGAGAGAGAAATAATGCAATGAGTGGACTCCAACTTACAGTGTTATTTTAGCTTTCTATAAAGTCAGTTTGCAGGTGATACAGCTTATAGTTATTATTATCATGAAAAACTGTAAAGCATGTTCACCAAAATGGATGATTCATTGCAACAAGAGATGAAACACTTCGGAAATTAACATTCCTGTCTTATTGTAGACCTAATCGTCTTATTTGTATTCGTAAATTGTTAATTTAATTAAACAGAAGTCTGAAAGCGTGACGAGCAGTCTTTCTTTGACATCCACTTTCACTTTAAGACGGGAATTGTGGCATCTCTCCCAAGACAAAAGTCTCTGTGAGTAGGGAAAGAACATATATATACATTTTTTAGCATGGTTACTCTCTTGTGCTTTATTTAAATTTTTGAAGCAACAGCATGTGCGCACATATATATCATCTGGCACGTCAAATTTATTTTATTTAGCCTATAAATAACCAAGGTGGGCCGCCTTGGCCAAAAATGCCAGGGCCAATTTTTGGTCCCAGTCCAGCCCTGTCAGCACATATTATATATATGCTTATATAAATAGCATATACTGTATATTTAGCAGGTTTAGCTTTAGTGTTTCTTTTAGTGCTTGTTTTCTTTTTAGATATGTTTGATCCTATTAATGTATGTTGATCTATATGCGGGGTGCTATTAGCATCCTTGCTAATTCCGGCGTATTTATGCTACATCTTGCATGAACTGGTCATTGTCCCTTCAAAATGAATAAAACAATCAGCATAGCTTTAACTGACATGCAGGATGTGACATTGATGAACGTGCTAAAGGATCAGCAGGATCCGTGCATATTCGAAATGCAAACTGCATCGATGATGTCATCCCACTGACTTGGAAAACTATGTTGCGCAGTCCGTGAACGAAACCAAAGCAGTTTGTGTGATTTTCAGACGGTGTGCTGAGTGTCTCCACTTACTGCAGGTTTCCTCGGCCTCGTCCGAGCCATCGGGACACTCTGGTTCTCCGTCGCATCGCCAGCGTCCCGGGACACACTGGCCATTCAAGCAGGCAAACTCCGCAGGGGCGCACGTCTTCTTGGCTGCATGAAAGGAACGCAGAGAGGGATGAAGATGAAGAAGAAGAACAAGTGTGAGGATGGTGGAGAAAGGCCGAGAGCACCATCACCATCGTCATCATCATGACACAGAAGCTCTTTTACTGTCTCTTGAGCCTTGTCTGACTCTAATCACCCCTCTCATCAGAGGCGAGTAAGCTCATTTTGTTCTTCTCGCCCTCTCTTCGCTAATATCCTCCACTAATTATCTCCAATTTCCTGCTTTTTTCCTCGCGCTCTTCCATTGGGCTGCTGGCTCTCTGCTACCTCTCCCTCCGTCTGCTGCTCTCAAAACATCTAATCTCTCCCTTTTCCCTTGTCGCAGCAGCGAAACAGATGCTGATCACTCAACAAGGCCAGCTTGGGAAGGTTAAAGCTTTTCACGTGGCCTAACCTGTTTTACCGCGGTGAGCGACGAAGGCCACTGGCTGATAAACGTGTCCGGCGGGAAGAGAATTGGAAAATCAGAGAGCGTGTAGAGCGAGTGATAGGGAGGAATGAAAGCCTGTTTGAACAGTGGGCAGACAAGAGAGCGATCAAAACCTTTGGCACGGCAGCACCGAGCTGGTCATTGTTTCCAGTTACCTCTCGCCAAACCAAAGAAAGTGAAACACACACAAATTCACCAGTCAGCAACAGCACAGTTGAAAAATAAGCACGCCAAGGTCAGAGCAGTCGCAGGTCTTTTTGTAGTGGTTACTACTTGATCTTACAAACTCAAGGGGAGAAGTGTTGAATAATTGTCAAAAAAAAAACTCAATGGATGTCTAGGATACAGCATCATTTGCCCTCTGTTTACAACCTCTTTCTGGAAATGACGCCTTATTAGACTTTCATAGTCACAGTTCCGTTTGTGAAATCACGATAGGCACACATCTAAGTGCTGGAAGAAATTGATTGATTGATTGATTGATTGATTGATTGATATGAGTCCTTTAATTTTATTTTTCTTTTGCTAAATGCAAACAATACCTTTGTCATCAATATCATCAGAAGTAGGCTTTGTGTTAGTGAGTGAAAATTGGAGCCAGATGTAAATTTAGGTGAATAATTATTGCTTCCGGAGCACCAAGTCACCTTTTGCCCTGTGTGACATCAAAAGGGGACCTTCATATGAGACAGAGATGGTGCTGTTGGGGTGTTTTTTTCCCCCGCATGGAACTGGAAGTTCCTTGACGAGAGTGTTCTGCAGCACAGTCCAAAAAGTAAATAAATAAAGTCAGCCACCCTCGGCCGGACTCCCCAGTGCTTTTACAGCTCCGCCAACTGTTCCCCGTCTCCGGCTCTGATGCCTCAAATTAGATGGAGCGTTTAGAGATGTGCGGTGAGCTTAAGCTTAGCCGAGGGGCTGCGAGGGGAGAGGGAGAAGGCAGCAGCCTCCGAAAGAGCCTTTTTCCGCCGCGCTCGCACTAATCCAACTCCTGCTCCGAATCCTCCAACTCCACCTCTGACTCCAAGCTCCTTCTCCCAGGGCGGGGGAGCGCGAGCGGAAGCACAACTCTGCTTTTAATCTGATAGGCGTGAAGCAAAAAGCACTTGCTGCACCACAGAATTTACGAGGTGGAAATGAGATTAAACTTTGAATTTTGGCTGAGGGTGTACCAGTCTTTCCTGATTAGCTGGGGATGTTTTGAAGAAAAAAAGTTGAGTTTTCTCTAAATCTGGAAGCACGGAGGCACTCACTCAATGTAGCGGTACGTGTGTGTTCTATGTTTGCCGCAGAGTTCTTCAGTTCTACTTTTCTTTTAGAAAAACTCTGCACTTGAAACACCTGCACACTCAGCAAATCCAGCGGGCAAATCTTTGTTTTCATACGTCTTTGCAGAACTATGTTGAACACCTGAATGCACCACAGTGAGACTTCATCAAGAAGCAAACTTCCAGAGCTTGTTATCAAGTGGAACTGGTGCACATATCACAAATGCCAGGTGCATTCATTTTAAGGATGGCCAATTGACCGAAATTGGCCAAGAGCTGGCAGTAATATTGGTTTTGCAGGTGCAATTAACTGTGTTTGCAGTGAAGAGCTTGTCATGATGCATAGGAAATAATAAAACGGCTCCATCCAGGGCTGTGCTACCTGTTCTTAACTTCCATCCATGTTTTAAGAGGCCGGAATCGGCAGAATCTGCCTCCCACTTCAGTCTGAGAGACAATAAAAGACCCATTTCACGGCGTAGTTGACTTTAACTACATCCATCATGTGATTATACGCTATTGTCCGTGCCGTGGCGCGCCGGTGTAGGAAATCCATCACTCAGATTACACACCGCTTGCCTTGGATTCTAAATCTCAGTAATTGCATCCACTCAATTATCTGCTGTCTCAGTGTGGGGTCAGAGGGGCGGGGGGGGGTTGAAGTCAAGCCAATAACGACTCACTTCCATTTGTTGACACTTATAAAAAAAAAAAGGAAGGAAAAGGAAATTAATGTTGCCAGATCTGCCGTGTTTTGGCACCGAGCATGCTTCCAGCCTCCACCCAAACAATCTGCTTCACTTCATGAAAACAGAGTTCATTAACATGCCCTCTCTCGGTGAGCAAACCCGCCGAGGAAAACAGCCCCTTCACCTTTCTCTTCCTCACTGAACGTCCAGACGCTTTTTCCATACGGCAGGCCATTTGCCAGAGCCGGGAAACAAAAACACGGGATTGTTTTTTGTTTTCTGTTTTTTTTCCTCTGGACCACATGAAAAGCTTAGGATTTCCCGAGCGCAGCTCACATTAGGGTGCAGCAGGAAGACGGCCTTTGGTTGAAAGGTGAAGATGGATGATCACGGTGGCGGACAAGGACGCCGACGCCCTCTGAAACGGGTAACCTCCTTCAAAGTCATTAGTAGCGTGTTCACTCATTCATCTCCCCTCAACCCACCACCACCCCAACCCAGAAAGAAAAGGCTCAACAAGCAAACCTCACACAGACACTCGTCCCCTTCCCCCCAAACCTTATTTATCACTGGTGGCTGGGTGTGGTGGCGGGAGGAGAGAGGAGCAGGGACCCCGAGGCATAATAAAGCAGCTTTAAAAGGAAAGGGAATAATTAGATTCATAGCGTCCAACGAATCCTGGAAGAGTCAGAAATTTCTCATTCAATTAATTAATCCAGGTCCCAGGAGAGGAGCGGAGAAAGTGAACCGGGGGCAGATTTGTGAGGCAGCCTCAAGAGTTTGTGTAACTGCACGACAAAACACCCTAAAAATCTCACGTTTGATCGGGCCGGAATGTCGCGGCAACGTGCGAGTTTACAGTCATTTTAACACACAACTGTGTGGCTTCTCAACCTCAGGTCAGTAAACAACACGCCCCGATGCGAACAATAGCATAGCCGAATAAATGGTCGTCCCAACTGTAATTGACTATAAAATACACACACATACACGCATACACGCACACAGATCCTCCCATTGACACTATAATGCAATTATTTTGTCACTCGGTTGTCACTGTTTGTTTTGCTGTACATACAGTGACCACATCTATCACTGCAATGATTCTGTGTGTGGCTCTGACACGTGGAAGCATTTCAACCATTGAGAATTGACAAATGAGAAAAAGCAATACACAGACTGTGCTGGACCACAGCTGCTACACATCTCCAAGACTTTTCCGCCGCTGCTGAAACTCTCAAAGTTTAATCGCAAGTTGATTAACTGCAGTTCTTCCAGACTTGCTAACGCAGCACCATCATATCACAACCACGGTGACGGCGCTCCGCCCCCTATTATCTGGCTACTTGTAAGCCGGCTGTGCCCGCATCGCGCACTCTCCCCGGGCTCCTTTTCCTTGAAGGTCTACGGAGGCCACGGTTCGCTCGCCAGTAATTACCAAGGCCACCCGGTGCCATCTGCCTTCAGCGACTTCCTGCTTTAATTAGAGGGACCTGTTAGTGATGTTAGGCGTGGAGATTGGGGGGCTGCATGGTGGCGGAGGGGGTGGGGGCAAGTGTGAGGGTGGGGCAATCGGGGGCGAGCGATGGGAGGATGAAGAAGATTAAAAGGAAAAGGGGGAATAATGGGAGTGCAGCCGCGTAACACACACACACACACACACACACACACACACACACACATGCATGCACACACACACACACACAGACGCACACAGCAACAATGCTTTATTGAATCCTTAATGGAAAGTGTGACAGTGAATAAAAACAGGCTGCTGTGCTGAACGGGGGGTGAGGTCAGCACTTGCAGGATAATAATCGATGGGCGCACGTTCTCACATGCACGCACACACACACACACACACACACACCCACAGAAGCGGGAAAAACACAGAAAGCAACAGTAACCAGGTGCCTCGACGACCCTCCAAGACAGACGTGACGTGAACGGCTTCAAGCAGGGCCGTGAACGCACCCACCACACTGCCCCCTGCAGGCAGAGGCACGCCACGCTCCGACGAGCCCACCTGGAGCCTCCTCACTTCTGGCGCTGGATTTGGCAGCTTCTCACCGCTCGCGGAACATTTTTCACCTTTCTTCTTTAAAGGTGCGTTTGGTGCGAGGCAGGAGTGTCAGCGCGGTGCACTGGGCTGCTTTTCAGCTTTAACGATGATGATCAGATAAAGGAGACTTTGATCGGCGCAGATGTGTGATCACCAGCGAGAGACGTGTCATGCAAGCTGCCAAATCCTTCCTCCAGGATGCGGCTTTAGTCTAGTATAGTGTATGCGTCAAGTTGTTTTATCTGATTTTTTTTTTTTTCTTTTACATGGAGGAGTCGGACTGGAGGATCCTGAGTGAAAGTGAAGTATTGAGGTCTAAGAGAAAAAAGTTGGACAGCAAGTACACATTTTTAAAAAATAAAACAAACAAGCAAAGTTGAGGTGTGTGCAGAGTGAATATTATCAGCTGGCGCAAAACTCCAGCTTTGGCTTGTATTCTAAATACACCCCATCCTCCACTGACCTCACTCTATCATTCAACAACCTGAGAGCAGAGCAGTCCTCAAATGTGCCCTCCTCATCCTCAAAACCTTTAAGCTTCTCTTTTTTCAATCATGAATGATATTAATGGCAGCTCTTTCCAAATGGGGAACACGCAATAATCAGTAACGCAGCGACAATCATGTTCATCTGGGCCTTCGAAGACAAATTGAGCCATTAGCCTTTTTTTTTTTTTTTTTACATAAAAATACAACAGGACCACAACAGGAAGTACCACGATAGTAATAGAATTTTGGCCATTAATAACTAGTAAAAAAAAAAAAGAAGAAGAAGAAGAAGAAGAAAAAAAGAAAAAGCTGCTTGCTGTGTCCCTAATTTTCCAAAAATGTGAGCCAAATCTGCCCCTTGTGATGTCACAAAGGCCATTTGTATCTCCCCAGGTTGGAGACAACACCATCAGAGAGGTGCTGTCTCTGCCCCTGTTGTAGTCATCTTCCAAATATGTGCAAGGTCCAGGAAAGCATTCATTTTAACAGTCAGCTGAAAACACAGTAGATTTTTTTTAGCATAACTAGAGATCCAAGGCTGCACCAGTGGAGTCCAGCAGGTAAGATAAACATCAGAAAATGTGAACAATGTGGGACCTTTAAGGTCAGACCAGATAGAGCAGCTGGCATTTCTTCAATTTTAGAACTTCAGCTGAAGCTCCATAACTGCCTTAAAAGAAGGTAACCTTCCAACTGAGTGAGAGATTTCCCCTGTTGATTCCACTTCATACTCTTTGCTGTCAGACAGGCCCGTTATGAAGCCAGTGGAACCAACAGGAAGACAAAAAATGCTGAATGGGGCAGAGCTCTGGCTCAGTCCAGCCTGATAGAGTATTGATCCAGAGACACAGAGCCACAGCGGCAGTGGCATCTCCAGATTAAATCTCTCTTTCTCTCTCTCTCCCTATCTCTTGCTCTCTCTCTCTCTCTCTCCCAATATCCTGAAGGAGTGGGTTATGTAGGGCATCAGTCTGACTTTATAACAATTAAAAGTATTTTAGCTTTAAATTAGGAGTTTTTTCTCTTACATAGGTTAAAATGTAATCAGCATCTATATCTTCCCTTAAGGTAAGATGTATGTGCTGCCCAGAATCTCCTCTGACCTTGTGCACAGACCAAAGGCACACACTGTGCTAATTATAGCTCTAAAAGACATATTGTCCCCCCTCCTTCAGGCCACATTGGCACAAACAACCTCCAGACCAGAGAAGAGCAGAGCAGCTCTGTTCTTTCAGGCAGTGTGAGATTGATTTGTACGGAAGCGTGGTTCAGCTTGGTTACACCCCCCACATATTTACCTTCAGCTATGACAGGGGCACAGGTGGTTGCTTCAAGGCCTCAGAATGTACTTTTATCAAAATGTATTCAAGCTCTGGCATTTTATTTTATTATTTTTTTTTTTATTTTAAATTGGTTTCTTGGTGTTCAGCTTGCTCATTTGGAGCCTCCACACAACAACATAAAACGGCACAAAGCGAAGAGCGTTGGGATGGAATGGACTGATACTGCTGCAGTTTGCAGTAAATCGCTTGCAGGGGGCAAGTGATGCGCAAACAGGCAGCGCCGCCTTTCCCAGCGTGACTCCCGTCCCATATGTCTGACCTTCTGCCACTCCCCTTCCTTCCTGTGTAGGTTGATTTAGAGAAACAAAATGCGGTTGATGCGCGGCCATGTGTCCACACTCTTTTTTTCTTTTTATCTAATCCTACAGCCCGTCGCATTTCCTGTACTGTTGGCCAAAGCGGAGGCCAAAGAGGACTGTAGAGTTGTCAAGGTGAGAGGGAAACATGGGAACATTTAGGACAGCTAGCAAGCTAGTTTGTGTCACACAAAAAACTCCATAAACCTGATAGCCTTATAGTTTAAATGTTCTAAAGGCACTTCTTTGTGTTTGTCAAAGCAGTGCTATATTGTTTCCATCGCACAATCTAACAGGTATTGGATTTGTTGCCTCTGTTTCCTCTGAGTTTTTCATTTTCAGCACAAAGCTGCTGAAAATGAAAAACAAACGTTTCCTGGTGCAGCTGTTTGACACTAAATGCATTTAACCGGCGCAATAATACTTCTGTGAAGTTGCACGTAGAGCGTCGGTGATGCAACAATAGCGTAATGTCATACAATCCTACGCAATTGCCTCCCCTGCTGGAAAGTGTAACCCAGATTCAAGCCAGGAACTTCACATTTCATCCTGGAGCTAGAGAGCCGCGACGGTGCGAGCGACGGTGCTCCGCTCGGCACTGCAGGTTCCTCTCCCTGGGGTTCAGCCTGCATGGATTCCAGCGGCTTTCTCACTATTCAGCTGGGAGCACAAAAGGAAGCAGAGAGGTGGCGGAACAGAGCCAGGTAGACACGTGTCAGTGAGATGTTGAGGACGCCTGCAGAAGCAGATGACAGGAGTCGCACCGGCGGAAGGTGTGATGATAGGAGGCAGCGTGTAAACAGCAGGGCCCGGTCTGCAGCAGAGCAGCAGGTAGGCAAACTAGGGGAGGGTGAGGGAGCTGGTGGGTGGCGGGGTATCACACCTCATTCACAAACCTGTGCTCTCAGCGAACAGAAGAATTCTGGCAAAGGAATCTAATTATGGAGGAAGGACAGGTTTGAACAGTTGGTCTCTGCAGGACCTGAAAACTGCTGCTGCTGCTGCTGCTGCTGCTGCTGCAGCTGCTGCTGCTGCTGCTGCTAAATCCACACCCGCACAGGTCAGACAGCGTGTACTATTCTCTCAGAGCGCATGCACGTCCACATCCTACTTTTACAACAAAAGCAGGAGCAAAAAAAAGACAGCCCTCGTAAGAATAATCCCCCCAGACAGATGGATCATAAAATGTGGAAAGCTTTATTGTGATGAAGTTCTGGTTGACGCACAAACTCACAACCCTTTTTTACCGAGGCAATGAAAAAGCATGATGCTAAATCACACACATTTATTTCTGGTGCCCTTCCAACTGGTGTGTCATCCAAATGAGGAGGTGAGTTAGTGAGTCAGTGGGATGCAGCCGGTCACCAGGACCTCACTGTGGTTGTTGCTGGCCTGACTAGAAACCAGTGAAGGACGAGTCTCTGAGCCAAACAGCAAAACAAACCCTACAGTTATTCTCCTCTCCAGAATTTTCCTCAACTCTTGCTCTTTCAGCTGATGGATTTGTGCACAACTTGCTTTCTTTTTTCTGCCCTCAACAAAGGTGGATGCATCTATCCTTCTCTCCTCGCCCTTATCTTCTCTGCTTCACTTCTCTCGTCTCGTCCTGTCCTGTCTCCACTTTTTCCGAGCCTCTTACTGCTCTGTTCTCTGAACTAAATCATGGAATTGATCAGCTGGTCTCTCAATGCAATTGACAAGATTATTTCTACGAGACACGCGGGTTCGGAGAGAACCTGTCTTCCCCGACGGAACGTTCGCTGCGAGCTACGTGATGGAAGGCTGGGAGAGGTGGCGGGTCGCATCTCGCGTTTCTGTCCAGGATATTTAGGGTGTTTACCTATTCAGAACCATTATAACAGGCCAGCTGATGATTGGATTATGCTTTGTTCTGGTCTATCAACAAATTTGGAAGATGATGGCAGCAGTCCAAGGTCCCCAAAGGCTGCCCATCATGATTTTTGAGGTGGGCAAAGCCGTTGGTGCTTAGACTCTAGCGATTTCGGAACTGAAACACGATGTGGATGTCATCTCGGAGAAGCTTTGTTTTGGAGACCAGAATGGACGAATATGGTAGTGGAAGTCTATCGGAATGCGACTATTCGCCCTAACCCAAACAATCCTAATCTGTAATTCGCCCCCCTCCGCATCGGCCTCGGCCAAGGTCGCTGCTGGAGCTACTCCTTCAGGAGATCCCTACAGTTAGACGCTCTGAACTTCCTCCCTTCCTCCCCCTCACAGACGCCTGCGGATTGTTGACTTTGTCTGGGGCACAATGACGGACGTCTCCACAGCAACCGCTGTGTTATCGCCATGACATCCTGCGGAACGAGGCACCGAGATTGTGGCGTCGAGCGAAGGGACTCTGCGGGCCTACCAATACCAACACCCACGCATCCACTGACACTTACCTGCAATGTACACCAGAAGTGTCTGCGGTGCGTGCGCAGAGCGTTCGCTGCTCTAAAGTCAGTGTGCAAGTTCACACCAGGCGTAGCCCGGGCACGTTTCAGAGGCGTCGCAGGAGCGTCAAAACGCGCCGCCCTGGTAAAGAACGCCGTCGTCCATTTTTTGACGCTTCACGCGTAGCAACAGCGTCAAGCGCAGCAGGTTGAATCATTCAGGCAGGAAGTATAGTATAGTACCATGTCATTCCATTCCTCATTCCATACATACGCGGCTCAGGGCTGTAGGCGGCGATATAATTACATAGTTGGTTTGCAAAGCTCCAAGCACCACTTGTTTACGTCTTTCACCAACGTTCAGGTGTTGCTCACCGTCTTCGAGAGCCAGGATTGCAAATCCCGGGACTGACTGAAAACACTTTCACATTTGTAGTCAGGATGTATGGAAGAAATTTCAGAACTGAACTTCTGGCAGTCCAGCGTCAGCGTCCCCTGGCTGCAGCTTGAGGCTTCCGAGCTCCTGGCGAAGGCTTTTGGTCACATCCACCGCAGGCTGCGCCCACAGCTGCTGCAGCCTGTTATTGAGTCTTGTGGTTTTGTATTTCTAAACACACTGACGGCAGCCTGCCGAGACCGTTGCCTCCAGAGATATATTGATTTGACGCTCCGGTTTTTAACCTTTAATGATTAAGGGACGCTTGAAGTCACACGCTCCTGAGAAATGCTTTCCTTAGATTTGAGGCACCAAGCAGCACGGTGAAACTCACTCATGGCTGAGTTGCTCCAAAAGTGTAGGTCTTTCAGATAGGCAGGGAGTATGATTTCCCTTCAATGTTCAAATTTCCAAAGATCACATCCCAAACATCTGGGCAACCACTGCCCACAAAATTTGGCATCAGTAGCGAATCTAAGAAACTCTGAAATAGTGGCTGTAACTACAAAGATGCTTCTGACGTCCAGTATTTCAGTTCACAGATTAGACGCAAAAACATTCAAAGCCAAGTAGAATAGCTTGAGGTGTGAATATCAGTTCCGGTACAGTGAGAACATGTTTTTATTTTTTTATTAATTATCCGTGCAAAACTTGACTCACATGAGAACGAGGTTCAAAGGATGAGCTGCAAAAAAACTATTTTGAGAAATCCTGACTTCAAGCAGTTCAAGGCTAACGAATACAAAGTGCTCCGACATCACAGCAACACGCACAATTAATGGCTCTTTTAGCCTCCGAGTGGTGCGGAAGAGAAGGCAACAGATCAGTCTTTAACCCTCTTTTACAGCACTTTTACAAAGGAGAGCCTGGAGCTGCCCAACAATCAGACGGATGCAGAATTAATGAGGAGAACCCAAAAGTGACAATCCCCTCTCCGTCTCCTACTGTCAGGCCTCACCATCACTCCGGGGACCAAGAAACTCGACTCAGTGAGGTAATGACAGCAGCGGTGAGGGTGGTCGTTCATTGCGAGATGAGTTTCTAATGGGAGCATTGCAACCTCGCTGAAACCAGGCAAAGCATCGAGCGGCGAAATGCAGGCCTTTTCTTGCTCCCACTAAAGTGTTAGTAGGTCAGTAAGCTTCAGCATTAACAGCCACTAACACACAGAGTTTGTTCCCCTGCGAGAGTCGCAGCTGAAGTGACACAAATTATCTTCCCTTAAAGTGACAGAGAGGAAGGCCCGCGGGCCACCCCGGCCACACACACAGCCACCAAGAGGCGGAACCGTTTATGCAGTGATCGTTCAACTTTTAACGCAGATCGACGACCCGTTCGGATCCACGCAGGCGCCGTGCTCGCCGATGATGTCATTTTGAGCCAAAATCTTTGGGAGTTTGTGAACAGCATGCTTTTAGTCCACAGACCATCCATCATCCATCCATCTGTTTCATCTGCACACTCCAGAACACAGAGGCTGGGGCTTTCACCACAGTTCAAGTCACTAGTTCAACCATGTGCAGTCACCCTGACACTGAGTCACCAGTCAGACTGATGTGCTTGTCCTGGGACTGTGGGAGGAAGCCTGGGGACACACACACAGGGAGAGCAATGCAAAACTCCACACCTCTCACACTTTATTCAATTTATGAGATATTAAGGTTTTGGAATAACACACCAAAAAAAAACCTCAAGAGACGTGTGGGTGGTATGTGAACTAGTTAATGCAAATTACAAATCATCTTCTGTTTGTCTGGAGTATGAATTAGGCCTGGGTTCATGAATAAACTCTACAAAGAGCCACTCCGTGTCGCAGGCGACTAAATTGCATTAGGAGAGCCTATAGCCAGTCGCTGTGTGTGGAGATGTGAGCCACACTGGATTATTTTGTCTGTCTACTAACCAGGGGACTGTAATGGGACTTGGAAGATAAGCCTTTTAGCCTGCAGAATGAGCCACATCTCTACCGTTTCATCATTCACACACACACACACACACACACACACACACACACACACACACACACACACACACCCTTCCTTGTCCTCCTCCTCCTCTTCCTCCCTTTTTTTCTTGCAAAGACCTGCCTCCAATAACAAGCAAAGGATTTTTTTTTCATATATTTATTTATTTTCAAAAAGACCCTCCCTGGCTGGGAGACTAAGGCCTTCATAAATCGCTGTGACAAGCCCATAAGAGCAATTTCTCCCTGCAGAAACAAAAAAAACTGCATAACTGTAATACTGCCTGAGGTCGAATTTCTTGTTAGAGAAAATTTGCCCGAAGCAGCGGGACCGAGTAATTAAGACAAGTCAGTGAAAAGTCAGATTTGGGTCCCAGCCGCCGCCCTCCCCGCCCCGCACACACACACGCACACACACATGCACTCACACACACTTCTTGTGCAAGACGGGATTCAGTTCCTTGTTTGTTGTTGTGTTTTTTCAAGCTTTCTGCTTTTCCTGAGTGTGTGTTGCTCCTTCACAGCATTTTCACACAGGAGGAGCGAAGGCAGCGGACAGCCTTCCTGCAGCCGCCCACTGATGAAAACAGATTACTTAGACCTTGAGTAAAAGTGTCCCGCTCACCACCAAATCAGGCCTGGGGAGATGTCAGCAAAGTCGACCAACAAGGTGCCTGAGCACATAACGGCCCTGTTGCTGCTGCTGCTGCTGCTGCTGCTGCTGCTGCGGATGCATTAGATGACATAAGTCACACCCTGATGCCCTGTGGGTCAGAGGGGAGAAGCTGAGCTCTGGACTGTTTGCAAGAACGAGCGGAATATGCCTGACTTGTAAAACCTCAGCAATCAATTATTAACGGTGCAACCCGGGCCGCCACTCGCTCCTGTCAAAACACACCGAGCCCTCGCTTCCTATACACAACACAGGGATATACATCTGCATCTGCTGCATAATGTATAAGCGTGGGGGAAAAAATACACAGCACCTAAGCGAGGTAAAAAAAAAAAGAAGAATGTGACACTGCAGCCTGGCTCTAAACCTGCACGCCAACGTGAGATGTGTGTAAAATGCATCAGGAAAAAGCTTAAAAGCTTCAGTCTGAATCGTTTGCGGCCAGTCAGAACATGACCGAACTAATCAACACCTTCAGAAGGTAAAGAGGCGGAGCTACACTCAGGTTTTAGTGTGTGACAACAACAGACAGCTTCTGTAAAACTTGCATATGGTGGCTGCAGTGTGGGCAGTTCCATGAGGGTGTTTCCTCTTAAAAGAAGAGTGTGAATGCAAAGTGAAAGTGGCAGAGGGAGGTTCGGACCAATCACATTCCAGGATTGCCAGGAGGGCATGTGAGGTAGAAATCTTCCATCTGGCATGTCAGGTTTCTTCTGCTCCTTATTTCAGTTTCTGCAGTGCAAATGTAGCGCTCCGATGGCTGCCTTAAAAATAAAACACACACACACACACACACACACACACACACACACACACACACACACTACACTTACTGCGCATCTCATGTAGCATTTAGGTCGGGCCCGGCTTAAACCAGCGGAAGAGAAAGGGAGTGATTCATCAGCTTCTTTCATTTTTCTGAAGCTCTAATGAGCCGGGGAATATGACAGCAGCTCTGTTCCACATTTGCTGATGACCAAAGAGCAACGAGAATGCATGAGTTGCATCCACCAATTCCTCCTTGCCGATGATCTTGAGTTTTCATTGCAATGTAGTGGAACAGTGCGAGACTGACCTCAGTGCACATCATTTCGCAAATGGTTGCATGTTTTGAGCAATTTACTTGTAAAACCCATATTTTGCAGCCTTTAGCTGCAGTACCAGTGGTGTGCGGTAGTGGTTGGTCAGTGGCTCTTTAGAGATTTTGTGATTTATCAGCAAAAAAACATATTTTGTGATCCTGCCAATCTGCATCCAAACTGATCTGGTTTGATGTTAAAGTCTGACAGAGAGACCTTGACCTGAACCTTTGCACTTTTCTTTATTTTGTGGTCACTCTCTGCCTGGATCTGCCACACTGGTAAACACATGATAACATGCAGATCAGGCAGCGAAACACACCCTCACCTTTGACCTTTCTGCAGTGAATGGCAGAGTGGATTTTTAAATGAGCCATCTCAGCCTGCATCAGATCTGCATTTTAACCTTAACACTGAGGGGGGAAAGAACCTGGGAAATCAATGTCACTGCAGCACCCCTGCCATCACTCTCGTCACCCCGGCCTCACATAAACAGCCCCAGGGTCGCCAGGACATGGACTGCACCATGTCACCTCCTCTTTCTCTGCTCTTGTGTTGGCCTTTGTCTAATTTTGAGCCCTGTCACAAGACATTCTGTCATCAACATTCTGCGGCCAAAACAAGCAATGTTAAACTGTTGCGTTGAACACAAAACTGCTTAACCATCGTGTGTGTGTTGCCTAAGAAAGGGAGAGAATAGAGATGAGGACATGTTGCATTAAACGGACAATCCAGTGTGTGTGTGTGTGTGTGTGTGTGTGTGTGTGTGTGTAAGAGAGAGAGAGAGCGCGCCCCCTTGGCAGTGCATTTAAAAGTTATCTATCTGTAGGCAGAGCTTAGCTACTGAGCTTTGATCACGACCAGCCTCCCGGAAGCTCATGAGTTCAGGCCAGCAACTGCTTCCTTTGACTCTGCCTCTTTTTCACTTCCCAGTTTCAAGAAAACTTTGGGCGGCACAGCGCAACACCTTTGCCGTCACCAGCCAGGACAGATTTTGGACAAGTAATAAATTCTCCTAATACAGCCAATGAGTTCTAAATTAAAAGAGGCTTGGATGGCCTCTCCTGAAATCAGGTTCCCCATTTCTCTCCTCCTCTGAGGGACTGCAGGAATCTATTAAAAAGCTCCACATTACCCTGTGATTAATTTTTTTTAATTTTTTTTTAAAGGACAAAAGAGGTTATTTAATTTCAAATTTCACAGCCAAAGTCCTGCTAAAGCATTTTGGATAGTTTTTGCAAATTGGATTTTTTTTTTATATTTATTATTTAAAAAGTCTAATCATAAAGCTCTAAATCTGTGGAATTGCAGTGCAAAGCCATTCAGGTGAACATTATTCACATGTATGTTAGAAAGAGACAAACATTGAACAGCGCTAAAACCTGCCTGCAGGAGGGGGAATTGCCACACATTTCTACAGTCTGCTGCACCCGGATGGTTGATTGTATCAGGATCTGTTGAATTCAGTGAGAAAATAGTGCATTTCATTGCGCAGAGAGGGCGAAAGTCAGCAGTCTGGACATTTTAGACGCCTGATTAGCTTGTGTAAAAGACTAAAACTCTCACAACAATGCCTTTGCGATCACTGTTCACCAGTAGCGTGCCAATTGACACAATCAAATTACTGTTCAGGTGCTGAATTTGGCATTTGCGTCGATAATGGGTCCTCGAGTCAATTCTCAACGGGGGACAAAAAGCTAATTTGACTTTAATCCTCCAACAACAGCTGTTGAGTATAACTTGAGAGAAGCTACATAACCTCCTCCACATGGCTGGGAAGCACAATGCCCGCACAGGGACAGGGATGGTGGGGCTTGCTCCAGTTTGGGAAGTTTAATCAGTTTTTTCCATGAAATTACAAAAGAGGTCGGCGTCACACAAAGACATTTAAGACAATTAATGGAGTCGCTGTTATAATGCTGTTGTCTCTTGTTTACAGGGTGCTGATGTTATTTCAGGTGAAGGGACACTGAAAATGATTCGATGGTAGCAGATCCAGCATAGTGGAAGCTTGGTGAAATTCTTCTGAGCTACCTCCATCTGAATTCTGATTTTTTTTTTCTACTTCTTTGAAATGTCCTCTACCTCCGCAGGCATTAAAGCAGAGCTTTTCCTGGTTGTTGTGGTCGTTTGATAAAGCAACATGCAGATAGTTCTTGTTAATAATTCACACTACAGAACCCACTGTCTGTGAAACAAAGTGGGTCGTGCTGCACTGTTGCCAGATTGCCACGGTAATGTGCCGTAGGGACTTTTGCGGCCAAACTGTTGAGCCACCAGCCACAGCTCGAGGCAAGAAGGTCCACTGAGTTCCTTCAGGGTTGGAGGGCCGGGTCAGGTACACAAGGCGTGCAAACCCTCAAACACCCAACGTGTGGACACCCACCTTTCATCAAGTAGCTTTTGATTCCTGCAGGGGAAGCCAATGAAGGGGAGGCGCCTGAAGACGTATTCAAGCCCAACATTAAAATCAGAAGCTGAACTGAATGCCTTTTAAAACTAAATACGCAGGGGCCACGCATCATTTCTTAAAATGAATTGAATTGAATTGAATTGAAAGCCTTTCTTGTAAATTGTACTTTCAGAGAAATGAAATTCAGAGTGCAACTCCTTAAGTGTAAAAAATAAAAATAAAAAGAACACAGCAAAATACAACAATTGGAAGTACAACAGATCAATGTGCAGGATTTAAAGTGCAGAGTATCCAGGTGCTCATGTGCAAAAGGTCTGGCAGGTTAGCGTTTATTTAATGCAGTTATGGCATGTGGAAAAATGTTGTTTGTGAGACTGGAGGTTCTGGATTTGATGGAGCAATGGCAGGCGCTATGCTGCAGAGGTTTTGAGGAGCACCATGGAGGAGACACGCAGGCAGGTGGAGCGATCCGCACACAGACCTCTAACCAGGTGGCAGCTGTGGCAAAGTAATGAGTCACTGGCGTGCTGGACACCAGCGCCACTGCTGCTCCCCTGAGTGAAGGCTGCGCTCGCAGCTCGTCGGGCAACACTGAATCATCAACAAAGGGGGAGATGGGACGGCCGGCCACTCTGCTGGCACTCGGGAGTTTGCGGCTGTGTGCAGGCCGTGTGCACCGAAGACTCACACAGGAACAGAACGACGCTATGAAACGAGGCTCTCTCAGCCAATCCCCGAGTGACGTTTTCACAAGTTGCAAAGGGGCCAGCGTACTCACGACGCGTGCCAACACGTCCTGGCTCGCGGGTCCGTTTTTTTTCTTTCTTTCTTTCTTTTTAATCCAGACAGTGATTGGGGATGAAAGGTGCTGTTCGCCTGCAGCCCTGGAGGCCTGGAGTCACGGGGCAACATGTAAGCAGCACATTTTCTATTTTTTCCCATTTCAGAGGTAACTCTCACTGCTTCTGCTACCTGTGTCCATCAACATGGTCAATTGGAAATTATCACAAAATTCACTATGCTGCGTGGACGTAGTGGAATGTGGAATGTGAAAAGCCCATCCTTTGCTTCAGTTACAGGGTTTTTTATTTTTAGACAGTCATTAAAGGTTCACTCAAGGTTAAAGTCTCCGCCACAGAGAATACAGACTGAGGCACATACTGTTGGTTTAGCTACAAAAAAGTGTTTCAGTGATTCACTAAATAAACTTAAACAGCATTTTTAATGACATGAGACACTTTCTGCTGCCTGTCCCGGGAGAAACATCAGTAGGATGTTTTTTTTAAGCATGCATTTTTGGAATTTGTTTTGAAAAAATGCCCTTTTATGTGTTGGGAATAATAAACTGAAGTGGACTGGCTTCTAAAGATGTGAGCAGTGAGTGCGGGGGGAGGGGGGTGGCAACTGATGTTTTTACAGCCAATGTTAATCCCTCCCTCCTTCTTTGGCTCATCCTCTCAGTCTCGCAGCATCTTTGCTCGCCGCCACGCAGTAATCTGAGATAATAGCTCAATTGCAGACTTCTTAATGATCACTTTGGGCGAGCTGGCTTTGAGGCACAGACGCAGGCCAGCGGGCCAGTGGAGTCGACCTCGGCGAGGCAGAGGGGCACAAACACAGTTTAGCACGCACACACAAACATGTGGATGAGGGTGGTTGGGGGGGTGCGTGGAGGGGGTACTGGCTGTGTCACGGCTAATGGCCTCTGAGACTTTCAGATGCCTGATGCCAGCTGATGAACCATGTGCACAACAACTGAGTGCATTCAGGGGGAAAAGCCTCTTGGCATTGCCGTCTTTAAACCTTATTTGTCTTCAAACAAAAAAGCTATTCCACACGGCTGGGAATCTTTAGATCTTTTGTTTTGAAGCTCGTTCTGTCTGGCAAAATTTGCAAAAAGCAGAATCATAAATGTGTCCAAATTTTGGCAAGTGCACTGATGGTCATCTTATCCTATCAGAGACATGTTGTCAACAACTCAGTAGGTCTCAAGGCTGCTTGGAAGATTACGAGCTCTATCTTCAGTAGAAATGTGTTTTTCTAATAAAAGTCCTCAGTTCCACAGACATTCAGAGATAAGCAACGAGGGATAAAGTGCACAAATAAGATAGTGACAAACAAACAAACTCTGATAATTCACAAGTTTTTCCACCAAAAGATTCACATCATCCAGTCGATTTCCAATTGGTACAGTAATTAGGACTCTTATCAAGATTGGGTGATGTGCGAGCGACTGAGTCAACCAGTGTAAATTGACCACGGAGCCAGTGGAAAACACGCCCGACTGCACGGAGAGATAAAGGCGTAATCCTTTCCACGCTGTGTTCGCTTGTCAACAGCCGTGGAGATTACGCAGTGAGTTTGATAGAAACACAAACAACCTCACCAAACTGGCGCCGCAGGTCAGGGACATTTCTTCCTCCACTTTCTGTCACTTCAGCTGCACACGTTTTTTTCCCTCTTCTTTTCATCCCACATCATCAACAACCCTTCACTCCCCCGCTGTCAAGCACACATCCCTTCACATTACACCGGCAAGCGCAGGGCTGTCGGGGAGAAAGATGGAAGGCTTCGAATGTAATGAGTCAAAAAAAAAACATCTATTTTAAAAATAAAACATCTCTGACACACAAAAAAACCCATCCAAACTCTTATTGTCCTATAGTGTATCGCATTCACCACAGACGTCTGCACAGATTGTAACTCAGGCACAGCATCACTTCTACAATTTATACTTGTCCACTAAGCCCCTTTAATAAAAGAAAAATCTGAAAAAATTAAAAGAAAGAACAAACAATGAGAAAACAAATAATGTGAACATGGCAGTAAAGGAAAAAGTGAAGAAAAGGAACGAGAGAAGAAAAGGAACAGAGGAATGGTGACTAAAGGAGTTGTGAAGAGGAGAAAGTAGTAAACAACTCAAAGAAAAGGTCATTAAAAGGTATTTAGGTCGGTTGCAGGATTTGCATCTGGTTTTGTCGGCACAATTTTGATAGCGGCTCTGCAACAGGGGGAGGATGCCTCTAGTGGGCAGAAAAAATGAATTAACCGCCACTACACGAGGCACGGATGATGTTTCAAAAGTTGAGCCGGCCTCTGAAGAAGCTGCGTGGATTTATGAGGCAAAAGAACACAAAGCGAGGAGGGTGAGAGTTTGTTGCTGACTCGGCACGGCGGAGGCAAAACAAAAGAAGTCTTTGAGGACCTGCAGCGGCAACAGTAAGCGCCTCCGTGCAGGTTCACATGTTAAATTCATAGGCGTGGATGAAACAGATCGTATCGGACGCGGCGGCGGGGAGACGGCGAGGCGGACACGCTGAACTCCAAAGGCGGATGGATGGAAGCGGGAGCGATCCAGCGCTTTAATCAGGATAAGGATTAAACGGCAGCAGTTTCATGTCAAGAGTTGGAACAAATCTGACTCTCTAGATTCAAAGCAGAACTCCTTTGTTGCTCACATCGCCGTCGACTCCCGATGAGGCAGGAGGCCTCAGATCTCAGCTAAAAGTGAGATGCACGCAGGTAACAGACAGAAAGCGCTCCAGTCTGCTCGATGCAGAGTCCACTTTTGCATTAATTCTTCATGCAGCAATAAGCAGAATTTTACGTGCGCATTTAATGCGTGGCCGTGTTCGGACCACACTTGTGTCCACGCATACTCATGGGCGCATTTATGCATGTATGACTATATGGGAGTGGGGGGGTTGCAGCGGGTGCGCGGTCCACAGGGAGCGCAGTCAGGGAGGTGGGGGATGGTTGGAGAGAGCGCAGTCTGGGTGAGGGCGGATGGGGGAGGGGCTCGTGGGGAGTGTGGAAGGGGATGGAGGATGCACAGAGGGCAATAACAGCGCTGTTACAAAGGCGCTTACACCTGTTTTTCGAGGTGCGGTGACCAGCACCAGAGGGGTTTAGAAGCAACGCAGTGTGACGCCAGCATCACAAACAAGCAGCTGAGCTGCTGGTTACACAGCGTGTGGCTCGCCACGTTTCATAACCACGCTCTGCTGGACGCTTTGAGTTCAGCTTCTGCATTGTGTTGCTGAGAGAGGTGCGAAGGGCCAACCTGCACCTGCGCTTCCTCACAATAACAACTCACTTCCGATTTGGCTTGCAAGTTAAACCATGCAGTCCTTTCCCTCTGTGACATCACAAAGGGCACTGATGCCACTATCGGCCGTGGGGAAGCTGCTGGTCGCCTTGTTTTGTACCTTTTACAAACAGATGGAAGATCCATCAAAGCAGGACGTTACAAGCAGTTGCCTTATCTACTGTATTGCAAAGTTCCCCAGAGTGGGATTAATAAAGGCACTCTATTCTATTCAATTCTATTCTATTCTATTCTATTATTTTCTATTCTATCATATTATATCTAGTGGAAAAGGCTGCTCACTGGAGTCCATGATGAAACATAAACATCTAAATATAGGGCTGCTTTACATTTAATTTGAAAAGCCAGCTGCCTCATCGTTGAGAGAAAACTAGTAAACGTTTTTGTTTTTGTTTTTTTTTGCCATCAAGCTAAATTCTAACAGCCTTGTGCAGCGAAACACTGCACACACGGCGTCACACTCCCGTGCACAACACTCGCCTCCCCTCCGTGTCTTTTAGGTGCCCTGTCAGATGGAGACATTGACGTAGGGTGTACCAGGCCGACCCCTGGGAACGATTTTAATAGTAACACATTAATTAAATATTGTCAGCGTTGCCCAATGAGCCAGAGAAACTTTCCTCCGCACCCGAGCAGCAACAGCGACACAACCGGCGACGGCAGAGCCGAGGCAGCGACTGCCCACGCAGATGCAGCCAGACACACAAAGACAGAGCGAGCGGAGTGAAGGCCACGAGCAAATTGCAACGACGGCTACGGCTCGGCTGTTATTACAAATAAATGGTCAGCAGAATGGCGGTTAGTTTGCTTTCAGGATGAGTGTTTTTCCAGTCAGAGGCTAAATGGAGGTTGTGCCTGATGGAACATATGAAAATGGGGTGATAAAATCTCTCGAGCAATTTCTCCCTTTCATTCGTAAAGAGAGGTGGTGCAGGAATGAAGGATGATGCTCCTTATGATGTTCCCAAAACATTGTGGGATTTTGTGCGAGGCAGCGAAACTGGCTTTTTGGATGTCTGATGACGTCAATTCAAATTCATTTCATTCATCATTCAACGATTGTCCACAAGCATAAGCTTTTTTAAATGCGTATGAAAATGCCATAACTTCATCCTGTTTTTTACACATCTAACAATTTTTTCAGGGAAGCAATGGCCCTTTAATAGAAATGGCTCAAGGACAACAATGACACAACACAAAAAGCTGGAATGTGAGTCACTTCTGCTGGAATTTAAGTTGAGACGTTGTAAGAGAATGCCATCACAAGCATCTTGCCATAACTGAAGAGGCCGATGCACCTTTATCAAGACATGTGTAAAAAGTCCTGGCAGAGAGGTTAAAACAAACATTGTGTTGGTTTGGTCGGCCATTCATCTGCTCCAATATGAGATAAAGCTACACAATCGAACGCTGGCACAGAAGATGCCCAAAAACAAGCAAAAACCACCAACTACTTTTCTTTGAGCACAGTTTTAGTCACCTGTAAATCAGACTGGATGTGAAGAAATAGTTGAACATTTCTAAAAAAAAAAAAAAAAAAGGGGGGGGGGGGGGAGGACCCTGGTGTACAAGGCCAAAGATGCAGAGTCAGAATCACCAGCGGACTGCATAGAGCTGTGGTTGATAGTTGCGTACAACAGGTCTGCGTGTGTGGGAGTTTGGCGGTGAAAGTGGCAGACTCAGAGGCAAACAAAGAGAGAGGGAAAAAAAGCCCGTCGGGGGGGTGGGGGGGGGGTGAAATATATAGACCATGCATGTATGCATGTGTGGGGAGGTGCAGGAATTCCTCTCGAGCTACAATTAACCCAGACACAAAAGAAACACAGCAGCATGGCAAACACACAGAGCTGGGATTCATGCGCTGGCACAACTTCACTGGGCTTTTTTTTCTGCGTGCGCATTCCTCCAAAATATAGGCCACTGGCTCGCAGTCAGGAAGGAATCTGGGATTCTATTATTTCCGCACAGAGCAACACATCCAGCGGTACCTGCTGCCAGCCCTTGGTGCACCAGACTGGCGCACCGTGCCACTTGTCTCTCCGCTGGACAGTTTTTCATTTTGGAGATGATGGGAGGAATACATTTCCACCCAATCAAATCTCATTTTCAAGATAAAACAACCTGGTTTGCTGAGCATCCAGTGCCAAGCAAAGCACCTGCTCACATGCACACACACACACACACACACACACACACACACACACAAACCCAATCCCACCCTGGAACATGGGTTTATTTATAATCTCTAGAGGGTTTTAGTGTCTCCCTAGAAACATGGCACTTCAAAAAAAAAATCAATTAAATGGCAACACAAGAGCAAATCCAGCATGCAAAGAAATGATAAGACATTATAAGAGGACAGAGACCTGCGGGGAGATGCGGGTGATTTTCTGGTTCATAACTGTTACAGCTCATTAGCAGCTCTAATTCACATTCCAGTCAGGAACAGGCCGTTAAGTCAAGTTGTAATGGGTAGCTGCAGGCTGCAGGTATTGTATCTCACTAATAATCCCAATATTAATAAATACATTCTTTTTTTCCTTCTTTTTTTTTTTAATATCGTGACCTAAACAAGGCAGCCACTCGCACTGCTACACTGCACACTAGCCTGAATATTTTCTCCTCACTCTTCAGTGCAAAAACATGACCATGGTGGCACCAAGTGCTCTCACACCAACGCCACCTCGGGGGGTTTAAAGGGCACTTACGACAGTTTTCCTCGTCACTGTTGTCCGAGCAGTCGTCATCATCGTCGCACCTCCAGATGGTCGGTATGCACCTTTTGTTGTTGCACTGGAACTGTCCATCCTCGCACTCATCCGTGGCTGGTGGGAGCGAGGGATGAGGTGGTGGAGGGGGGGGGGGGGGGGTAAAAACATAAGGGGGGAGAGAGAGGTTGAGAGAGGGGTGATGAGCAAACAAACAGCCGAGCAGTTAGCGCATGTAGTTCAACTGTCATTTGCAAATGAATGCCTCATTGATATGCGGCATTCATTCGGGTCAACTGGCTTCGGGGCGCGTTCGCAGGCAGGAGCCTTCGTTGTTCCTCCTGCTTCTGCTCCACGCACGGTCTACTTCTAACCGAGAGGATTAAGGACGCAAAGTGTGCAGCGGGGTTGAGAAATTGGAGAGGGTTTGAGATCAGGCGGGCATCATCATCATCACCATCATCACCATCATCACCATCTCTAAGCTCCTACAACGTGGAGACAAAGCTTGAGTCCAGACTACTACACTAGCTCCGATGCAGTATGGATGCTCGCACGCTGGAGGCACATGACAGGAGCGCGGAGGGTTTCTGAAACACTTGGCCGCAAAAGCTTAATAAAACACCCAGATTGGTTGTTGTGATATTAGGATGAAACGCGTGATGCGTATTTATTAAATGTTCCTCCCCAGTCAGTCTCGCTGGTAGGCAGACTCACCTATACAACCCATTACGCACTCACTCGCATCGTACACACGTAAGCAAAGCGGTTCTTATTTTATCCCACTTAAAACACTGAGACAAAAAAAAAAAAAAAACATTTCCAGAACCGAACTGACCTTCCAAGAAATGAAACCTCTGGACTATCGATAGGAGGAGTAGCAGCGTCCGTATATCCGTCCACATTTCCGAGGGAGGTGATGGAGCTCATTCACATCCACAAAACAAAGCCCGGGAGCCGGCGCTGTCGTAGCGATGCTGCTGCTGCTGCCGCTGCCGCTTGATGCTGCTGCGCTGCCTCCGCCTCCTGCCGCTCCGCAGCGACCACGCCCACACACCCCGCCGCCGCCAGCCCGCCATTGGTTGGCCGCCGTGTGACGCCATCACATGGGCGGGTACGTGAGTAGAGCAAAATATTATAGAGTGGGCGAGAAAAATTGTAACGGAGTAGAATAATTATAGTGGGTTTTCATGTGGGATTGAGACTGTCAACGGGATTAATTCTGTATCTCTATCAAAGAATTAAGGCAAACTCGGTCTTTTTTTTTTTTTTTTTTTTACAGGCGAACTCAATGATTTTGAATTAGCTTTATGGCTAAATGAATACATCCAAGTGAATATATTAGGGGGAAAGAATGATAGCATAGCATATAGAAGGCTGCCAGATGAGTTGCCAGGGTATAAGATATTGGTTACGTTCAGTTTGTCTTTAAGGGCCAAACCTCCTCTTCATCCTCCTCCTCTCCTCCTTCTCCTCCTCCTCCTCATCATCATCATCTTCATCATCATGTCCCTAAGATGTCAATGGGGTGAAGGACTGATAATTAATAAGCCTAGGGGAAGCATTCAATAAATACTTATTATATTTACTATTGAATGAGAGGTAACTAGGATTGCCGTAAAAACCCTGAGCAATCATGTTCAGTCAAACGACTTCCACTCTGCCTACTAGTTTATACTCAAATTTCCCCAGTGTAGGATTAACAAAGGCTTCTTCTTCTTCTTCTTCTTCTTCTTCTTCTTCTTCTTCTTCTTCTTCTTCTTCTTCTTCATACTGGGCGAAGCCAGGTCTGATCCATCTGTGCTCCTCTGGTGACAGTGTGGTTTCAGCTATGACATAACGCCACAGACACTGGTGTACACCTGGAGAGAATTACAAACACAGCACATGCACACACTGACACAGTCGCAGAAGAAAACACTATGACATCATTGTCTGCCATATGTAATTATCTGTTTCTTTGAATCTTGCATCAAATATGATCCAATTGCATTGCATTCCTAAAGAAATAGATACCTCCACTCTTGCCATATATTCCAGTTGAGAACTCACAGACTCTGACAGACTTGCATGGTTCAGCGGCTCCTGTCTCTGATTCATTCTTTATGTTTCTTTAGTCTAACAGATTACGTACAATAAAGGTTTTATTTCATTACATTTTGTGGTGAAATACCCACATCATATGCAGTCTGACAATGCCTCCAGGCACCAGATGTGTTAATGCCCTGCCAAAACCATTTCTTCTCCACTGTCATCTCTGTTGGTAGTTTACGAATAGGGACAGTTTATGAACGCAGAGATGAAAAGATAAAATAAAATAAAAAAGACCTAGCAATGCTCATATGATTCCCACTGAGCCAGTGAAAACTATTTTCGAGTATGACAGCCCTGTAGGAGCTCTACGGTGGTGAGGACAAGTTGGAACAGAAATTTAAGGTGAGGAGGTCAAGCAATTTCTGTGCCCCCGTTGCATTTTATTGCATCGGGTCTGGAGAGCTCTGCTTTTTTCAAGTCTTTCGTGAAAGCCCACAGATTCTCACAAACAAGACATTGCTGAAGACGTCCACGGGTGGAAGTAAATACTGTGTGGGTGATGGAGGGAGGAGGCATTCTAACGAGACTTCACTGAAGCAGAAACCTGGGGCTACATTTACGCAAGTTTCTTGTCGTGTACCTGTGCACAACAGCCCCTTTTATTAACATACCTTTAATACAATGAGGTGCTATGCTTCTCATCTATATGGAAATTATAATTGAGAACAGCGGGCAACATTGTCTCTGGGTTGCAACAGCAACAGCAAAGAGACCCTGAACTTGTTTGATTAAGCAAACTGCAGCTTTCCAAATACAATGAAGTCTGCAGATAAAAGTGCATCAGTAGTATTTACAGGGTCTAGTGGCTTTCAGCCAGACCGCGTGAGGCTGTCTTTCAAATCTAGGCCACAACCATTGCTGGCAGCATAATCAGTCATTTTGATGGAGATAAGCTGAAGGATAACCTAATCCCCCTCCCCCTCCCCGCCACACCATATAGTCAGTGCACAAACACACACGCCGGCAGACGTATGCACACCCCCCATTGTGCTGATGGCGGAAAAATACAAAAAAAAACAAAAATGAGGGACTGAGCGTAAAAGGATGATCGTTGAGATCCGTTGTCATGGTTTCACGGCAACCAGTCAGCATGAATGACACAGCAGGAGGAGCATAACACAAAGCCGGTGCTAAACAGGTGCTTGGATTGGTTACAATCCCGAAAAATTAATCAGTAACATCATCCAAGTCATACTGAGCTTTTTTTAATTAAAAATGGCATTGGCCAGTCTGTATGTACTAAAGCAGCAAATAGTCTGGAAAACAGCTTCAGATTCACACCTTTCACTTCCTGGATTCTTGTAGAATTCACAAGCTTATCATAAAGCTTGTACACCGCCAGCTGTTGTGGCTCTATGTTGTGCACTCTGAGACTAATTAATGCAAGACTATGTGCATTATCATTTGTGCCCATCTGGCTGGCCTGCATTTGCAATTAAAGCAATGTATATTGATGTTGCAAAAAGAAGAAAAAAAACACTCTGGCTGTAAATGCAAATCTGATTTCTCCACCATAAGAGATGGCGGGAATACGTTTTAATTTTCTGTCAATCTGCTGCAAGGGGCAAGTCATGACTGACTGAATATGCCTTTTCGTATGGCAGATTAAGTGGGAGGAAGCAGCAGGTGTCAATCTAGTGAAATATGCTAAATACTTACAACATGCTCTGCGTAGCCAACGCATGATTTTGAAATGTTGAGTCACCTTTGGTTGTGATTTAGCGCTTTACAAATAAAATTGATTGAAATCTGTTTGAATTAAAAAAAAGAAGTAAAAAGGAACGATGGACTGCCCATATTTTAGTAATGCAGTGCCAGTGATCTCAACACCAGCCACATGCCTCAGTGAGCACTGCAACCTGTTCATGCGTTCAAGAATTAAAAGAGTCAATGATCGCCTTATTACAGCCCTTGATTTAACATGTATAACGACTGTTTATAACCCTTATTTAACATGGTGGAGCTAATAGCGGTGTGATTCATTTTGCAGCTCATAAATCAAATGAGAGTGTGCATTCTGGGCCTGGTGCGCTGGAAAACTATTCATGAACATTACGCCTATTTCTCTGGCGGGCATGATCACAAATCACAGTTTAATTAGCAACATTTGATTCTTGCTTATGTGGAAGTTGCTGCAAAGGTTCTTCAGCTGCTGAGCAGGAGTTCTCGACATGCACCGCGCCATCTGTCTACTTCCCCACAGTGATACACTCCAGGCGGACAGTGCACTGTGAGATTTCTTGCATTTGAACCACGCCACATCACACCACTCGTCACTCATGCTTTTTGACAGACTGTCTGCAGATCAGGGCAGAGCCGCAGTCGATTCATGACATCTCTGTCTCCTGCCTGAGGGACACGCAGTTCAACCGTATATTTGGAGGGTTTCATTATTCAAGGAGTGCTAGAAAGTAGGAATGAGGTTGGCTGGGGGGAGGGAGGGCTTGGCAGTGCAGCATGCATTCACATCAGCTAAGGTAAACTGCAGCTGGCCCCCTTCTTATGAGCAGCATCCCAGTAAATGCAGTAACATGGGCCACGTGTCTTATTTAATTAACCTTTAGGGAACTTTTGCTGAGTATGCGTGATCTGTTTTTCCAGCCACAGAGGTTGGCATCTGTGGGTTCCATGGTTCAGTTGCCTCTGTGCACATAAAGGTTTTACTACTTTTCCCAGGAAGCACTCAGCAGCTGCTGTTCAGGAACGAGAGCTCGCTACATTTCATCAGTTGCCTCACACCATTCACCAGCTGGCTGAGAGAGGAACTGGAACATCAATGCTGTGGTTTCCAGCCCCTCTTTGTCCGAGCCAGCGTTCTGCAGCCCGGAGATTGAGTTCATCCTCCTGGCTTGGAGCCGCACCTGTCAGCGAAAGTCAGTTTGGCCAGAGTGACAGACTGTTTGCACAGATCTCGGCAAAGGACATTCTTGGACAGCACTTTTTTCAGGCAGAATGTTGCAGCAGGAACACTCTTCTAACCCCCTCACCTCTGGAATGTATCATTTATTTGCGTTTCCTAAGCAAATCAATACAGATTAGACAAGTAACAATTTGAGAACATCCCACTGAATATTCCATTCTGCGAGACTGAAGCTCTTTAGAACTATTGTAGCATTACGGATTTCACTGACAAAGGGTTCAGTCTTTTCTTTTTATATATATATATATATATATATATATATACATATATATATATATATACATATATACGGTTGTTGTTAAAGGCATAAACTACATGTGGTACATGAGTTTTTTTGTGTTGCCCAGGTCAGTGTTCTACTGCCCTCTATGGGTTTCATCTGGCACCACTCGTGTCTGAGAAAGCAAGAAATTCCATTCATCTCTGTTCTTCTACATCTTTTATGACAAACAAGATTGTGAAAGGATTTGGAATACAGTGATTTCATTATTTTTCTTTCTTTCTTTCTTTCTTTCTTTCTTTCTTTCTTTCTTTCTTTGGATGGGGCGACGAGTTAAGATGCACAGTGTGACACTGCAGTCTCTGATACCCACAGGTGCCAAAACTTCAGAGGAAGTGGGATCCGCATGCATTATGTTTAGATCAAACCAGGTCTGCTGGGATTGGCTTTTTGCCTCTTTGTAACTTTGTTTGTCTGTCTGTTTGTTTGTTTGTCTGTCTGTTTGTTTGTTTGAGGGAATTTTCTCTGTATGCGTCATCGATCATACAACTATTTACAATAATCTGGCGCCACCTAAAGTCACCCTTTGGAACTAATCAAGCTCTGAGGAAATGGAAGTGGATCAATAGGAACCACGTCATGATCAGGCAAATGACAACTCTTCACAATTTCACTCTCACTTAATTGTGAAATATATAAATGTTCCTCCCCCATTTGAGATGCGTGAAAGGTCTGCAGGAGCATGCATTTGACTCACTATTCTATTTCTGTTGGCGTTGTGTTCAATCCAAACTAACTAAAGGGGAGAAAAAAAACTGAACTTCTCTCCTCTCTTCCTGTTTGGTTGTCACGGATCATGCACAGACAGCCTGCATGTGTGGCTGCTCGAGCCGCTGTCGCCCGTTGCATTGTGGTCTGTGAGCTAAGAGGAAGCTGCTGCACCGGAATCTGAAGAATTCGGAGGTGTCCGCCAAGTCTGCTGCTCATCGTCGGCAACGTTCTGCGCTCCAACCTCTGCGGACACAAAGGCTGTAAGGTAACGTTCGGGCCGCTCCATCACTTTTATTTCACCGCACTGCAAGTCTCCGAGTTCGTGTTTAAGCCGCCGCCGCCGCCGCTAGCTGCAGGAGTGAGCATCGCGGGAAGGAGAAGCTAACTACTTGAGCTAGTTAGGGGCTTGTCGGGGAGCTTATCAGACTCCCGACGAGCTAGCGGGAGCGGTTAGCCGAGTAGATAGCCGTGATTTGCATTCCTTCCCCCTCTATTGTTCAAGAATAATTACCACCTCGACTAAACAATAAAATATTAGTACCGACTCATGTCAACACTTCGTTGGTCACGAGCAGTCGTTTGAAAAGCTGCTTTTTGGCTGGAGCGGCTTGATTTAGCCCAGTTAGCCTTACATATTTTTAAATATTCAATGCCGTTGACAGTTGGTTTTTATTTTTTATTTATTTATTTTTCGTTCTGGCGGATGATTTGTCAGACATGTCGTGCCATTCGAATGGCCTCGGTGCTTTGGGTGTGTTTTCCATTCCGTTCGTTAGGTCTTCCTCTAACAAAACCACCAACTTTTAAACGCAGCGGCAACCGATAGGGAAATATGAATTGAGCTGCAGAAATGGTCCTAAGCTATTTTAATATCCACTGTAATAATTTAATAGCTATCATATGGGGCTTAACGAGCCTCCATCTGGAGCTTAATGTAGTTACATAGCAGGAAAGTGTGTGTGTGTGTGTGTGTGTGTGTGTGTGTGTGTGTGTGTGTGTGTGTGTGTGTGTGTGTGTGTGGTGAGGCACACTATTCTCACAAACCAGACTTCCTGTCTCTCACAGCCAGGCCTGTGTGTTTGCCTTCTCTTTTATATAAACTCCAGTGAGGTGGTGACATCGAGCCAGAAGCCTTGGCTAGTTTCACTCAAAGCGGTTTGCTCAGTTTCTGATACATCTGTCATTTCCTGCAGGTTTCACAACCGATAAAGAATGTCTCAGGCTGACAAAATGAAGGTGAGTGAGAATATCCATCCCTCTGTCTTAGTCGTTCGCTCATCACCCCAAGTGACTGTAGTCTTAGTTTATCTGAGACCCTAAGTCAGAAAGTCCTGTGTTCTCTTGCAAATGTAAACGCTCATACAGTGAGTTCCTTCTAAACTGTGGACCGCTGTTGTGTTTTTTTTACTCCGGTGGATTTTGGCCCTATTATTATCTCCATTGTGCTGTTCAGTAGCCACATTTGCCGAATCCTGTGCACTCTTTGTCAAGCACTATTTTCATGGTCCGGTCCTGGTTGGAAGGCCCCCAAGGCAGAGCATGAACACACTAATAACAAGACACGTCAGTCATGCATGTCAAGAAAGAGAGGATTCCTAAAGTTCCTGTTGAAGCAAGAAGCTCAAAGAAGGGGATACGGCAGTTTTGCATGTGTTTTAAAAAACATTCATATAGCATTGTCTAAATGTGGGTCTTTTTCATTTGCTCGTCTTTGAGAAAACAAGCCCTGTGTTGAAAGGGCCATAAACTTTGGCAAGATGGGCGGAAAGTATTTGCAAATAGACTGCACAGAAGCCGCTGCTTTCCTTTGAAGTACGCTGCCTGTTCATGGACAGACGTCTCCTCTCTGGATTCAAATCCACCACTAAGAATTGTCTGTCAGTTTATTGCTGTGAAAGCCTGAACAATGTTGAGGAAGCCTTTGGAAAGGAGGGGAAAAGGAAAAATTCATTTTAGTGCAAGAGCTTATCAAACCTCCTTGGGTTTTGTGGTGAAATGTCTCTCTAATGTCACTCCACATACTTTTCTTCTTCAGTCGAGATCTTCCTGACTTTTGTGTCTCTGAACATGGCAGGGGCAGGTGTCCAACCCCGAGACCCCAGGTTATGTTGGATTCGCCAATCTGCCAAATCAAGTTCATCGCAAGTCGGTGAAGAAAGGATTTGAGTTTACGTTGATGGTTGTAGGTGAGTGAGTCATCGCTGCTCTGCTCGCAGCTCCGGCCCCTTTTTCCCCCTGTCATTCCGTTTAGAGAATTGTAGTGTAACTCAAACTAGACGCTTCAGGTTTACTGTACGTGCAGGCTTTTTATGGCAGTGCTTGAGTGTTTAGTCTGGTGAGTTTTTTTCTCAATTTCTGCCATATTTTCAGGTGTGATCTTCTCCCTGAGCTGGCAAAATATACAGGATTACATTTGTTTTTTAGAGGCCTTTCCAATGTTACAGTTTTTAAACTGCCACAGTGCCTCAGTTCCTTTTTACTTTCATGCTTACTTACTACGAGTGTGATTTATATGAATTGACCTTTATTTTGATAGACTGTAAGGCATATTACTGTAAAAGGCCACACAACAAACGCAGATTGCAAGATATTCCACTGAAATACAGATTTAAATCAGCCAATGATTCCAGGGCGCGGCACCACTGCTGCCCAGCACTCCCTCAGGGGATGATGGCTCAAATGCAGAGGACAAATTTTGCATCCTTCAGCATGTGACAATCCCTGAGACTTTTTCAGATTGAATAAAACACCAAAAATGCTATTCGACAGCTCTCATCTTCAGTGTATTAGAAGAGATGCACATTTATCCTGACACAGGGTTACACAAAGGTTCTGTCAGAAAGGTTAAAAGTAGCCTCCATGGCCTGAGTGTGCATTAAGGTTTATTGGTGTGTAGAAAATGGCAGATGTCACTCGGGTGTGCTAGCTCAGCTGGCAGCAGTGGAGCAGCGTGAACTCATGACGTGAGCTGTGTGACTATGTGAACGTCCATGCTTGCTGTTCAGGGGGGAGGGTACGCTGCTCATCCTCTGGCTTTAAAATAAACCAGAGTGGAATGTGGCCGCTTGGCCCGAAGGGATTCATTCACACGGAGGAGAAGGCCCTCTGCTCTCTGTATTTCTTAGTCATACTAATATGAATCATGGTGCTTCCTGCATATTTATGTAGCCTTATCTCCATGGAGGGCTTACTTGATATGAAAAGCCACAGTATCCTTTCTTTAAACGTTTTATATTTCTTGCTGTTTGGCGACACAAGCTGCTCTCTCCACTCACACCTGAAACTTTAGTTTGGATGCAGTCCTAAAGTGAGGAGACACCCTGGATAGTTGCCAGCCTGACCTCAGTAAGGCCTCCACCATGACTCTAGTGGGAACCACAATAGTGGCATTCCTTTGTAAAGCAAACAGGCTTCAAGTTGTTTAGGTTTGCTATCTACAACTCTGTAACTGAAGTGCGGAAGCAGTTTATTTAGCAATACCCAAAGTGTCCTCAGCTGTTTTGATCTATTTAATATCAACATTGATTAAAAAAAAAAATAAAGCTTTATATCATAGAGATGCTACAAATTGTAATGCTGAGCTGGATTCTGTAGTTTCTCTGTTTTTGAGCTACACTCTCATCATCTTTTTGTGGAGTTGTCTGATCAATGCTCACAGATATGTGGGAGAGAGTATTACTCAAGTTTAAGAGCTTTCATTTCGGGGCCTCTAGGTCACTGTAGAAGCATTTTGTTTCCTGGTTTACACATTGAGGACTTTGAATATGAACTGAAACTGAAATCTGTATTGGATCTCCACCTTCTTGTTTGTTTTACAATCGTTTCTTCCTGCGCCGCCTCTTTTATTGATTCCCGGATTTTCTTATCTTGTCCAAAGGTGAATCTGGACTTGGAAAATCCACTCTGATCAACAGCCTTTTCCTCACTGACCTTTACCCCGAGAGAATCATCCCTGGAGCTGCAGGTAAGACTCAGATATGCAACTGGTCAAGTCACCAAAGGATTTCCTGTCCAAGGAAGCAAAGAGAGTAGAACTCTTGAAACTCTTGCTGCATTATATTAGGTAAATACAGAAATGCGAGAGCCTGTTGTGATGACTCATAGTAAAAGCAAAAATACTGAATAATAACAGAGTGCCTGAGAAAATTGATCATTATCTCCAAGTAGGGCTGCACGATTATGGCCAAAATGATAATCACGATTATTTTAGTCAATATTAAAATCACTATTATTCATCATGTTAGGTCAAACATATCTGTTTATTGCACGTTCTTTTTAAAACAAGCAGTATGTAAACAAGGCTTCAAATTTATACTTAAAAATGTCAATAAACTAAAATAAATAAATAATAAAATAAAATTGACCCAAGACATGGCAAAAACTTGGCACACAGGGCTACACAGCTAACTTATACTTGCAGAGTGTTTTCTTTAAAATTTTCGACTGCTGCGATTTCTCTCTCTATTTCCCCTCCGAGGTTTTTCATAAAGTGCAGGTAATGCCACTTTGGAGAAGTAATAGCGCGCGGGGATCACGTACCTCTTTGTCGAGGACTTCCACCATGTTGCTCACAGTATTTACTGGACACGTCTTTGGCCAAATAAAACGTTACTGCATCCGTTATTGCAGCGTGCCTTTTAGAGGTGCATGGATACGGTGTCGCCCGATGCAGTGTTCCTGTTATGGTTGTCTGGGCTGGCGCTGGACACGGACAGGGATTTAGTGGACCAGCGTTAGTTTTAGCCTTCATGCATTCATCATATTTGGGTTTGTGGTGTTTTTCTCAGGTGGTTGAATAAGTTAGTTGTGTTGCTCTGTGGCGCAGGCACAACTCTGTGGCACTCTTTGCATAAAACTTCCTTTTGGTCAACATCACTTGCCCTGAATCCAAAAAACCTCCACACAGTAGATGTTGATCCCCTACGAGGCACTAGGTCCTCACCTCCAGATGCTGCTGTACTGTCTGCTCCCGACATCGCGTCTCACTCTCTCTCTTGCTGTCTCAATTCAGGTTCTGCATCCTTGAAGTACGCATTTTGAAAGGAAGTTGCGTCATAGCACTGCGCGAAGGCTTGTCCCAATTCCCAAGGGTCCTTAGGACGCTCAAAATGCGTACTCAGAATGCGCCCTCGTTTTAGCCGATTCCAAGGATGCACCGCTACTATCCTTCGCGTACTTGTGTATCCCATGATGCTTTGCGTGCTGCTGCAAAGCATCGTGATATCTTGGAAAGTCAGCTGAAATTAGCGGCATCTACTGGTAAAGACACAACATATAAACTTAAGTATTGAAATTTCACATAAAATATGCAGTTTTAACATCGGGTTTTTATTTTTTGGAATATCGAACGACATCGTTAGATGGCGAACCAATGGTTAGCTTGATGCTATAAAAACGTCACTTCCGGGGTTGGCCAGCAGGAGGGAACGGCGGTGACGGGGAGGCGGGGTTTGGTCCGTCCTTCTAGGCTGGGTCCTCGAAGAACGCTTCCTTCAGACGGAGGACACTCGGCCTGAAGGGTGCAGACCCTGAATTGAGACGCAGCATCTCTCTCTTGAATCATTTGAGGCTGCCGCTTATGCTGCAGGATTTGCTCGCTTGCTATTTCGGCAGCTTAATGAAGTCTTAACCTTGTGTTCGCCCCCTGGTGGTTGGATGACTAAAAGTGCTTGATTTGACATGTACGGTAGCCGGCTTTTTAAATGTTAATATCGCCGACGATCAGCTTAATTTAATCGTGGCAGCCAATATCGTGATCGTGATTAAAATTCCATTAATTGTGCAGCCCTACACCAAGTTATTTTTTTGGTTTCAGAGAACATGTTAAAAAGAGAAAACGTCTTACCTTCATCCTACCAGTGGACATTTCTCTCTGTCATCCCACCTGTGTTTGCCTAAAGATGAAACTGTGCTACATAGTTTATGTATATAGTGTAGTTACACTGCATCATTTTATACTGTTTTCTGTTTCTTGACGCAGAAAAAATAGAAAGGACGGTTCAGATCGAGGCGTCGACGGTGGAGATTGAAGAGCGGGGGGTGAAGCTCCGTCTCACGGTGGTCGACACACCCGGCTACGGAGACGCCATCAACAGCCAAGACTGGTGAGGAGTGAAGAGTTTCTCAGCACGCAAACACTCAGCAATTCGTGTGTACGCTGGCTTTTAATTTGCCGACGGGCAGTTCTCTTGCTGCCACACGTTGTGAATGTCTGAACAGAAATGAACTTTCCTCTCCCAGTTTCAACACCATCATCAGCTACATCGACGACCAGTTTGAGCGCTACCTCCACGACGAGAGCGGCCTCAATCGCAGACATATCGTTGACAACCGAGTTCACTGCTGCTTCTACTTCATCTCCCCGCTCGGCCACGGGTGAGTCCCACCACACAGAACCTTTCTCTCTGTCCCACCGCTCTTTATCTAATGCCCTCTTTCCAGAAATGCTGAAATCTGAAGTGTGTCTTTGACTGTCTCCTGTGCAACCAGCCTGAAGCCCCTGGATGTTCAGTTCATGAAGGCCATCCACAACAAGGTCAACGTGGTTCCCGTCATCGCCAAGGCGGACACACTCACCCTCAAAGAGAGGGAGAGGCTCAAGCGCAGGGTGAGGGCAACACTCAGCCATTGTTTAGGAATCTTTTGCAGTTCCTGAAATGAGCGGCTGTTGTCGCGCACTCACCGCCTGGACTGCAGAATCCGTCTCGGCCCAACGAGACGTTCTCTATCAGATCAGAATAAATAAGTGGAAGCAGATGAGAAGCATTAACCGCTTTTATCTGGAACGATCCAATTAAATGTCACCAAAGCAAATTTGAATGACTGAATTCTGGCCTTTGTTTGCATAATGAAATGTCTGAGGTAATAATATCTATTATAATGTGAGCGTCTGCGTTTTCTCTTCGCTAAGATTCTGGATGAGATCGATGAGCATGGGATCAAGATTTACCACCTCCCTGACGCCGAGTCTGATGAGGACGAAGACTTCAAAGAGCAGACTCGAATCCTGAAGGTGAGCCCTAGTTTTCCTCTGCTTTATTTTGCTGTGTCTTTGTTTTTTTAATGAATCACATTCCGTCGGGTGAGTCGAGTCTTATATTTGTCATTGAGCGACTGAGCCAACTTGCTTTTTCAGGCCAGCATCCCGTTTGCAGTGGTGGGATCCAACCAACAGATTGAGGCCAAGGGGAAGAAGGTGAGGGGCCGCCTGTACCCCTGGGGAGTGGTGGAGGTGGAGAATCCAGAGCACAACGACTTCCTCAAGCTGCGGATCATGCTGATGTGAGTGGCAGAGAGGAAGTCACAGCCTGCAGCTGTCGTCATTCTTCACAGTTTTGCTGAGCTGCGGAGCTCGCGTTGACCCAGGCTGTGTTGCTGTGACAGTAAATTCTCATGTTTGCACGCGTCTTCTTAAGCTCATGTGTCCGTCTCTTTCTGCTCTCGACCCATCAGAACCCACATGCAAGATCTACAGGAAGTGACCCAGGACCTTCACTACGAGAACTTCCGCTCAGACCGCCTGAAGCGGGGTGGCAGGTTGTCCTCCCACGGTTACATTCTGCCTCTGTCTCCTGCGTACGTACTTGTCTGTCAGCTTGCTTCTCTGCACCTCCCCCACTTCAGACAGCAAACTGTGACCACAGTGTCATTGCAGACCTAAGACAACTGCAGGAATACAATAGCCAGGCCTCACAGGTAGCAGCAATGAAACCCAGATCATTGGGAACTCCTCGAGGAGAGATCACATCCCTCCACTAGTTTGTTGCTGTTGTCACTCTGTAGTGCAGCAGTTCCCACTCAACATCCTGCATGTTTTACTGCCTTTAACAGATGCAGCATTGATGTAATGCTGCTGTCTGTGGGTTTAGGTGGTTTCTTAGCAGGTAACTGTCATTTGTAGTTTTGACTTTGTTGTAAAGAGGAGAACTTGACTTAACAGAGTGTGGATATATCATTTAACCTTCATTCTGGAGCAGACAATCTTTTAGCCTTCCTTCTAAAGCCAACCCAGGAAAAGGGGAATGGTTTTAACTGGCCAGAGATCTGTCACATGATTGACTTGTCCCTCCCATGAGTGGCCAGTTGGAGGTACCGTGCTCATCTATTTATTTATTCTTCAGTATATGGGGGAGGTAATGCTGTTCCCCTAACTATCCCTCCAGCTGATTCTTTCTAAAACCTCACTGCTTCAATCTCTGTGTAGCTCATAGATGCACACTGTCCTCTTGTACGCCTTTCCCCCCCTGCAAAAAAAAACAACTTTGCTAACCCACTGAGATCCTTCTTGCCGTCCTCAAATGTGCTTACTTAACACTTACCTGCTTACTGCACTCAGACACTATTTCTGTCCCAGCCATTCTAATGCTTCACAAATCAGCACAGCAATTCAAAGTCTGTAATGTCTCTTCGCTTATTAACCGGATTTTTGTCTTTTTGTCAAAGAATACTAATTCTGCAGAGATATTCAGTTCATCTTTTTGGCTCATAGCATGATGGTAACTTGTTTTGTTTTTTTTCAACGGTCCAGGAAGGGACCAGAGCCGGAGGAAATGGACAAGGACATGATCCTGCTGGAGAAGGAGGCTGAGGTAGGACACAGACACTGAAGACCTTGATGGTATAAGTGGCTTCTTTGTGTGTGTGAGCGCTGGATTTGCCATACATGAGGGTTCCTTGTGTTCCACAGCTGAGACGAATGCAAGAGATGATCGCCAAGATGCAGGCCCAAATGCAGAAGCAGGGAGACGGAGAGGGTGAAGGCGCCCATGTGTGAGAAGCTCATGGTAAGCCTACAAATCATAGATTTCTCTAGTCACACAATTAGCCTGATAGTTACTGAAGGTCATAAAATGTGATCATTACTTGTCTGTGTTTTGTTTTTGGGAAAACTATTAAAATAATTCTGGGCCAAAAAAAATTCCACGGTGCGTCAATAATTCCCGCCACTTCCCAAACAAAGCCGAGCTGTTTCTGAATTGTTTCTTTGAATCAGGTGATGTCATCCTGTTGAGAAAAAAAAATCTACATGTCAGCATGTTAATGTAATGTTGTATTTAAATGTTACTTGTAAATATCTCCATGTGGAAAACATTGGGTGTTTTGGGGTGGATGGGGAACTAATTAACTTTAAAACATAAAAAAATAATAAACAAAGTATTTCGTCTGGCCTGTTTTACACCTCACTCTCTCTCTTCATGCTGTAGTTTGCTGCACACTCAGACAAATGGAAGACCTTCACCTGCATTCTGTTCTCTTGCAGACTTGGACCTGAAAGATGGACGGTAGCTGAAATGGTGTGAAGGCCATTTGGTCTTTGTCTTGTTGCCACTATTATTAACTCTGATTCCTCAGTGGGTCTGGAATTGTGCTTTTTTTTTTTATACATTCAGTAAAGTATATTCTAACAGTGTTATATCTACACACAGCTCTATCCTTCAAATTCTACTATCTTACTCCAATGAAGTCACGTGAACTATCCTCTCAAACAGTGGTATACTGTATGTCTGTAATACACAAACTGTTGGGATGTTCTTTTTTTTTTTTTTTCTTCCTCTCTTGTTTGTTCCCATGCTGTTCTGTTCTTGGTCACGTAGGAAACCAAAGTGTCGCTGCTGTGAAACATCTCTCTAGGCTCATGCTAACCTTTGCTCTGTCTAAGAGCTTTATCAGGAGAGACGACTGTCGTCGCAGCTAGTAGCAGAAATACACTTTAATGCCTTTCTCCAAACTCAAAATGTCAAGATAAAACGTGCATCCTCATTTGGCTTCATGTGACCTCCCTCGCCTGCATGTAAACTCTGGGTTAAGTACGATGGCACGCAAGTGCCAAGTCCTGTTAAGTGTGACGTAAATTAAACTGTGACCCTTGATCTCTTTTTAGTCTTCCTTAAGACCTGACAGATGAAGGATGGGCAAACGTTGCGATGCTCACGGTGCTTTCAATCAGCTTTATGCAACTCCTCCAACCTTCTTTCTAAGAAGAGAAAAAAGAAAAGTCATGTGCCAGGGAGCGTCACCTGATCCCTTCTAGTCGATGCCGTTTGACTGAAGAGACACAAATTTGTACTCGGCCCAGTTCTGCCATGTTCTCTGGCGCTGACACCAGAGGTGAAGAGGTCAAATCCTCCAGGCCGCCGTCGCCCTCACCAGCCAAGGTGTGAGGCTGTAGACATTCCTCCCTGTGCTGTTTTTAATCCAATTTTAGTACCAAATATTGTTTTTGATGCATCTATTGTAATAAAAGATTATTGAACCTTATCATCTCTGTCTCCTGTGTTTCTTTTACACCGAGGCCATCACACCTCTGATCACCTCCAGACTCTTCTCAGTATTTTTTCATAAAGTTTGAGATTAATTGCTTCTGACAGACTAATCCACAGGGGATGTAACCTGACAAACAGGGCCTCTCTAATTAGTACATGGAGAGGAAAAAAACATCAAACCCCTACGCAACACACTACTTGCAGGGCTGTACGTTTACTTCTTTTTCAGCGGTTGCAGCAGTGCTAGCAAGTTAAAAATTTTAGTCGCACAAAGTAAAATTTAGTAGCACACCTGGGTGGACAGTTGGTTAACATGTTTTTTGTGAAATTAATTGTAACCAGGAAATGTAGTTCTTTAATAGTTGAACTGAGATGGATAGTATACACACAGAACTACAACTCCCATGGAGCAGTTTTACCAACAACGGTTACTTGTATAGGTCAAAGTAATACTAGCTTTTCCACTTCATGATCATGATGCCTTGCCTGCGTAACTCATTTGCACATGTGCGAGTGGATACACATTTCTCTTCGCACAGGATGATTTTTATTCGCAAATGCGACAAAAACTGTCGCACTGTACAGCCCTGACTTGGCATTGAACAATCATGGTTGCAACACAATGTGTGCAGTGTGAAACAGAGTGGAAATTAAAGGTTCCACATTGTGAAGAACACTTGACTAGCGATGTGTTTCTAGCCTGCCATTCAACTCCCTAGAGATGAAAAGTCTGTTGTTTTTCCCAAGTGTGCAAAAACACTGAAGTGGAAATGAACCCTTTGTGATGCCACTAACCCCCCAGGATAATGGCATTACCAGGCAGGTGTTTGTTCCTGCTTGTGTTTTGTCCCTTTCAAACATGCAGAGGGTTGGACAAAGCATCAGTTTTTAGCAATAGGCTGTAAGCACAATGCTAAAAATGTTGTTTTGTGCGGATAGGCATGTCCACGAGACCGTTTCCCTGGAGAAAATCTGACGGTGCTTAGAATACACAACCTCTAAAATGGATCACGAAGGTCAATGATACCAACCATGATTATGTTTCTATCTGTTTGATTTAAAAACACTACAGACAATGCATCATTTTCATAGACTTTATTATAGTTTTTTTCTTTCTTTTCAGTCTAACAGGTATGCACAACGCTCTAAATGTCATGGCTTTTTTGTCTTAAATACTCTCCGTTCTTAAAGAAAAACTGTAAAAATATTTAATTATAACTCATTTAAAGATCTCTGAGGAGGGAGGGACTAGGGAGGGCGCAAAGATACGAGGACAGAGGTGTACGTGGGAGGTTGGAGGGGGGGGGGGGGGGCTTCTGTGGTCCTTTATCAATGAGAGAATGGTTGGGTCTGGAGGGGAGGAGGGACAGAGTGAAGTTACGTCCAGCTGGGCGTTTCACCGCGAGGACGGGGTGGTGTTACCGTTTAGAGAAAACCTGCAGAGAGAAATTAAGAGCAGTTAAAGCAAAATGAGGATTTTGTTTTGGCTACAGTCTTCTATAAAAACATGTGATGGTTAAAGACCTGCACACTCTCTCCATCATGTGTGTGACGAGGCGGTCAGAGATGCCTGGACACGACTCCTCTGCCAAATTGAAAGCGTTTTCCAGCTCCTCGATGGCCCCAACGCCACCGCCGCTCGCCCGCCGCTTCTCTTTCAGCTGGACCAAGCAAACACAACATAAGACTGTGTGAGCCGTGCGGTGCTTGTTACCACACAGCAAGACTGTAAGGCTTTCCTCAAAAAATAACAACAAAAATTTACGTTAAAACCACTTAATCACACATCTTTTATTAAAATGTGAGGTAAAATGATGAAGCTGAAGCAAATCCATTACAAAATAAAGACTTTTAAATGGACATCTGTTGAACCTACCTCTCTGAAAATGGGTGTTACCAAAGCAGACAGGCATTGTGACTTAGGTTGCCTTTTCACTGAATCTCCTGACTGGAAAGAGAGGACATAGAAATACAAGTAACAGGTTAAAGTCTTACCAAAGACAGAGCAGACTTGTGTGTGTGTGTGTGTGTGTGTGTGTGTGTGTGTGTGTGTGTGTGTGTGTGTGTGTTACCTCTGAATCTGTGTGTGTGTAGCTCTTCTGTAGCTTGTTCATAGATGTAGGTCTGACCGTAGGGAAGGTCCACATGGGACACGTGTCCACGTCACCATCAGCGTCCCTAACAGATGGGAATAAGAGGGTCAACGGTTAAGTGCTATGCAGCCCACCAGCAAGTCTTACAATACCTGAACACATGATGGACAAATGTGAATCCATGTTGGGTGAACGCACAGACACTCTTCTTGCCTTGCACAGTGGTAGCAAAGGTTGTTTTTTTGTTGGACTGCACAACTGACAGATATTGTTTACAAACGTAGACATTTTATTATCGTGTGTGTACTAAAGCCCCTATTCAAACAAAAATGAAATGCAATTTATCATCACATTGTTATCATATGTATTTTTTGACCACCTGGATGTCCTTTTGTTAACAAATAAAGTGTGTGTATTTTTTTTGATCTCACATGTCTGAGTCGTCTGAGCTGGACTCTTCGCCGTGCCCCTCGGACTTCCAGCGGCGGTAGCGGTCGATCAGCTCCGTCAGATAGGCCGTCTTCTTGGTGTACCGCGTGATGAACTTGTGCTTGACGAGCTCCTTGGCTGTTGGCCTCTGTGCAGCCACAGCAGACAAGTGGACAGTTTGGTGAGGACGTCGTCGGATCACTTGCCAAGAAGGCTTCAGAGTCACCGAGTTCAAAGTCGGAGGACTTATTCTGGATTCACACTGACAGGTTTTTGTGATCAAATTTACATCTTTGCCTTTCAACTGACACAAGATGAATGCAATGAAAATGAATGCATGTAAGCAGAGACAAGGGGCAGGAAATCAGCGACTGCCAGATCACACTCAGGCTTCCCCTGTGTGGAAATAAATCTGATATAAATTACATATCTGTTAATATTTCTGTAGATTGAATCGTAAGATATGAGAAAATGACCTGCAGTGTGAATCCAGCCTGTGATATAACAGAAACACAACTTGGATTCTTGAGGCTGTACTCACAAAACGAGGGTCTTTATTTAAACAAGCCTCAATAAACTCTTTGAAGGGCTTGCTGTAAGGTCCCTCGAGTGTTGGCGGAGTGTTTTTGGGGATGAGGAAAAGGACCCTCATTGGGTGCAGGTCCGAGTTGGGGGGTTCCCCTTTAGCCAGTTCAATGGCAGTAATTCCCAGGGACCAAATGTCAGCCTGACAGGAGAGCAGTGTGACAAGATGTGTTTGATTAGCAGAGACAGAAAACTGAAGTTATTCCTTTTTACAATCCTTTCAGCAACGAAACCAAAGGAAAAACACAACACTGTCACTCCACAGACTGAGAACTTTTTTTATTGCAACAAAACATGACCAAAACACACTGCAGCTAAAAGCTGACGCTGCTTCTTGCATCCACAGACTCACCTTGAAATCATACGCTGACTGTTTGATGACCTCTGGAGCCATCCAGAAAGGCGTGCCCACAAATGTGTTCCTCTTGATCTGGGTGTCCGTCAGCTGTCCCGCCACCCCGAAATCTGCCAACTTCACGTCACCCTGCTCTGACAAGAGCACGTTGGCCGCTGGAGGACGCAGGGAAAATAAAAACGGTCATGAAACTAGAACCAGCAGTGAGTGGTATTTAAAACCATCAACAGAATTGTCCTACAGCAATAATATCATTCCTGTCAAAAAATTTTTATCAATTAAAGCTAATATCATGCACGTGCAGCAGTGATATGAAATAAACAGCCTCCAGTATGAGCAAACAACAACAATGGTATTTTAAAATAGTCTGGGCTGTCAGTCAATCAAGAGGTGCCATTACCTCTAATCCCAACCCTGAAGAAAATCCATATGGCATTTTACTAGAAATAGCTCAGCATCAACAACAACTTAACATTACTGTTAGAGTTATGACACTGACATTGAGCTATTTCTGAATATTACATTGGAATATACATTCAAAACGGAAAGAAAATGCCACAAGTGCACCCGCAACATTTTTTGTTCTGCATACATGCAAAATGTAAAGCTGAGTTTTTATGGAAACCATCACAATGGACAAAACATTATGTCAGGTGTTTTTGGTTGCATGAGGATGAAAAGCCACCCTTTCCAAAATAAAAAAATGTCTAAGTGTCCTGCTTCTCTGTGCAGTGTTCACTTGCTGAGAAGTAGCCAATCAAAGCATTGAAAGGTTAATAGACTGTCTCTTTGCTCAATAAAGTAAAGTGTGTTTTTTTTTCTCAAAATCAATTTTTTAATGGCTTCTTACTACCTTTGATATCTCTGTGAATCTTCCTCTCAGAGTGCAGATACTCCAGGCCCTTCAGAATTTCCCTCAGTATTGTAGCTATGTAGGTCTCTTCAAGAGGGCCTGGGCGGAGCTAAAGAGGGAAAAGGACAAATCAATTGGGCACAGTAAGATTGTCTAGAAAACGCTGTAAGCTGCAGGAAAACCAGGTCTCCTTACCAGATCTAGAGCAGACCCTCCACCCAAATACTCCATGATAATCCATAGTTTGGTCCCCTAGGGGGGAAAAAAATTGGCATATATAAAAGGCAATAAAAGTGTGAATCTTAAAAATGCAGATTTGCATTTGTTCCCTCGCTGCTACTCAGTCATCATCCCACCTTCAGGTACGATCCATAATACTTGGTGACAAATGGGCTGTCGCACTGGCTCAGCACCGTGATCTCCTGTTGAATGTCTTCGATTTCATCCTCTGCCTCCTCCAGGTCTATGATTTTGATCGCCACCACCTCCTTAGTGCGGTTGTTGATGCCTTTGTAAACTTCTCCAAAGGAACCTTTCCCAATCCGCTCCTGCTTGGTGAAGTACTCCTCCGGGTCCAACCGGGTGTTCTGCAGAACCAAGACCACTGCTCACTATTTCTGCCTGAGTTGGGACTGTGCTCAAATCAGCAGCATTATCAGCAAGTCGCCCAAACAGAACTAATTTCTCATTTCATGCTCTTTCATAATACATTATGACAGCAGGATTGGAGGAACTCTGTCTGGCCACATGACACTGTTCTCCTGTGCTGCTGTCTCAATATGAAGCAGACCAAAATCTTCTCATCTAAGCGTGATCACACTTTGCTGCAGGATGTAATTGAAAACTCATGACATTTGAGATTTATTTTTCTTTCCATTAAGTGAGGCAATGAGTGATGAATGAATAGGTTGATGATTAACGGGAATGCCGTAAATCAAACAATAATTTATGGAGTTGTAAGTGTAGAGTGTGACATCACACAGCAGTTCTACAACATAGTGGTTTTTTGGAACGCTTCCATTTAACTACAGAGTACGTTTTCTATAAAGGACGGATTCACTAAGCTTTGTTGAAATGTCAACATTTGCTTTTAATTCTGACTCCTTTAAACAACAACAAACAAAAAAACCAGGGAAATTTATTTGTGGATCTTTTGTGCTGATGTCTGGGACCCCCACCCACCTATTCATGGAAAGCCTGACAGTCATGGGGGCTCGCCTTGTCTTCTTGGACAAGAAGAAGGGAGGTGACAGTTGGCGAAAAGAGGATTTCTTACCTGGTTCTGCATGTCTCGAAGATGTGCCATCCCCTGTGCCGCTCGGACGGATCAGGGACGGCCACGGCCCCTCTTTGCGGCGTTATCAAGCGGTCTCGGCGGGTTTTTCCTCCCCACCGAGCTGTCTAGGAAGCTAGCTGGGTCGCTAGCCAGCTAGATAAACACCCAATCTGCTGCCTTTAACGGGGCTGTCACTCCGCGCACTGTTTTCGGCCTCCAAGTCCAACGGAGGGCTGAAGGGCCGGCCGAGACAGCGAGCTACTGACCGAGAGACGCCATCTATATCGGCGGCTGCGAGCCGCGAGGCAATTCAATGCTTCTTCCGCGAGTTAATATTTAATTCATTTCAAGAAACGTTTAGCCTGTTGTTCATTTGAAGCTTGAGGAAGACAAAATAATGGCCCGAGCCCGTGCGCATGCGCATGCGCAAGACTTTGAACGCGCGGAGGGTTCTGGGGATTGTATTTCCACGCTCCGGTGGACAAAGGCGTGGTGAAATGTTGTGAAATATAACAATCTGCTTCATAATAGTATGGTAACTATGACACACACACATTTGAGAATAATAAAGTTTTAGTCTGGGTTAAGACAAAATGTCCCTGTATTTGCAGGAAATGCATTCAACCAGAGGGGGGAAATGAGTAATAAACCACAGGACCCCTCTCGCAAAGCCTCGAGTCGACACAGTTATTGTTGTACCATTTTTGACACTTTACACACATCTGGTCATCACAAATCACAGAAGTTTACAAACACATAATGTAGCCCTGTGTGTGTGTGTGTGTGTGTGTGTGTGTGTGTGTGTGTGTGTGTGTGTGTGTGTGTGTGTGTGTGTCCTAAGAGTGACCCCAGTGAAACAAGAAAAGTCCACCCATTTGTTTCGCTTGTTCCACTGTTCAGGAAGCATTGTGATACAACACGTGTTTCTGGCAATCAGCCCCTGGTGATGTCACTTGGGGACTACACCCTTCAACCAGACGGTATTCGCTCTACCCCCCTTTTCCTGCTGATGTATGTTGAATTTTTGGTTTATTAATTGAGTAACACTGCTCTGCTGAAGTCCGGTACGGAAAGTTAGCGTCTGAAAATGGGTTTCGCATGGTGTCCTTAAAGTCGTGCGTTCGTTTTCTGACCGTTGCGGTCCCTTGGCGGTGGCGCCCCGCCTGGGCTGACATTGTAGCACGTACGCCCCGCCCCCAACGGACACGCGCTGTGTGTTTACCCGGAGCCTTGCTGTAGCCGCCGCCGCCGGACACACAACTCCAACCAACGTGCCGTGAAGAACGCAGTGTCCCACTATTTTACCTCGGTTCCGGTGTCGGTAAAAACGAGCGACCCAGCTTGGACAACACGTTGCTCATGAGAACTTGAACCCAGGTGTACAAACCGTAGCGGTGAGTAGAAAGCTGAGCTAATATACGAGCATCTTTGGTCAGCACGCCCGCGTTACGGCAGGTGTTGGTGGCGGTTTGACGTCCCTCTGCCGAGCGAACAGGCTCGATATATGGAGAATATTAGCCGTTGCCTGTCTTGCGACCGAGCCTGGCCGCATTAGCTCGACAGCAGCTAACGTGAAAGCCAGACATGGCGCCCTGTGTTGATTTTCATTCAGTGACATTGAAACCATGTTTCATTAACAGCTAAGGGCTTCATGTCGTCTCGCACAGCAAAGACTTCGCGTTGACGTTACGTAATTCCAAACACGACATAAAATGCATATTGCTGTGTATCACTCGCTAGCTTTAGCCCGCACTGTCCCTCAGCCGCTCCCGTTAACACAGACGGATTAAACGGTTCCCCGGTGGGACGGTGCACCTTTGCCACGGACTACTAAGAGAGCGTGTTGCAGGCAATATTCCAAGCCACTTAGCTAATTAGCATAGACTCAATTCACCACACTTGTTTTATGGGAAGAAAAGACACGGTTGGACAAAGCACTGTGGTTCTGTAGGCAGAGCACAGTGAGCAAATGCCCTGGTGTGTACTTAAAGAGTGAATTGTTACTTCCTGTTAATTACTTGAAGGGTTTTCATTACTATGTTTGTTATGTCCACAGGCTGGATGAGTGGGTCGAACTTCACATCCCCCTCTGCAGAGGTGGCCGAGATAAACCGAATCCACTATGAGCTGGACTACACAGAGGGGATCAGCCAGCGCATGCGGATCCCCGAGACCCTCAAAGTGGCCGCAGACAAGCCGCCAGGATCTTTAGCATTTGAGCAGCCTCTGCATGTGCACTCAACTATGCAGGTGCCAGAAAGGATTGTAGTAGCAGGTGAGGATGGCTGACGTGACTGATGCTGTGGTTTCACTGGAGAATTTATCTTTCCCTCAAACACAAACTGCGGCTGAAAATCCCCTCATGAACCTCTGCCTGTGACCTCACTTCCTCTGCAGGTGATGATAGTGACCCTCTGTTCTCCCATCCACGAGATCTGGATTTGATTCAGTCCGTCCCCCCCGTGGACCTTCTCAGTATGAAAGCACCGCCCCGCATCCTCACACTCACAGAGCAGCCATTGGACTCCCTTGAAACAGATCAGATGCCACCATCTCAGAGCCATCCAAGCCAGGCTGTAGGTTTTAACCGGGGCTTTGATTTTACCTTCTACTTTATGTCTTATTCTCAATAATTACTTGACTATTATTTTATCAACCATAGATCTGTTCTATTACGCTGTTAAGGATTTTGAAAAATAGTCGCACACAGCCAGACAAACAAAATCGAACTGTTATAGCTGCATCTTTAAGTCTGTTTTTTTTCTCATTTAGATGATGAAAAAGCCGTGAAACCAAAAGTATTAAGTCATATTAGCTAGTAGATGTCAGTTCCAGGTGTCATTAGAATAGTATGAGAACCACAGGTTAGGCCGCAAAATAAAGAGATTTGTATCGCTTGTATTTTAAAAAGTTTTCTCTACACAGTAAATTGCTCCAAAAACTGTTTTAAAAGCTATAATTTCAAATGAATGAAGTCATTGCACATGTTCACAGGCCCACTTCCACACTCGATCTCGAAGGGAGCGCAGCGCGAGTGAGCACATTTCTGGCCGTGCCAGCAGTCACATCAGCCGTGGTGACCTGAGGTAAACGCACTTCTGCAGCTGAGGCGCTTATTACAACACTGCTGCACTTCCATTGTGATTTGACGTTTCTCAACGTCAATTGAATTACTTGACTTTGTGCTTCTGATATAATAAATATTTCCCATGTCTCTTGATTTACCTCTCTGTCAGTGTAACCCCTTCCCCCTCGGCCCCCCCAGTCCGTTTGTGCCCCCCTCTGTGTTCCCCAGAGGATGCCAACATCAACCTGTTCACAGCTGCAGGGTTCCTGTCCTACATACAGTCGACGACACGGCGAGCATACCAGCAAGTCCTTGAAGCCCTGGATGACAGCCACCGCAGGTGATTTTTTTCTTCTGTTTTGTACTTGTCGGTCTACTGCCTCTTCTTCTGTTACATCTAAAAGGGATAGAATACAGTCCATCTCATTATATGCACTGTATAAATAGATATCTTGATTGCAATCTATAAAATTTGCCTTAACTCTCCCAGGACACACCTAGACCTGAGCTGGGATTTGAACCCTGAGGAGTCGGGCCTGTTGGACGCCTCTTCATTAAGACGACAGGTAGTACTAACTGATATAAATGTTCTGAGTTGTGACGTGCTGAACTTTAATGTAGCTCCATTTCTATTCAGCCTTTGCAGGTGTGTTACAAGTTTAATAATTTAGTTTATAGTATAATATTTGTTTTTACAATGATCAAGTAATAATTTTAGACCTAAAAATAATCCAAAATCCAAGAAAATTCTCAGCACTCCCAAAAAGAGAGGTGCGTCCGAGAAGGGTGCCACCCCTGAGTAAGACCAAAATCGAAAAAAAGCTCCCTCCCACACACTGCTCGACTCTCTTCCTTGGTTTTTATTGCAAAGTTTCGGTCAAAAGACCTTCATTAGGCATCACATATGGCATCCAAGCATACATAACCATATATATAGGTGTGTGCTATATGCAGGTAGCCAATCAGAGAGCTTGAAGGCTCAACATGGTTGATGGTTCTCACCTGTTAGGTGTATTACATACAACCATAGCAAATCAAACATCCAATATTTTTTAAGCTTTCATAAAATGAAAGGGTTTTAGGAAAGACGATGATTTGTAAAAAAAACAAAACAAAAAAAAAACTGCACCTAATCAGTAAGAGGGGTTTCCCCATTGCAACAAAGTACAGATAAAATGCTTAATACAAGAATGCTTAGATCTGATAATTTAAAAAAAAAAAGTATTTGAATGGCATAAACAATCAACAAAGCTGAAGGATGTGGTATATGCTACCTGCATATACCACACACCTAGGAAGGGAGTCGAGCAGTGTGCGGGAGCTTTTTTTTTATTTTAGACCTAAAAATAAAAAATGAGTAATTCTTCAATAATTTTATACAGTAATTAAAAATCTCTGTCGTACTTCTGGCCCACTTGTACAATTAAAACAGTGAGAGCCCTACATGTATACAGAAAAATAATCACTCCACAATATCTCATCCTTCCTCTTAACTGGCTAAATTAGCTTTTTGTTGCGTTCCCTCAGATTGTGAAGTTGAACCGGCGTCTGCAGCTGCTGGAAGAGGAAAACAAAGAACGCTCCAAGCGTGAGGTCATCCTCTATTCAGCCACTGTAGCGTTCTGGCTTATTAACACCTGGATCTGGTTGCGTCGCTGAGCCCCGCAAACCTTGGAAACCAAAGCAGCTTCCCCTCACAGGTGCCCCCATTGACCTGCACTGCGAGACAACATCTCAAAAATAGCCGCGAGGCACCGCAGAATCTGCCACAACCCTCTGCATTTCTATCAAAAATATATGCGTCATGCAAATTTTGATGTGACGCAGATCACCCCAGGCTATAAAACACTGCCCATGTCTGCATATTTATGATACACTCTTCTCTTACTTTTAATCAGTCCTACATTTGCTACTGTGCTGTAACAGACTACTGAGTAAGATAAAACCACACTGGAGTTGCAGGTAAATCCAAAGGTTTTCCTCTCAAATAAACTATATATTCTTTTTGTTGTGCAGGAAACCGCACAAATGTAAACCGGTTTTAGTTGGAATTTAAAGGTATCTTATCCTTTCAGAAACTTATACCAATGTTTAAGTTGAAAACTAAAATGTGTATAGATATTTAACAATACTGCAACTTGTACAAAACGCCCCCAAAAAAGTTGTTTATTAACAGGAACTGCGAACCATTATGGATTCTTTGGAAAACATTGTGCAAAAATTGTGCATACATACCTGAAAAATCCTTCTTACATGTTACAGTGTTTCCTATTTTTTGGAAAACAAACTTTACTTTGAAGTAAAACCTTAATAGCTTTGGGTTGAGTGAAAGACAACAGTTTGCTTGAGTGACAGTTGGTTGGATTCTATTACAGGGACGGCATCATTTTCAGTTTGAAAAATAAGCTTTCTCAGAGTCTCAAAGTCAGTAGCTGAATCTCGTGTTGCCATACGAATCACCCCAAATGTCTTTTAACTTCTCAATAACAGAAAATATTTGTGTACATACATTGAATAAAATGTTGTAGAGATGATGTTGTATGGCGTCAACAAGTATTTTTTTAGTTTGATCAGTACTGGTCCTGTTTGAGCTCGAAACAAGACGCAGCACGTGGAGTGTCATGTGCAGAACATATGACACTCTTCTGTCAGGTTGTTTTTTCCATTATTGTTTTCCAACACCAGCTGTTGTTTTCTTGTTTTATTTATCATATTGTAATTTAACTCTTGGAGCCACTGTGTGTATTGTTGTAATAGATGGCTGTATCAAAACAATGTCATGATTTTGGTCAATGATAAGCTGTGTGTTTGTGCATCATGGAGGTTTATATATTTAATACACTGAAAGGTATTTTAAACTGGAGGCTTGGCGTTAAAAGGGTTGCGGTCTATTTGACATATGCCAACACATTCATTGTTCATATTTTCTGCTGTGTAATTAAATGATGGATGTGAATTGACTCTGTAGCGTCGTCACTGCTGCCCTCTACTGTTTACCGACATACAACCGGAAGATGAACGCGATGACGTTGTGATGACAACATTGTCCATTTAAACCTTAACTCCGCTGGTACTGTCAGACACATCCAACATCGAAAAGACTCGGAATTGGATCAGATATATTCTTTGTTGTTGTCGATCGTGGCTGAATGAAAAGCAATCAGCGGCGCTGAGAGCTCGTTCACAGTCATGGGGATAACAAAACTAGCAGACTTGATCCGCGCGGATGCTCCCAGTGCCATTTCTCACAGGAATATCAGCGACTACACGGGTAACACGTCAAACAACATCCCATTTTTTCGATATCTTATTAGCATTATAATCGCTCTCTCTCTCTCTCTCTGTTATTGAACAACTACGAGCCGCCAACAATGGTGGCAACAACAAAAACAGTAACAAGAGTAGCATTCTAGCTAGCCTCGCAAAGTTGGTTATTAATGATTGGCCCATGTCAAAATACACTGAATTGTTGCTTGACTGATTTGATAAATTCCTTAACTTGCGGCTGAATAGGTCTGCAAAAAGTGATTGGTTAGTGTACAGACGCACATCACGTCATTTAATTTAGCCCTTTATCAAAGTGAATGGTTATGTTCCATTCAACAGGAAAGACGATCGCACTGGATACGTCGATTGTTGTGAACCAGTTCCGAGCAGCAACACCTTCACTGAGGTAAGACTTGATTCATTATAAGAGTTACAATGATAGCTGATTCATTCTTTTGTTAGGACTTGTTTAGGAGGTGAAAATTATTTAACTGATTTAAATTTAAACATGCATTTAACAATAATAACAAATATTATGTCTACGTTTATTATTATTATTATTATTATTATTATTATTATTATTATTATTATTATTATTATTATTATTATTATTTCTCCTCTGTCCGTAGCCCGCTGACAGGTCTCTTTTTCCGAACACTCACCTTCCTGGAACATGACATTAAGCCAGTCTTTGTGATTGATGGGAAGCCTCCTGGGGAAAAGACGGCTGCTGTAAGTGTCAATCATTTTTCTCTTTGCAACTGCAGTGGGCCCTGGGCCAAGGTTGGCATTGGTCACGGGAAATGGCTGCTTTATAATGAGGAAACAAATAAACTTCTGTACTGTATGTCTGCGTAATATGATTGTGCGCTGAGCTGTCTCACGCGGTTATCTGCAGCTTGTGAAGCGAGCACAGACAGTTGGTTGGAGTTCCCCCAATTGGACAGGCACAGGTACATCTTAAAGACTAGATAAGATACACATTCAGACTGTAGAATTTCTTTTGGAAATAACTCTGTGTTGTCTTAAGTTGTTTTTAAATAATGTATACCTTGTGTAGCATCAGCTGGTACCAAAGACTGTGTCCAGCTCTTGAAGCTGCTGGGTGTACCAGTCATCCAGGTACTACATGTCAACACTCAGGCTTTTTAATGGCATTTTTATTTTTTTTATTTTTTTTTAATGTCCATCTATGTATTGATCTCTTTTTTTCTGTCTTTCAGGCTCCGGGGGATGCTGAGGCACTCTGTGCCTGGCTGGTGAGAGAGGGCGTTGTGGATGCCGTGGCCTCAGAGGATATGGACACGCTACCGTTTGGAGCAAATGTTCTTGTTCGCCAGTTCAACGCCAAGAAGGACAAGTAAGAACTATGCAATTTGCAGAGTGCTCAAAATTAACTGGTTTAATTATGTACTCTTCTTGTTTTTTGTACTTGTGTGTAATTCCAATTGTTCTGTCACAGTGTGAAAAGTTCTTGTTTCTCTTCAGTCACTAACCTATAGGGATGTTCCTATCTGAGACTAGGTGGCATCCCACCTCATCTTCACCATTGTGGTGTCTTCTTCTCTTTCACAGTGACATCATTGAGTATTCTTTACCCAAAGTGTTGGAGCAGCTCAAGATTAGTCATGAAGAGGTGAAGAAAACCTCAGTCCTTCATCACTCACTCCAATAAAATATCAACATAAAAATAACTGATGCTACTCAGGGTTTAAACCTTCCATCTTATTAAAAAAAAAATTTCACACTCAGTTTGTTGATCTGTGCATCCTGTTGGGATGTGACTACTGTGACAAGATTGCCGGGTTAGGCCCGAAGAGAGCCCTCACACTCATCCAGAAGCACCGGACCATTGAGAATGTAGTTTTGCACGTAAACAGAAAGGTACCACATAAACACACATTTTTCCCTCAAATCCTCTTCCTTGCACTACAAAAAAAAAAAAGCACTTTCAGTGATGACACGAGTATCTGCTTCCTGTTAGACCCATCCAGTACCACATTTCTGGAAGTACAAAGAAGCACGGAGACTGTTTCTTGATAAAGTGGACAGAGAACCTGTAGAACTGATCTGGAGTGAGCCAGATGAGGAAGCACTGGTTGGCTTCCTCTGCCACGCCAAACATGTCAAGTATGTGTTGTTGGGCTTTGCACCCCCCCCCTCCCCCCCCCGCCACCGCCTCTTCTTCTAAACAGCAATGACTGTGTTCTTACTGATGTGTTTCAGAGAGATGAGGGTCCGCCATCGAATGGAGAAGTTTCGCAAGACGCGGGAAAGTAAGCGAGAGGAGAGGAAAGAGGAGGAGTCGGTGGCAGGGCAGAACAGACAGACTCGCATGGAGGACTTCTTTAGAGTCACCAGAACGCGAAGTTTGGTGAGAACAACAGTATTAATTCTATTCTTGACTGAGAATGTTTCTTTTGTCATGAAAACATTCTCAACTAGATGCGAAATGTCGGTAATTGTCTACAGTCATCTGCCATTTCAAGATCCTGTGTGTAAGATTAAGTAGAATCTTGTAGCAATAAAGCAACAGTGTTAATGTTAAACCTTGTATTTGGTTTGACCTCATGGTCTCATGAGGTCTTTCCTTGTATCTGCTGTAGTGGAAGGGAAAACTGTTAAAAAGAATAAAAACACAACTATCAATCAATCAACTAACAATCTGAAAAAGGAGTTTGATTCAAGTTTGATTCTTACTAATTATCCAAAAAATGGTATGCTCTAACTAAATTCTGTTATTTTTTTCTCCCTCAGCCTGTGGAATCAGCAAACTCTATGTGCAGTAGCAGAAAGAGGCTCAAGCTCACTATGTGAATTATGCCAGACAGTTTTGTTAAACAATCATGTGTCACTCATCTGAAAGCATTCTCAGATCCATGTCAGTCACTCTTTATTATTTGATTTATTTTGCTAGCATTTTCTTAATCAGTGGATTTAAAATGTAAACGGTCTAAAATGCTTTTTATGTTCCATGTGCCTTCTTGTCTGTAAGCTTCTTGAGAAAACCTCTGCATGCTGAAAAAACAATTATTTGACCGCACATTTTAAGGAAACTTCTGAACTGACGCAGTACACTGGGGATGTTTTCACTGGATCCAGCAGTCCTGCAAGGAAAGAGCAGAGATAGGAGCAGACTAAGCTGTGGGCTGCAGTGAAAGAGAACAGTGCCATCACTGTCAGGAAGGCCTTGCACCATGCCAAATGTGGAGACAGCGGAAGTCTCACCACTGGACATTCAATGAGCACCTGTTGTGTTAAGGTTGCCAGAGAGGGACCAAAGACTGCCATTATAAAACATTTATGTTTATGTTTTGTGTGCCAGATCTTTTTTTTCTTCTTTTTTTTTAAAAAAAAAATATTATTTTACTTTTGTTAAAATATACCGTGCATATGTGTGTTTGCACTTCTCATTTCTGTTTTGTTTTTATGATGAACCACAGACGATTTGCATTTTGTTGTACACAATACAAACTGTTGTATCACATTGTTCCTGTTCTGTTTAAAAACAAAACAAAATGCCAGTAAACGTTTGTGAGAAACTGTGTCATTCCATGCCTATAGAGGGCGCGCTCTGCTCCTGAGACCGGCGTGCTTATCACTTTCTCACTATAGAAGAAGTAGTTTGTCAGTCGCCCAGTCTCCGTGGTAGACCTCCCAGCAAGGTGTCTGCGCGGCCACCCCACGACCACACGTCAAGTCCCCACCGAAGACACCCTTCCCCACCCCGGCTCCCCTTTCCACATTTGTCCCCGCTGTTCGCAGCCCGCTGTTTTCGACCATGGCGACGAGTGCGAAGCGAAAGCAGGAGGAGACTCATCTGAAGATGCTGCGGGAAATGACTAGCTTGCCCGCGAATAGGAAATGCTTCGATTGCGACCAGCGCGGCCCGACCTATGTGAACATGACAGTGGGCTCTTTCGTCTGTACCACCTGCTCCGGAATCCTGTAAGTTGATTTTCACCCGTCATAGCCGCGTTTGCCGCTAACACAGTGACCGCCGTAAGTGTCCGAGACGCCGTCGCTGCTCACGGGTTCCTGTGCTGCCACCACTGACTTGGCGGCGGTACCGTTAGCCTCCTAGCTCGTCGCGGACAGGTAACGCCACCTTTGGTTCCACTCGGGGCCGCTGGTTTGGGCCATGGTTTGGTCGGCGGTTCGGAACACCACAGCAGTGTGGCCAGTTTTGATAGAATGTGACACCCAGGCAGGATGAGAGGGCGGTCCCAGGCGCTCTCGTGCTTTTGTGGTCAAGGTTAGCATGCCTAAAATCTACACTTCCATCCCTACTTGTCAAATATTTGTGCACCTCCTTTTGTGGGAAAAACTGCGTGTCGTTGGTGGGGGCCTCGTCTAGTTAAAGTTTATGTGGACATAACAGGGTATGTCGCAAACCCTACATACAGACAGACACACACACACACACACACACACACACACACACACACACACACACACACACACACACACACGGGCACACAATTGGCCCCACTGATGAGCAGGAGCAGGGTGGGTCTCCCAACTTGGCTGGTATGAAGTAGGGCAGTAGGTCGACCCCAGCTGCTTCCTCCCGAAATCACCTCCTGTTCCTCAAAAAAACAGCTATCATTTCCAAACACGTGATTTCGAACGTGATGAATGCTGCTGGTGTTCGACCTGTGGAATGATCTTCATGTTACAGGCACATTCTGTCCTTCTGGCCCCGCTTGCTCTGTAATAATTGGTGTTCTTAATTTATTTCAAAGGTCCCATATGATTCGGTTCTCTCGCGCATTGTTATTTTTTTTTTCCTATAGCAGATACCAGCGAGGCAGTCTTGCATGTTTAATTATCACAATTAGAATTGAATAGCATGTTTAGCCCTCTGTGCTTTGCGACACGTAGAGGGCCTCGGTTTTGGATTCCTCTAAAATGTGATGCATTGTTACACCAAATACAACTGTGGAAGGGGGCAAAGACAAGGTGGACGCTGGACAAGATGGTGGAATCAGCGAGTGTCCTGAGGTGTTGTCATTCATCTGGAAGAGGTGTCCTTGGCCTTTGTCACACTCTGAAAAGGCGTCAAGCATGAACTTCTCTCATATCTGGGGAGTTAATTGATTGGCTGGAGTGGAAGTCACTGTCAGGGACCACTGGTGAAGTGACTTTGGCATTAAATGGGACTTTTAAGATGTTGTACGTGACATTTTGATTTTGAATTTGCACTAAATCAGTGTATTTAGTATGTTGGCTCTAAAGATTACATACATAGGTTGTGAAGGTAAATGTTCCCATATCCATGATTAAAGTGCACGTGAAAGGAAATGATTCATTGATGAGTCAGGTTTGAGCAACATGGGAAGTGCTGGTCGTGTTGGGCGTCCTAATCACACCGCCCTTACTCCACATGCAGAGAAATGAGCCTCTCCCCTCCCTCTTACTCCATTGAATTTATGTAATTGTGTATTTTTGCGACGCTTGTGCAGAAATGTACATTAAAGTTTGACCCACTGGGGTCTGAACTTTCTGTCCTGGTTGAAAACATAGTGAGCAGAAAGAAGGCTCATAGGGGAGGCCAGGGAGGGCTGGGTGTCAGTGATGTGGTGTTGTTATGATTTGTGTTATTTAAATTGTTTAAATGCCAGAGACACCTCAGTTCTTCCAGGCGGTCTTTCGGTGTTGGCAGAAGCAGCGTTGGAACCGTGGCTGCCGTCCAGCGTCCAGCCTATCAGAATTCCGGTTGAATTGGAGGCTCTAGACTCCCGTCAGAGCCCACACTGGATTTATATCGTGAACATGTATCACCACAAGATCATCACCAATCCACTGAGTGAATCTTTGTGCTTTTCTTTCACCCTGTTTTCTATCAGTCTTCTCCGTCCCTCGGTTCCCCACATTTATTTCATATTTCCCCCTGCAGCCTGAGGACAGTCACTCATGTTTAATGCCTCCATCCCGCTTTGGTTTGGCCAATGCTGACGTGGTTTGTGTTTAGCCCCCCCACCCCCCTTTGTCTGCATTACATTCAACTTGATGGCAGCGTCTCAATGAATTGAACGTTAGCAATCCGGCAACACCTTATCGTAACAAGCTGGCCGGTTTGTCGCGGGTTGATATAACACAGTTTTTGCTCCCACTGCTGCTTGTATCAATATTTAATAGAATGACATGCACCCGACATCTGTCACTGTGAGCAACATCTTCTATTGTTACTTTGAAAGTGTGGCATGAGAAGCGCACGCATTGCTCCCGGTTGCCACATCTCAAAGCACATAATAAATCTGGCACAGTCTCAACCGCACTCAACACACTGGTATGCGGCGCCCTCTTGTTCCTGAGCTAACGTTGGGCTGCTCTCCCCCCCCCCCCCCACAGGCGAGGGCTGAACCCCCCCCACAGAGTGAAGTCCATCTCTATGACCACATTCACACACCAGGAAATTGAGTTCCTACAGAAACACAGCAACGAGGTACGGCGCCGCACGCTTCACTGCAGAGCGTTAACGTCATTGTGAGAAGTGATTTTTTTCGGGGTCTTGCCTGCCTGCCTGTCTGCTTTTGATTTCAATGTGGCTTTTGGTGCCGCTGTCTGAACCCTGACTGTTCAACTTTACGGGCATTCCTCTCTCCCAACATTTTCTTAACCCCCCCTGTTTCTGTGTGTCCCCTCCCCCCTTCCCTTTACTTTCTCTCACCTCTTTCCTGGTTCGCCCCCCCACAGGTCTGTAAACACATCTGGTTGGGCCTCTATGACGACAGGACATCAGTTGTTCCAGATTTCCGAGAACCGCAGAAAGTTAAAGAATTTCTTCAGGAAAAATACGAAAAGAAAAGATGGTAAATTGTTTTTGTTTTTTTTTCAAATGTCAAATCGACTTTTGAAACTCTGAAGGTTTGTGACCATTTTTTTCTCTCAGTTCAGTGCTCTCAGTTCTTCCAGTGTTTTGTACTGAACCACACAGGCAAGTTTTATTGAACAAGGGCCATATGGAATCCAGTTAAAATAAAAAAGTTTGATTTATTTCTTTCCTAATGCTGTTTTCCCCCATTTTGATGTATTGAAATTTTTCTTGAACAGCATTTCACTACACGGGCGTCTGATAGAAACTGCTCGCCTCTATTGTTGCAACTGCTTCCTCTCTTGAAGTCGGTTCCATTTTGAAAGTTGCGCTGCAGAGGCTGAGATGTGTTCAATAGGTCCAGAACATAATCCAATCATTTTTTGTGGTTCAACATGATTCTTTAATTCAGTCCGGAAAAATAAAGAATGGGAGGCCAACATGCGAAGAGACGCTCAACAGAGACATTTCCAGCCTGACCCCCCCCCCCCTCCACTGTCTGAACGACGCTGCCACACCTGACACAATCAACTGCTAAGGAATCAACCTAACACAACACAGCAGAGGCTAATGAAGCAATTAATGAAATGCAGCTGTTGTAAACCAACGCAAAGGCAAAGGGTTGTTTGGCTCCTACGTTACTTTTTGCAAACCTTGCTGGTGTCCTGGGAGGCTGCGTCAACATGCTTGCATTGTGTGTTGAGGTTTGTGTTTGTGAAGTGACACAATGTTGGTCCTGCACACACATTTTCCTCCAATAATGTTCAGTGTTGAACAACAGGTTTCCACTTTGATGATTTTGTATGCAAATGATTTGAGCCTATGAACCCTTTTTTCATAGGCAAACAACAGCCTTTTTAATGCCCATGGGTGCATGTCGTCATCGACTTCTAGAACCGCATTGCTCCACTCACTCCCAGCACATCTGATGTAACTGCATAACACGACGAGCACATGAGGGACAGAAAAAGACCTTCTGCTTTTCCATTTATACATTTGTGCTGCCGGCTCTCCAGGTACGTCCCTCCGGACCAGGCCCGAGCCGTGAGCAGCGTCCAGGCCTCGGTGTCGGGCTCCTCCGCCAGCAGCACCGGCAGCACCCCTGAAGTCCAGCCACTCAAAACCCTGCAGCTCAACAAAACCCCTCTCCGCCAGGTACCGCCTCCAAACCCAGCCTGGGCTTTGGCTCCCCAGCCATAAATCCCAGATATCTTCCCAATGTTGTTGAACAAAATGTCTCAAGTGTGCCTACTCCGCTGCTCGGCCACCTCCCAGTCTCCAGGGTTACCTCGTTCCCAGGCTCACAACGCCGCTCAGGAGAAGAAGTTTGACCTGCTGTCCGACCTGGGCGGAGACATCTTCGCCGCTCCGCCCACCCAGGCTTCCACTTCCGCCAACTTTGCCAACTTTGCACATTTTCCAAGCCAGTCGGGTAAGAGACCGCTTTCCCAACATCCTGTCAGACCAAATGAAAAAACCACATCTTCAGGGTTGTCTTCATTGTGTCATCACCACATGACATTGTTTTTTTTTTGTTGTTTTTTTTTACTTATGATTTCCACATTTCATTGTCCCTGTTGTTTCCTCCTGCCGTGTGGCTGCAGCACCTCAGGGTAATTCAGATACCAACTTTGCCAACTTTGAGGCATTTGGAAACACAGCAATTCCATCCCATCTGAGCACGTCACCCCCCTCAAAGTCCTTTTCATCAGGTACCTCCCCCAACCATTTGCTTTTTTTTCCATCCTGTGCACCCAATCACCTTCTCCTTTGCCCTTCCTTTGTATCTCCAACCTCCATCACTGAGTGCCGCTGTGGCTGCTGTGTTGTTTCAGACCTAATAGAACTTTTCTTCCTTTAAGTAAGATGTATTGATTCTTTAAACCCCAGACCCAACGTTGTCTGTTTGCAATATTTGGAATGTTTTGACTCCGGTGAGGGGAGACACCCAGTGGATGCTTTTGTTTGTTTCTCCTTACCAAAAATGCTGAAAAGCTGGAAGCGTGCCAATCCCGTCGATGTCTAGTGCCGTCCCTGCAAAGCCGCACATGGGACACCAGACCTCTGAGGACCGCTATGCTGCCCTGGCAGAGCTAGACAACAAGATGAGCACTGCCGTTTCCACAGGCAGCAGCGGACAAGGGTGAGTCTCTGTCTCTTTCTCTCTCTCTCTCCCTCTCTCTCTCTCTCTCTCTCTCTCGCTCACACACACACACACTCTCTCTTTGGAGATTAATTGCTTGGTTTCTAAAAATGATACGGCAAAATATTTTCATTTACCCCCTATTGGCTTTTTTCTCCCTGTAATCGTGTTCTTCAGAAACATATTTGGACCCGCCCTCGGCTCATCACCAGCTCAGAATGCTCCTGTATTACCCAGTATGCAGCCTGGCTTCGGAGGTGATACTAATATTGTTGTTTTCTGTTCTTGTCATGCGTCCAGGCTCCTGTAAGTTGTTGCATTTCAAAACTCTCGCCCTCCTTCCGTTCCAGCCGTTTCATCCACGAATCCGTTTGTGGCCTCGGCCGTCCCACCAGAAATGGCCACCAACCCTTTCCAGGCCAACGGCAGAGCTGCAGGTGTGTGTGTGTGTGTGTGTGTGTGTGTGTGTGTGTGTGTGTGTGTGTGTGTGTGTGTGTGTGTGTGTGTGTGTGTGTGTGTGTGTGTGTGTGTGTGTGTGTGTGTGTGTCTGTGCACATTTAAAGTTGAGCTCATACCATGAGACATTTAATTTTTTTTACAAGAATTCCGTGTTTACGTTGATGTAACCCAGTTACATTGCCAAGTAGTTTTGTGATTTGTCCAGGTATTTATAATTTACTCCTCCCTGTGTGTGTGTGTGTGTGTGTGTTCACACACACGCTGCGTGTGTCTTGTAGCCTCGTTTGGCACTGGCTCAATGAGCATGCCTGCTGGCTTTGGGAATGCGTCTTCCTACTGCCTCCCGACCAGTTTCAGCGGGAACTTCCAGCAGCAATTCCCAGGCCAGGCCCCCATCCCTTACTCCCAGCCTGGGGCGTACCACCCTCAGTCTAATGGTTAGTGGTCTCCCTCGTCCCCACCCTCCACCCTCCACCCTCCCCCACCTGTGCAGCACCTGTCTGTGATTATTGTCACACATGGCATTTTCTTTCTGCATGGATTACTTGTAATACCTTAATGTTTGTTTTGAAGTATGACATAATAATGGCAGCTTCTGCACGGCGCTGACACTATAGGTCGCACTGAGGGCACGCTTACTCAGTTGGCTGTGAAATGGAGATCAGTGCGCTTGCTTTGTTGTTTTAGGTGTGGCCTCTTAAAATTCCTCAGCTTTTACTCATGTCATTGAGTTGATTTTCTGACGATTGCTTTGTCTCCAACCCTTACTGCCTGCCCTATATTGCATGTGAATGTTACCGTTCCAGGTCTGTTTCGTGATGACGCTTCCCTTCATGCAGAGTGCAGTCATTCTTTTTGAAATTGCCCTCTGCTCGTGTGACCCCTCAGGCCCGGCATTCTCAGTCTACGGTCAGAACAAACCTTCCATGACGCCCTATGGGCAGCCGATGGCTGGCCCCGGCATTACCAATAATCCCTTCATGGTAAGCACTGTCCATCCACTGGTTGTTGTCATTTTCATTCTGAGCTATTGCTCCAGGAAGAGGTGTATTTAGCATTCTGTTCAGTCGTGTGCACGAAAGCAACCTTGGATTGAATCTTCCTGCTGTTGCTTCCTGGAGACAAAGAGAAGGCAGCCAGGAGGCAGTCTGAGGAGGTGGGAGGAGCATGGCCCTGGTGACATCACACATGGCTGATTTCTAGAACTTTGTGTATTGGCAAACATTTTCTCAAGAGGGGAGCCAAAGCAAGTACGAGAGGGATGTTTTCTATATGCGTATTTTGCGTAATAGGAAACGTAAAGAAACAATTTATTTCCAGAGCAATTGTCTGCTTAATGTCTACTCACTAAGCCATGGTAATGATCTTAATAGTGAGCAAAAGGACATTTTATTAGCCTAGCTTTCAGCATGATATGATATTAAAATGAATAATGTGATTTCCTTTCGAAACGAGTAACTTCCTGCTGTAATTATCCCCTTCCTCCGTCCTGTTGGACTTTCATTTCCCAGGCTGGAGCCCCGGCTGGTTCTTTTCCCGCAGGGAGCTCGTCCACCAATCCTTTTCTGTAGCACACTTCCAAGTCTTCTCCACCAGAGGGCAGCATGCAGCACATATTCAACGCACCCGTTCCGTCACGCAACTAGAGACAGTACGTTATGTTTTTGCCTGTTTTTTTTCTTTTTCTTAAAGACCTTTCTCTCATAAAAGAAGTTTACAACACTATAAAGGAGTGCAAAGACTATATTGAAGACTAAGGGACTGTTATAGTGCGGAAACGTCCTATTTGGACGATATACAAAACATTGTATGCTTTTTATGTTTTATGACTGTAAGCTGTGCATATCATCATTTGTAATCACAGTTATTCAGTATACATTATGTATAACAAGAACTGATTGAACAAGGGTTAGTAAACACACTTCCTGTGGGCGGGAAATAAGACCCACAACAGCCTCTCAATGTGTAAAGGGTAAGCATTGTATGACTATTAACAGGGTTCCATCGAAATCCGCTTTGATGCAGACATTTATATTTAAGAAGGGATGTCTTTTATCTTTTTTTTTTGTTGCAAGTTTTAGCATAATTGTGACTCTGTTGGCACCAAGTTTAAATGTCAAGTTTGAGCTCACCCAAGATTCAAGGTAACCAAAATCCTCTGAAGGATAGCATCATCCCCGGGTAGACGGGACACAGCGTTGCCTCTACACTACGGTAGTCATCTGTTTTATATGCCAGTATCTGTGCAATTGTGAACAAAAAAGTTTGGGGCTGCATTTCAGTCATAAATAAAGAGTCCACCTCTTCAAACACAAGGCCAGCAGAAATCAGCAGATGTTTAGGGCCATTGGTCCTGTAGAGGAGCCGTCTGCGGATCAGAGCACAAATAGAGCCAGAAGTGCAGGCCGTTGGGGATGTTCTCATACTTTTACCCCATCCACAGTACTCTATTTAACCTGTAAAGAATTGTAAAGACATGAATTTAAATATACTCTCAATATCACTTTGGTTAAAGACTTCAGAGTAGAATATTTCAGATATTTACTGTATTTTATGCCGAAGATGAAGACAGAAGGAGGGACTGGTAGTGGCGCTGGAGAGTTCTGTGAGTGAGACCAAAAATGTGTCACAACAGTCTGGAAAAACCTCTTATGTTTACTGTGACTTGTTCTCCTGTCAAGGGGGGGTCAAGCTCACCAAGACTTTACACGGACAGAGGAAAAATAATTTGGACACAAAATATTAATCGAGTATTCGTTGTATTTTCCGCACTTCCTTGACATTGAAATTCCTTTTATGCCTTTGGATAGAAATAAAACAGCTTTTGGACTAAAGTGCAACACAAAGTGAAATAATGTATCAGCCTTTGCTTTGCTTTAAAAAGGTAGTGGTTTAAATTGGAGGAAAAAGACAGTTTTGTTTAACGTTTCTTAAATTTCTGGATGAGTGTTTGGGGAGTTACTGCTTTTTATTGTGCCACCTATAACTAACAATATGTTTGACAATGTGCTTCTTGTCTTTGCAAGAATAGGTAAGTTAATGTGTACATATATAAATAAATGTATAAATAAATTAAAAAAAGATTTTTAGCTACAAATTTGAGCCGGTCTATGTGTTTTATTATTGAATCCTATGAAAGGTTTAATATGGTCCACATCACTGACACTTCTGTTCAGTATAATCTGACAAAGACGTGGGGAATGATTCAGTTGCTAAAGAAGGGACGGAGGGACAGCGAGCTAAGACCCTGGGCCTGACTGAAGCATGTTTTCTCGTTCACTTTCATTTTACAGTCCGACCCGCGTAGCAGTAGCTATGCGCATCGTTATTGTAAAAAGTGTCCATGCCCCTATGGTTAGAGCCTTCTGCTAAAACCCATCCCTTGATGGACCTTTCAAATGTTAGGATGAGGCACGGTGGTCTCAGTGGGTGGAGACAGTGCCTTGCCGGGGGTGTGGTCGCCCACCTAGGAGAGGGATCAGAGAGGTATTGGTGTCGTTTGTGACGTCACAAAGTGACGCTTTCCACCACTGTCTATCGAAGCACACAATTGCTGAAATGTGGAGAAGGTTAAGGATGTTGTTTTTTTCTTCTTTTTAGAATTTCTGTAAATAAAAGAATAATTATTAACACTATAATAAGTAATACGTACAATGTAATGGTTAATTTACAATAATTCTGTGAAACGTTTCATGACACCCATGTTTTGATATGTAATTATTATTATTATTATTAGTAGTAGTATTAGCATATGCCACAATGATTTTCTTTTTTATGTTTCATCCTGATGAAGGTCAAAAGCAGAAAGAAATTGGCCAAATATTAAAGTTCCTGCGAGAGTACTAAGCCATCTTTTTTATGCTGTCAGCACTTTTTTACCCCCTGAACTTTAAGTCTGTGCCAGAGATATGCACCGTTTATCTGCAGCAAATGATGCTTTCACTTTGCACTGCAAGTATTATTCATTCAAAGTATTGGGACCCACGTGGCCACCACATTCCCTCCATCGCCGCTGAGGATGATCTTATGAGAGGACGTAAGACGATGACGTCAGTCCACGTAGTGACCTGACAGAAGACCAGGTGGGTGTGTGCACCTTAACCTCTCGCTCAGCCCTCACTCTGATTCTGCCCGGGTGAAAGGTGGCAGCAGGTCAGATCGCAGTTCTACATCAGCACCATCAAATGTCTAAATAATGACAGAAGACCAACAGGGAAAAGGGATGGTTAAAGTGCATGTCTTCATCTTATTTTATGAAACCCAAATAATCCCTGTTAATTACTGTGTCATGTATACATACTTTAAATCTAGTTTGATTAATTTGACAGACAAGTGCTGTACATTGTTTTTCTCTCTCTAAGAACAGTAACGTTTTTTTTTTTCATTGCTCCTCTTGTCCACTGTGGGCTGAGTGGCACTGGGTAACACATGAGCTCATATAGCTTAACCTCTCTCTGCCTTCCCTGACCCGGTTAAAGATGAAACCTATTTCATCCACTCAGGAGGCTTAAGTGCTTTTTCTGGCAAGACCAGTCTTACTCTATGCAATCTATACATTTAAGTCACAGTCAGGGAGTGTAAAAATGCAGCTTTTTACTCCTCATCCGATTTCCATTTGTATTTTTTGGGGGTTGGAAAGTAGCCCCTCTTCCCCGGTGGTCACCTCCTTCCTGGTTATAAAAACCTCCCCCCGGCCTTTTGTCTTGTGAAGCTCCCTCTCGGCAAGCAAAGCCCTTGATCTTGTGCAGGGTACTGACAGCTTGAGACCATTTGAGTAAGGATTAGCTAGTATTATCTGAGGTTTATCGCTGTGATTTAGACTGCATCGCTACACCTGAACTTTGAAGGTACTGATGCAAGCAACAGCAGGAGGAAAAGTCAGTTGATGACTTCTCATGTTTAAATCACATGTGTCTGTTGAATGATGCACAGTGCACATGCTTATTGTTTACACTGTTTTTTTTTGTTATTTTTTGGGGGGCACATGGGGGTCATAATCCTCAAATTGTGCTTTAATTGCCCAAAGAAGCTCTTGTGCCAAATTAATCTGATCTTTTGAGTCTCTTGACTTTAATCGCAGTGTGTTAGAGCTACATGAGGTGGAAGTGTGTGCGTGTGTGAGTGCTTGGATGTGTGAAATGCTCACGTGGACTTCTCGAGTTGTTTTACTAGCATTCATGGTTAGTTTTCGATTGTATTCTATTAGCATATGTTTTTTTGAAATAGCGTTATTTATTTTCACATTAAATAAATAGAACGCAAGATGTCAGAGAATGGCTGCAAGAATGTTGAGTTGAAAAGTTTGGCTTCTCAAATGTAGGGAGGTGGGGTGAGCGGAATGGTGAACGGAGAACAACACACCTTACCTGTGGCAAGTTGGAGGAGGAAAGACAAAAAATAAAATTAATCGAAATAAATATAAAAATGCCCACCAATATTTTGGTTCATATATTACCACATTGTATGCAAATACACACATATCACAGTGTTACCTTTGTTATCTTTTCTGTTTTTAATATGTGCTTTTTTTACTGTTTCTTCCTTTTTAAATGCAAAGGTATCAGAGGCCTATACCGCAAATATAGAGGGCTACAAAGCCTCTTAAGACAGAGCCCGCTTATGATTCCCTTTCTGTGCACAGCATCCTCGAATAGACCACACAAAGATCCTTAAGCCAAAATCCCTCCCAGGTCCTTAATTCTAAATGAGTAAGTACTGGGTGTGTAAGGAAGTCTTAGGTTTGCAGGTAGGCTGGCTGCAGGAGCTCATTTGCACACTGGCGTTGGAGTGAAGCGCACTCTTGCACCGACACTGAAGAGTCCAGTCACCTAGGGGGGAGAGACCACACACAGCCGCCAAAATGTGTGACATGGGGGGACTGGATAACCTGGTGGCCAATACGGCCTACCTAAAAGCACAGGGTGGTGATGACAAGGAGATGAAAAAGCGCCGTCGCAGCTTGTCTCTCCCCAAGACCGACCAATGCGCCGCAGTGCGAGCTGCAATCGAAAAGGATTTTAATTTGATTTGCGAGAGGCAGCCGGTTGGCAAGAAGTTTTTCCGAAACTTCCTGGCAAACAAGGCCGAGTTTAAGCTGGCTGCCGATTTCCTGGACGACCTGTACGACTGGGATCTCGCCGAGGGCGCCAACAAAGACAAGGCACGGAAAAACATCATGACCAACTACTGCAAGGCCGACTCCAAGAAATTCCTGTCTTTCCTCACAGGGGAAGCGTCTGATAAATGCAAGTCTGTGACAGATGGCAACTTTGAGGAGGTGATGAAAGGGAAAGTCCAGGAAGGCGTGAGAGAATATCTGAAAGGAAAACCCTTCAGCGATTACCAGGCTGGCCCAGAGTTTGATAAATTCCTCCAGTGGAAAGAGTACGAGAAGCAGCCCATCAGCGATAAATACTTCTATGAGTTCAGAACTCTGGGCAAAGGAGGCTTTGGGGAGGTAAGTGTTTATGTTGTCCAGGTTATTAAGCAATGCTATTGAAATGTTGAGGATAAATAAGTGATCTTTTGCTCTTTGATCTCTTCAACGATGGTGTTTCAAAACTGAATACATACATAGATTCTATACCTTTCATGTGCCAAGTGTTATTAAACATCACTTGAATTTGTTAAGATGTTGCTACATCAACTTGAGATCAGCTACACGACTGCAATATCCATACTTGACTTGCAATACATGCGTGAAATCCTCGTGGTTTATGTGCTTCTAGCCATAAGAAAGGATTTTCTCGGACAAGCGATCATACCTCACATAATCCTCAGGATTTAGCTTGCCTCAAGGTGACCATGAAGTCACTGGCGGATAGAGGATACCTTGCTGATTTGAAAAAAAACCCCAAAACATTTATCTTCATTTTGTTGACGAGACTAGAAGGCTATTAATAATGCACTGACCATTCTGTCACTGTTTTACAAAAACACCCTTTGTGTACTGCACATTTTATAAGATTAGAAATTGCAGGAAAAGATCCCCCAAGAAAAGTCCTCGAGCCTAGCACGAGCACATGACGTGGACCTAGAACTGAGCCCTGAGGAACCCCTTTTTGAATTAAAAGACTTTGCTTTAGGTGTTCGACTAAGAAGAATGAACAGAGAGAAAAACATTCTGTGAAGTATGAAGAACAAAAGATAGCATAAAAGCTGCAGGCTGCTGCAGTATCTCAGATGAGCCAGAATTGTCAGAAATGTACTTGATTATTACACATTTGGCAATTACTCTGGAGCATTACAGTTTTGCAGACAACAAATTCATTCATCTGTAAAGGGATAAATAGGATAATGCAGTTGTATAAACACATTGCTCAAAAATAACTTTTGGATGCAAGCAGTATCCAGAGAGTACCATCTCTTTCCACTAATATTCCAAAGGGCACCAACCAAGACAAGATAAAGTCAAGACAAAAGGAACACTAGTCAGCGGCGTGCACTTGTCCTCTGCCGGTCATCCTCCTAAGTTACTACTGTTACCCACCCTCTGGCAAACCATCTTCCCATCTTTCTCCAGGTGTGCGCCGTCCAGGTGAAAAACACAGGCCAGATGTACGCTTGCAAGAAGTTGTGTAAAAAGCGACTGAAGAAGAAGGGCGGAGAAAAGATGGCCCTGCTGGAGAAGAAGATCTTGGAGAAGGTCAACAGCCTGTTCCTGGTCAACTTGTCCTACGCGTATGACACCAAGACCCATCTGTGCCTCGTGATGACCCTGATGAACGGAGGAGACCTCAAGTACCACATCTACAACATTGGCTACGACGGCAAGGGTGTGGACAAGGGCATTGAGATGAAGCGCATCATCCACTACACGGCGCAGATCACTACTGGCATTCTGCATCTGCATGAAATGGATATTGTGTATCGCGACATGAAGCCCGAGAATGTGTTGCTGGACAGCCAAGGCCAGTGCCGACTTTCGGATTTGGGTTTGGCAATCGAGATCGTCCCTGGGAAGACTGTCACCCAGATGGTGAGTAGATGCAGATGATGCAGTTGCTGTCTTGTTGTTTTTTTGCAGTGCAATGATGCATCAGAACACAGTAATTATTTGCACCATCATAGCTACTTGAATGCAGCCAGCAGGAATCTGAAATGATCGAGCTAAAAGCAGGTCACCAAACCACCAAGTTTACAAAATCAAGGTAGTGCTGCTGATATATGAGGTATCTATGCATTCATATAAAGTTAGGGAAAATTTAGGCCCTTACAAAAAACCCCATTAGAGCAAGGAGAGGCCTGGCTAACTCCTCACCTCCGCCCACACAGGTGCACTTGACCATAGTGGTCTCAATTATATAACTCATTCGATCCTTTGACCCCATCAGATTATGGCTGGGACATATACAGGCTGCCTTATTATGCAGGGGCTTGTATGGAGACCAGCGAGGTCATGTGCATGTGAAAGGGTGGATGCAGTGAATGCTCCTGCAGTTGGTCACAGAAGTATAGCTTGAAGTTCGACAGTTACCTTGTATAAGGAAGTTTATTGATTGATTTCTGTGCAAGGACATGGCTGATAATCAGATCAACAGCAGAAGCCGATACTGAGGCCTTGCAGGGTTGGAGCAATAGCGCAATCAATAGAGCAACACCTGCAACGTCAGGAACAGAAATGCCCTCAAGAAAGACTTCATTTTTTAGGCTATTTTAGTTGCACCTTACCTGCCTTTCACTACATTAGCAGTGATGACAAACTTCATCAGGGCTTTCTTCCGGACTTACTCGCAGAAGCAAAGAGTAAGCTCTGGGTTCTATGAAAGTCCAGTAAGCTCATTATCCTGTCCACTGATGCTCCTCAGCCAGCCAAAACGACTGGCTAACCTCCTACAGACGGAGTTGGCGTTTGTCCCCTAATCCTCTTAGCGGGTATTACACAAGTCTGTCTCTGATTAGATTGATAGATCCAGGTTAAAATCTATAGTGTATGTGTACAGAAGTGTCAGTTTTGCGAACAGCACAACTTCAGGAAAGCTCTATGTGTTTATAGGGTTTCTTCCTCTTATAGGAAGATGTTGTTTTTGTGAAAGGTGCCACGGAAGTTGGTGCATTTCATCCCTCTTAATTGGCTAAAATGACCTGTTGAGGCACAGCAGGATTCTGACCTGCCTGCTACGACTAAGCAGTTGCAGGAATTACAAAGTATTTCAGCAGAGTGTTGCGTTGACTTTAACTGATTGGTTTAAGTTAGCTTAAGCTGATGCAAAATATGATATGCTTCTTTAAAAACAGTGTTTATTTCTTGGATGTATTAAAAGCCAATCTTGTAATCAAGATGCGACAGCATGTCGCCTGGCTTTCCAGTGATTTCACTGGATGCTGCTTCACATCTAGAGGACGACAGCCTTTATATAAGAGACCGTACAACTTGGGTTAGTGCCGAGACATACATGACTCTTGACAGGTAGTAGGCTTAGCATTAGGATTAAGCTCCTCCCTGCAGGTGGGTTAGGGTAGAGGTCACTGGCAGCAGATGAGGTCATGAGGGGAGGGGAGGAGAGGACAGAGAGTAAAGTAAAGTGGAGGAGGCAAAGGTTCAGTTCTGGAGGAACTGACACACAGGAAGTCACTCATCAACATGCACATTCACCAAGTTTTGCATGTCAATATTTCTGCTGCAGAACCCCAGTGCATGCATGTGTGTGTGTGTGTGTGTGTGTGCATGTGCGCGCGTGCGCGTGTGCGCACGCACCTGCACCCCACAGTAATCCAGTCCTCATCTGCAAACATGACAAATTCTATTCGATTTCTCTGTCCTTCAGGCTGGCACAGGAGCGTACATGGCCCCTGAGCTCCTGAGCAAAACCCCATACAGGACGTCAGTGGACTGGTGGGCCCTGGGCTGCAGTATCTATGAGATGGTAGCAGGCTACACACCTTTCAAGGGCCCTGACAGCAAGAAGGAGAAGGTGGAGAAGGAGGAGGTGCAGCGGCGCATTCTCAACGAGGAGCCCAAGTGGGAGCACAAGTTCTTTGACGCAAACACCAAAGACATCATCCAGCTGTTCCTCAAGAAGAAGATTGAGGAGCGCCTTGGCATGAAGTAAGGGGTTCTACTGCTCTCTCCAACCGCTGCATAGACAGTCTGAGGCACATCCTGGTGCAGGTCAAAAAATGTATTGAAAGGTTAGCTCAACCTCAGATTTCCCAGTTTTGGGCTCACCAGTGAGTTGGTGGAGGTTCTTCTCTTTTTGGTCCTTGTAACCAGTCTGGAGTTACACAAAAGCAAATAATACACCTCACTCCCCCAACTCCATCCCTACCCCAGTAGTGAAACCAACAGTGGCCTTGTGTACGTCTGTACAGGTGCGCTTGCTGTGTTTATGAGACAGTGCTACCAGAACTCGCTAAACTTAGCATAAACACAGCCCTTATGGTGGATATATTAACGCTAAAGTTTCAAGACTAAGTAGCCTTCAGGACACTTCATGGAGACATTGCCATTTTATAGTCAGTTATTAATGTGTTGTTGTTATTCGTGGTGGCTGTTTGGCTCTGTGTTCTTTTCCTCTGTGACATTCCAGAGGGGTAATGTGGTTTAGGAAATGTTTCCAAAGTTTACATTTAAAAAAAAAAAGGTTGCAGTTAGAAATTTGAAAGGAAAGGAAGTTAATGATACCGATCCCTTTAATTTAGCAATTTCTTGCTTGTTTTTGCTTGTTTTTGAAGCCCTATAGTGAAATTTGCGGTTCTAACGGTCTGGGTTTTGCGTTTGCCTCCTCGTTAGGAACAACATGGAGGATCCTAGGAAGCACCAATGGTTCAAGACCATCAACTTCCCCCGTCTGGAGGCCGGCTTGGTGCCACCCCCCTGGGTGCCAAAGCCCAACGTAGTCTATGCCAAGGACACGGGCGATATCGCAGAGTTCTCCGAGATCAAGGGCATCGAGTTTGATGCCAATGACGATAAATTCTTTAAGGAGTTCAGCACTGGCGCTGTGGCCATCCCATGGCAGCAGGAGATGCTCGACACCGGACTGTTTGACGAGCTCAATGACCCCAACAGGAAAGAAGGCGGCGGAGGGGACCCCGACGACGAGAAGAAGTCCGGCACATGTACACTGCTGTGAGGCGGCGCGAGCCACCATAACGCACAGCAGAAATAGCACTCTGTCCTTTGTTTTCTCAGTCAGATGCATGTTACCGTTGATGTGAAAAGATGTGATTCATCAGTGCGGAGGGTGGCGCGCCAGCTTCCTTCCGCGCCATGAATGCTTGGCGGCATAGAGATTTTACCGAATTCAAGGAAAAATTCAGCACAACAGGGAGGACGTGACAATGCCTTCAGGGGCGTCGTCTTACTGACTTACAGCTTTGCTTGCAAAACATGCATGCTAGTGTCTACTTAATTCACCTAAACAGGTTTTCATTTTCATGGCCATTCCTTTATAAAGGTGGCAGTAGTGGGTTACTAAATTCAAGGACCGGGAACCTGAACATTTTATGAGGGAAATGTAGCATCTGCTGAAGGAGAAGGACAGTTAAGAGTGTCTGCGCAGTCAGCAGCGTGACACCCGCAGCAGCCCCATTCGGCTTTATTCCCTTTTTATGATGACAACATTACCTTCCTGTTTTAACAGCAAAGAGTGCATTTTTGCTCTCCCTGAACAGATAATTCTAGTGTAAGATATTGTATTCTGTGATTCTTCACCTCATAATTTTGTCCGCCAGTTAAAATCACAGATCTTTAGCTTTACAAAAGGGGGCATTCTTTGCAGTTGTATTTATTGTATATAAAGAAATGTCTATGCACAGTAAAGGAAAGATGACGGACATATATGTGTAAAAAAATATATATATAGAATAAATTTGAAAGAAAAAACATGGAGAAAAGTGGTGCTATGATGCTCAACCTGATGAGAAGCGAGACTCTGCAGCCCCGGGACGCAGGGAGATAGACCAGGAGTGCAGTAATAAGCAGGAAATGGCATTTCACTGCTGCAAACAAAGGAGAAATGATTTTTAGAGGAGTTGGGCATTTCACTTCCTGTCTGTACGGTGTGCAGGTCCGCCTGTCTGCAGCCCTGAGAGTCTGTGATCAGGGCACTTTAGTTTGAGGTGAGTGTTGGTTACTCAAACTAGCCAGAAAATGTAAATAAAACAACCTGTGATTAGAAACTTTGATACTTAGAGAAAGAGAGAAAAAGCAACCTGTTTTTAATATTTAATTGTCTCAGGGTATTTATCCTCAGATGTTGGGCAGAGTTGAGTTTTTACTGTTAATGTAAAAAGAAAATGTGCTGAGTGTAAATGTAAATACTAACATGGAGGAAATAGAGATGCCCAATGCAAAGCAGAAATCACTTGATTTGCTTGAATAAATCAATATGTCTTTTAACCTGTTGTCTGTGCTGTGTCTTTAAAACTGTCGGGTGTTTGACCTGACTGGGCGGGGGGGGGATGAAAAGGCCTCGACTAAAGCCCCGGTCAGAGATCACCCTGTATTTTTGCCATGTTCCCTGAGCTGTTCTCTGAGCTAAATATAACCACAAAGAAAGTGCTTGCTGGGGATCTGGGAGTAAAACCTAAAAATATCACTCGCAATAATCCCTATGGGGATGCTGACTACAGCCAGGCTGCTCCAGGCTGCCGCAAATTGGCGAGTTCACCTCTTAGCTGATAAGGCGATTCCGGTTGCTCTGCTTGCGCCTGCTTTGCTTAAACCAGCTTTAAATCCCCTGTTAAGGTTTCTGAAGCATCTTTCGCCGGGTTATGAGCCGACAAAGCCACGGCTGTATCATAAACCAACATTACATATGGTGGTAAAACAAAAAACTGAAATCCATTAAACGCACATAGAAGAACAACAGTTTACCTTCACGTCTTCACGGCAGGGATATTCCAGTAGTTCCCGTTTGATTTTCTTTTCACATCCAATCTCCCTCCAAAACGTTCTTCCTTTTTTCATTACTGTTCTGTTTTCTTCCATTATTTATCCTCTTGCCTCTGCCGGCATCTAACGACTGAATAAGGCAAGGACAGTCAGAGTTTAACAGAGACACCAAGGTGAATTTGAGTGCAACATCTAAACCCCGAGAGATTATCTGACACGGGAGGACGTGCACTCAGGCTGCTGCCCATGGAGGATGGAGCTGCTATTCCCTTGGTGAACAGCAGGAGGCGCTATGACTTCAGACAGGGTTCCTGAAACGCTGACCTGAGGAATGATGTGAACTCAGTGTGGCCTTTGTGGGAAAGTTATAGGTAGGAAGACTGTAAAAAGAGACTGGATGGTCTATTATTATTATTATTATTATTATTATTATTATTATTATTATTATTATTATTATTATCATTATTATTATTATTATTGTTGTTGTCGTTGTTGCTGCACTACCTCTGCACTCATCAGAGGATGTTGACTCAAATATGTAAGCAGATTTTGGTAAGTGTGCTGTGGTTTGAACTTTTTGCTTACATTACAACATTCTGTCATGCATGACTGCATGAACCTGTTGTGCAAAAAATAACTGATACTGATGAGTAATAGTAATTGTATCAGCTGGTAAATGGTCAATTAATTTGCCAATGACACATGGTGTGACCCAGTGTGTCCACCACGCCTGACCAACTGACACATTGTGAGAACCTTGCCAATGACCCTGCATGAGTCAGTGGCCCACTCAAAAGTCCGCACACGCCACTATGTGGCTGCATGTGTGTACTGCAGCATTTGTTCTAAGTGGATGTGTTGCATAGCCAAGAGGGCGTCCGTCTGTCTGCTCGCCATCTGCTGCCAAGATGCAAAACACATTGCCAGTTATGTTGTATTGATATTCTATGATCCTTTTTCACTCGCACTGAAAGTACAGCTGACTATCTCCTACTGTTACTCGGATGATTAGGTGGATGTGTTTGCAAGGCCCACCTTGCACACCTGAATATGACAGATGTGTAACAGTTGAAAAACTTTTTTTTTTTTTTTTTTTTAAACCATTAGAATTGTTGTAGTTGCTAAAATCCTTGCAGACGTAACGTTTTTTTCCCTGGTTGAAAAAAGCAATAATAAAACCAGCATGTGGTGCTGTGGTTGGCACTGTTGCCTCACAGCAAGAAGGTTGTGGGTTTGATCCCGGGCCTGGTGCCTTTCTTTGTGGAGTTTGCATGTTCCCCCTTTGTCAATGTGGGTTTTTTCCAGGTCCAGTCCAAAAACATGCATATGAGGGCAATTGGGAACTCTAAATTGACCATAGGTGTGTGTGTGTGTGAATGGTTGTATGTTTTTGTTTGTCTTTCTATGTGGCCATGTGATAAACTGGGTGTAATAAACATGGCGTCACCCTGCCTTCGCTCCCAACAGCTGGGATAGGTTCCAGCCGACCCCCGTGACCCTGAGTGCAGGAGGAAGTGGGTGTAGAAAATGGATGGATGGAAGGGAAGCAGCTTGCCAATAACCGTCAGTTACTGGCAGTCAATCTTGAAAATATTGGAACGCGACTAGATATGCAAGTCTTTTTATTCTGTTCCATCTGATGAGTCAGCAGAAACCAAGCTGACGACTTGCTGTGCTTCCATTTGCAGCACAACCATGTGCTACTTAAATGTTAATGAAGCTATGTTAATCAATTATTTAGCTAACAGACTTACTTTATCAGAGTGGACAACAATAGTTTTTTTGATTTTGCTGCTTGATACATTTTGCTTAAAAATACTTATTGACCCAGGTAGGAATTTTGCGGCGACATACTTTCAGGTAACTATTTCTGGCTCTTTAACAAAACAACATGATTAAATAAATGAAAGGGGCTATGTTTTATTTTTGTTCAAAATCACTTTTATTCCACAATTTATTTCATCAGGTCTTAAGGCACCCTGAAGAGATGTTACAAGTTGGTCTTTCAAATGCGGGTTCCTCTTTTGTTTTTTTATTATTAAGACTGTGTAAACATAGCTTTGAATAAGATAATTTCCTGTAAATCTTTGCTTAAATTATTTCTTTACAGTGCACAGACATTGTGTATGTGTGTGTGTGTTTTCTGTGTGTGTGTGTGCGTGTGACAAAAATACAGTGTGAATTAAGTAAACATGGTCAATAGTGTTGTGTGTGTGTGTGTGTGTGCGTGTGTGGGTATATATATATATATGTATATATATATATATATATATATACATATATATATATATATATATATATGTATATATATATATATATATATATATATATATATATATATATATATATGTGTATATATATATAAATATGTACATTGAAGAGTAATAGATTGGCAGACAATCAGGTCAACAGGCTGAAGAAGAGAAGAGAGAAAAAACTAACAAACAATCTTTTTGAGACCCAGATAGATATACAGATCACACAGAGATATACAGTACATAGTAAGAGTGAATGTTTTATTTTTGATTTTCCAGCACCTCTATACCTCAATAGGCATTTTACACTGTACCTTCTCTATCTCTTTCTCTTTGTGTGTATATATTTTTATATGTATATATATATATATAGATATATATCTATATATATATTTATATATCTATATGAGTGTGTATGCGGGTGTGTGTCGCCTCAGTCACCATCGATGCACAGAACGCCCCTCGCCAGGCGAAGCGAGACACAATTTTGTCAAGTCCTGGAATGGCTCACCCCCCCGACGTTGGCTATTGCGGTGGAGAGGTGAGGAGACAGGAAGACAGAGGGACGGATGGACGGACGGACAGACAGATGGGTGGACGGACGGACAGACAGACAGACAGACAGACGTACATGCAGACAGACGGACAGACAGCACAAGACCAGGTTGCGGCGGAGGCGGCGGCAGGTCGCGCACCGCAACACAAAGAACTATCTATATCTCCCTAAGTAGGTTAAGGACCACAATGTATTTATACGTAGAAAGGGACTTTTGTAATTGTCATTTCATATAATACAGTGGCTAATACTTGATTATCAAGGTACATTTTCTATGAAGCGGGTTGTAGCCTTGGGAAAGAAAAAAAAGTGCGTTCTACTTTCTTGATTGCACTCTACATAGGGATGAGAAACCAAAAAAAAGAATCCCCTCAACGACAGTCAAGACATGACTGAGCTGTTGGTACTGTTTGCAGGGATTGAAACTCCCGACAGCAGGAAGATGGAAAATAACAGCAAACAGCAAAAAACAAAACAAAACAAAAAAAACAATGAAATGAAAAATGCTCCATTCAAGCAATAAAGCGACAGCTGGCTTGGTTGCAATGGCTATAAGTTGTCTACCCACATGGATATTATTCCCTTTTTTATTTTTTATTTTTATAAAAAGGGATAGAAATGGTGTCATGAACAGTGCAACAAGTGAATGAGAGAGCGTGAGCAGGGTGGTTGGGGAAGGAGGGGGCTCGAGGAGCAGCAAAGCCTGGGTCATGTCAAGGGGAGGGGTCAGCGAAGGAAGGAAGGGACGTCGTCAAAGCCTCTTTCTGTATCTGCACCCTGAGCAGCCCCGCAACTGACCGGCGACAACATCCACAGCAAGAAAGAAAAAAAAGTCCACCTTTCTGACCTATTTAACGCTTCCTTCCTTCCTCCCTTTAAAAAAAAATACAACAATTTTATTTTTTTAAATACATAAATCCTTGATAAAATGTTGGCAGGCTTTGCGTTGAGTTTCCTTCTCTTCCCTCCCGACTACCCACTGCTCTCTCCTACCCCTGCACCTTGACCCTGAAGGTGATGCGACCCAGGAACTTGTCCCTCTCGTCGTTGTTGCGCAGGTTGGAGCCCTCAACCCTGCACTCCACCGTCAGCTCCTTGTTCCAGTCCTCCTTGGTGAGCGCCAGCTTCACGGCCACCAGGGGCTGCAAGTAATTTTCCTGGGGTGCAGGGGGAGGGGAAGGAGAGGAGGAGGACGAGAGGACACGGCCCGCTGTCAATAACACATCCAGCTGGGCGGCGTTGAGCCGACGTGAGCCGAAATCGAACGGACACTTACGTGGATCCTCTTGCCGTAGTAGGGGAAGTACATCTTGTCGAAGCGCGCTTCATTGGGGAAGTAGTGTATCTCCACTGGGTTATCCTTCTGCAAAGACGGATTTGTGTTAGTCAGTTAGCGTGAGTCTCATGTCCAACACGCTGTTAGTAGCAAATGGCACAGGAGCACATGGGACAATACACGACAGAAAAGGGGATTGAGGCTTGAAAGCATATAAAATATATATGTACATATATGTATATGAAGCACCTTGACTTAAAGGTCCCATATTATGAAGCATTTTCTTGACGAGTGGTTTCTAACATTAGTCTGTGTCTCTGTCTCTGTCCTGCAAGTCAATTCACCGGAAAAGAGAAAAAGATGTGGGCCTCGCCCCAAACTTCTGGAAATCTGCCTTTTGTGATGTCACAAAGGGCACTTGTACCTCTCCCATGTCAGCTGTTGGGTTGACTCTTTCAGACCGTTTGGATTTTTTCAAAGGAGGCTATAAACACTGTGTTAAGAGTGCTGTAGTCCATTTATCTAAATCTTTTTTTTTTCTTTTTGATGATTCCAAGTGTGTGGCTGCTCTACTGAAGCCTGGGATAAAAAATAAAAGATCAGAAATTGATCATAATTTGGAACCTTTAAAAAAATTACTTAAACTAGATTAAAAAGAGTTGAAGAGCAGTGAGATGATATTAGAGGCACCTGCAGTCATGAACGGTTAAACACTCCAGAATGTGCAGACACTCCTACTGTCCTTATCGCGGCGACCTACATGTTATCTTACCCTAACGCCGTCAGTGACAGCATGCAGAAAGAAATCAGACACAAAAAGAAAACAAAGAAAAACAGAAGGAGGAAGAAATGAAAGAAAGATCAACGAAAACCAAATAATTACAGAGACTGTCATGGTCAATTTGTTTCATGAGACACACAGAAAAAAGAGACAAACACACACAAACAAACAGGTATATGGAGCAAAACGTGGGAGAAGAGACTCCATTTACTTTTATTGTGCAGTTGATGTAGGGCTCGCCAAGCGGCTTCAGGCCGATGATCTGCGAGGGGGAGGAAACCGAGAGTGCAGCAAAGTCATTTTAACCAGCTGTTAATTATGTCGCCAAGTGGCCACGTGCCAGAGAGAGAGAGAGAGAGGGAGAGAGAGAGAGAGAGACAGAGAGACAGAGAGAGCAAATGACAATGGCACAGTATTAGAAGAGGGGAGAGGTGTCGGCGTTACCCTGTTCATTTTCAGCAGAATGCAGGGCTTCCCCTCAGAATAGCCGTAGGTGATGTCGGAGAGGCCGGAGCAGAGTCTCAGCAGGCTCCTCCTGAAGCGACACGTCTCCTTCTTCATGTTCTCTGTGTCGTCCTGCAGGAAGTAGTCTCCCTCCATGCAATCCTTGTTGTTCTCCTGCATGGTGTCATTGTACTCTGGGAGACGGAGAGGCCCGACACCGGTTCACATTAACGGACAGAATCGACACCCGTTTGTCTTTCCAAATGATGGGGGGTTGGGAGAGAGAGGAGCGTTGCCTACTATGGAGGAATTCGTCCAGTTCTGCCACGTACGACTGGAAATCTTTCGGGTCGGATTTGTTGAAGACGATGTCCAACTTGCCAGGGCGAATCATTAAACCTGCATCGAAGCGTGGAGAATCAAACCAAAGCAACGGTACCAGCTCCCGCACGTCCACCTTTTGCTCTCCGGTTACAGTGAAACAATAAAGATGATGACAATAATAGTCTTGCCAGTCATAAAGTTCTGCAGCAGACAAGGAAGAGGCTTCAAAATAGATCAATACTCAAAAAAAAAAAAACAGAACAAGAACAGCCGTGATGTTGCAGAATCGTTGCAACGGCGTCTAAATGGTGCGCCATGAATAATGGATGCGTGCAGAGAGGAGCTGCAGCACAAAGGGCCTGTGTTGGCCCGGGCCGGCCCCACCTGCACTGAGCACTGACCTGGGGAGGGGACGCGGTCTCTGTACTGGGGCACGTTGTCGTCCAGGGTGAGCAGCATCACCCACATGGTCAGGGCGAACATGCCGGCCAGGAAACAGTAGAAGACCAGGTAGAAGAGCAGGATGAGTGCTGGTGTTGGGCAGCAAAGAGGGAGGTGGGGAGGCATAAACAGGCAAAAAAGCATGATGAAGGAAGTGGACACAGTCGCCTCATGTATAATGTAAACTTGTGAACCGCAAAATAAGTCTCGGTCAAATGCAGTCTGACTTCCTCAGTCGGCAGCCAGAGGTAGCAGGAAATGACGCTCGTGCTCGCTGACAACCTGGACGAGGAACCATTTTGGATGGAGAGGGGAAAAGTTCACGCTGACAAATTCTTTTTTAGGATTTATTATTTTCATCTCAAAGGCCCAGTTTCACTCAACACTCAAACTAAAGGAAGTGCCAGCAAAAGATTTACAGCTGTGTTTGTTCAGAAATTGCAGGGAACAAAATGTTTCTTTGCTTCCTTGAGCATTTGCATGAAACCTATTTTAAATAAAGAGCAGGTCCACTTGGAAGGAAGCGGCCATATTGTGCCACCACATTCCTCGGGCAGCCCGGGACGGGGGGGGGGGGTTGCGTTTCTGCCTTTTTATTTTTTACGCTGACGCCGCCGCCGCTCGTATGGGAAAAGCTGCGCGATGGGACGGACGCGGGCGGTGCCCTGCGGCCCGCTGCAGCCGCAGCTATGTCTTCCACGCCGGGCTTTTAAAGACAACGGACAACTGGCGGGGGGCGATGACCTGCAGTGCTGAGAGCATCATCTGCCCAGAGCTGGGAGGCAGGAAGGGAAAGAGGGAGAGAGGGAGGGAGGGAAGGAAGGGGAGGCTGATTTCAAAATGGTAGCATCCTGCCTCTAAGTTCACACACAGACACACACACAAAAAAAGGGATGACCCCCCCCCTCCTCCTCCTCCTCCTCCCGCTCCCCTTCCTCTCATTCCTCTCCAACAGTATCCCACAATGCACCTGCCTGCTGCGTGAAAGAGGAGAGAGGGAATCCCATTTGACCTTGACAGGCATGCTAATGTGGGCGGCCATGCAACTGCAATGGAGCATCGCACCGCACAGCAGCACGGGGGTGGGGGGGGGGCACGGAGAGCCGGCAGTGACCCCCCCACCCCACCCCACCCCCTCCTCACACACACACAAACACAACACACACACACACAGCAACCATGCTAGCCTACAACACCCCACCTCGGGAGGAGGTGGGAAGGGTGTTTGAGGGTGGCGTGCATGCTAGCGCCTTGGTAATTAACTTGGTTAACCTTGTTTTGCCTGTCAGGATGGGCGAGACGTGTACAAACGCACACCGGAGTGGGTGTGGGGGTAAACACACACGCGCACACACACACACATGCTGTAGCACATTCCTCAGATGTGATTAGGTAATGGGGGGAGAGGAGGGGAGGGTTTGAGGAGGAGTTATGAGATGAGATCTTCGCTGTGAGGATTTATAGCTGTTCACACACAGTTGTATGGGGGGCGGGGGGGAATGATCCCCTGCTTTTCGCTGGTCGCCGGACCATCGCTTCCCCACCCGCACCCCCTCCACCTCTAAAGGCTCCAGCCATCCTCTCGCGGTGTCTCCTCCAACACCTCCGGTGTAGGCCCCGCAACCGCTAAAACCCCGCATCTCACTCACTCCATCGCTCATTAGTCAAAGCGTGCGTGCGTGCGTGCGCGCAGGAATGTCGGACGAGTCGACTTTGCCATGATTATTTCCCCCCCCTCTTTTCTCTTTTCGTGGCTGTCGCCGCTGTCGCAGCGGCGGCTGGCAGGCAGGCAATGACACGCAGGCAGCGGGCGGGCGGGCGGGCCAGGGGACGAGGATGGACGAGGCGCGCGGATTAGCTTGCGAGCCCCGTGAATGTCACAGCACACCCTCCAATTGACCGCTGCGTGTTGGAGAAGGAATGTGTGTGCGTGCGTGAGCGCGTGCGCGTGCGGAGGTCGTTTCCCCTCACCCCAGCTGCTGGCCGTGCGTCCCAGCAGCTCGCCGGTCCTCGGGTTGTAGATGGAGTCCTTCCAGCTGGACGTGGTCTCCTTGCCGACCGCCTTGTCCTCGGTGCTTGCCATGATGCTGCGCTCGAAAAGGGTTTTGTTTTTTAAATTCCAACCTCTTGGTAGAAAAAAAAATTAAAAAAATGTAAAAAAAAAAAATAAGCTCGCCGGGTCCTGTCCTGTTCCCCTCTTTCACTGTTGTTGTTTTTTTGTTTGTTTGTTTGTTTGCTTTTTAAAGAAGGCGCGCGGCAGGGGGGTAAAGGGGCAGCGAGGCGATGTGGTGAGGTGAGGCGGAGAGGAGGAGAAGCCGGCGAGGCGGCGGTGGAGGAGTGGACTGGAGTGGAGTGGGCGGCGGAGAGACAGCGAGGCAGCGAGGCAGCGAGAGAGGCTGATGGTGGGGGGTGCGCTGCTGCTGCTGGAACAAAAAAGAAAAAGAAAAGAGGAGGGGACGGTGAGGAGTGAAAAAAAAAATATCAGTGACGTCCACACGCGGGTCCCGGTCCGTGGCAGCTGATGCAGTGCGCCCCGGAATGATGGAGGGATGGAGGTGGTGGTCGGACGGAGGGATGAAGGGAAGCCTATTGGCTAATGACGCGGACACGCAGCGTTTTACGCGCACACATTATAAATAGCGCGCACATTATTTCCTCCCGAGCTTAATCCTGCCGTGATTCCGACATGTGTTGGGTAAGACGCCGCATGAGAAGAGAAGACGGGGGGAGGGAGAGAGCAAGAGGGGGCTCGGGTTTAAAAAAAAAAGAAAAAAGAGAAAAAAGAGAAACAGTTGCTGCAGGAACTCAAGGTCCAGTGTGTTACATTTCGTATTACCTAGTGGTAAGACAGCATACTGCAATAGGAAAAAAAAAAAAAATCAAACTGTGAGCTCTCACGTTGCAGTCATTCAACGATGGGCTACATCTAGACTCGTAACTCCTCCAGCAGGAAAGAAAACGCTATTCCGAGTCTCTTGGCAATGTGTTCTGCAGTCAGTAGTACAGTCTTCCAGTGCAAGGCCAGTCCAGCGTTGAGCATCAGTTACCTGATGTGCCACTTTATCCAACATCTCTCCTCATTGCAGAGGAAAAAGCATGAAACCTGAGCTGTGGGTGATTTTTTGAATTGGTGACACTAAACGTTGCCTCCTTACAATAGCAGACAATTTTTTGTGTAACTACAAATGCTGACTCGTGGTAAAACAGAAACGTTTTTTTTTCTTCCAAATTAGACCTTTTTATGTGTGTGTTTGTGTTTGTGTGTGCAAATGTATTAAGATTTTACAACATACCCATAAAAAAGCCACTTATTTTTGCCCTCTGAGGTGAAGATGTTGCTCCACTATGGGATGTTATTTTTGTGTTCAGTTTCAGCAATGCAATGCATCATCCTGATCCCTTATAGGTTTGGCTGCATCTCCTCAGCACCAGGCGTTGAGTCACTTAAGCGATCCTATATAGGCTGGAGAGCGTTGTCAGCCAATCACACGCACGCACACGCACTATAGCTACACACAAGCACGCGCACACTGTGGTGCTCAAGTACACGAGCTTCTACGAAGCCCCTCACAGTGTTACTAACCGCGGCTGCCTGAGCGCTGATATTTGGAGCGTTTTGCCATTTTGCTCTTGTTGCTATGACAATGGAGCAGCGCTTAAACAAGCGTGTCCGTCTCTGTGAGTCACAGATAGGGGGGGGGGGGGGGACTGTAAACAAAAGTGTCAAAGTTATAGACAGGGGCAATGTGCTACTGTCTGCCTCTGGCAGGAAATTGCCAATGTGTGTGTGTGTATATATATATATATATATATATATATATATATATATATATATATATATATATATATATATATATATATATATATATAGACAGAGATAGATAGATAGATAGATAGATAGATAGATAGATAGATAGATAGGTAGAGAGAGAGAGAGAGAGAGAGAGAGAGAGAGAGAGAGAGGCAAAACAGAAAAAGAAGCGCTGAACTGTAACTTCCGCCCCCCCCCCACCACCTCGCACCATCCCTGCGTGATCCCGGAGATGTGGGGACGGACGGTGCGTGCGTGTGGAGGCGGTTACATAATGACCCTGGATGGGATGCAGGGTTCAGCCCCACCAGGGAGGCGAGTGAGCTCGCGCTCGCACCGCATCCCATCCCGTCACCGTCCTCACTGTCAGATTGAATTTGTTGCGGGGCAGGCTCTGCCGCAATTCATGCAATGCAGTAACGAGCCTCGCGCTCGCTCGCTCGGTCTCTCTCTCTCGCACACGCGCGCGCGCGCACAGAGGCATTTTCCTGATTAGCGTGAGAGCCTGCTGCACTGATTCATGGGCTGCTCCTCCTGCTTCTCCTCACTCGCTCATTCACTCAAGCACGTATTCTTTTCTTTTCTTTCTTTCCCGGAAGACATCCCTCTGCGAAATCGCGAGCCCCACACGGGAGAACAAATTCGGGGTTTGAAACCCTACAGGCTGACTGGCGGACTCAGGAAGACGCAGGAGAATGGATGGAGGGATGGAGAGGTGATGTGGAGAGACGACTGCTGCACTGTACGGTGGACCCGTGCGCCCCATTTTTGTTGTTACGCAGGTCTGCTCATTTCCTTTTGAAGGTGAAACGGGTGTGTGTTGGACCCAATTGCAGTACAGCAGACACAGGTTAAGTTGAAAGAGTCTTTAATCAGGAATCAGGCAGGACATCAGGAAGCAGGCAGGACAGGCTGGTCAAAGGCAGGCAAGGTTGACGACAGTCTTGAGTGCAGAAAGGTAAATAACAATCTGGCCTGGAATGACTGGCAAGCAAGGGTCTTTATACCTAAGCAGTCAGATCAAAGCGGGCAAGCAGAATGGAGTCGCTTTGATGATGAGCTGGATTGGAAAAGACTTAAAGTGGGGGAACAGAATGTCCAAATTGTGACAGGACCCCCCCTCAAGGGACGGCTCCTGACGTCCCCAAAATGGTTCCACGCTAGGCAGAAGGGAAGGCCCTGAGGAGACACTAGAACTCCTCCGAACCAGATCCGTCCATGACCTGAGTTGGGTGACCGGAGGGGGCCTGAAGGGGGGATCCGTCTTTTACTGAGGAAATGTCCCCCAAAGAGACTGAGTCATCCACATCTGGAGGAGAAGGCCCCAGACTTGTCTTGGCAGGTTGATCCGGGTACTGCTGGTGGAAGTCTGCAATGAGGCGGGGGTCGAGGATGAATCTCGCAGGTATCCATGATCGCCCTTTTGGACCGTACCCCTCCCAGTCGACCAGATACTGGAGACCATGCCCACAGCACCGGGAGCGGAGAAGACATTGAACTTGATGGGAGGTCGTGTGCTGATTATAGACCACGCAAGCATTGACAAACTCTCGGGTGTCCCGGTCCAGTGAGGCCCACCAGAACCTCTGCTGAATCACGTCTTTAGTGCGTTGGATCCCCGGGTGGCAGGTGAGGTGTGTGCTGTGGGCCCACTGAAGAACCTCAGAGCGCAGCAAAGATGGGACAAAGAGCCGATCGGGGGCGCAGGTGCTGGGTCCAGGTTGGTTCTTCAGGGCCGCCTTAACTCTCTCTCCTACTCCCCAAGTGATGGCGGTAAACAGGTTGGCAGAGGGAAGGATGGTATCCAATCCTCCGCCTGACTCCTCTCGAGGAGGAAGTGACGTGGCCTTGACCTTACTGAGAACCTCTCTGAAGTGATGGTATTCTGCAGGAACATTGGTGAGATCTGGAGTAGGGATGGCGCTGGTGGCGGGTTGAGGAGCCGAAGCTTGCTTCACGCAGATTCAATGACAGGATGGGCTCCACCCCAGGATCGACCTGGTTGCCCAGTCGATATATATCGGGGTTATGACGACGGAGCCAGGGGTAACCCAGAACGAGAGGGATGCGGAAAGATTTTAGGATATGGAAACTGATCGTCTCAAGGTGGTTCCCAGAGATGAGCATCTGAACAGGCCTTGTCTGATGAGTTACAGTCCACAGAACATGGTCGTCCAGGGCACTGGTGGAGATCGGCTAGGGCAACGGGATCCTGTCAATGTTTAAGCTGTTGTGCTAGGTCATCGTTGATGAGGGATACGTCTGCCCTGGAGTCTATGAGGGTTGCTATGGTCTGTGCGCCATTTGCCAGTAGCAAACTGGTTTGACAGAGGGCGCCTCTTGTTCAGATGTCTGACTCACCAGTACTTCGTGGGAGAGGTGACAAGTCTGACCACAGTATAGGCAGAGGTTGCCTTTGCGGCGACGCTGGCGTTCCTCTGTCATGAGACTGGTTCTGCCAATCTGCATAGGCTTTGGCTCCCCTCCTTGAGGTGGGGCCACGGAAGCTGTGACCTCTGAAGATGAGCGGGCCTTGTTCCAAATGCATTCTCGCCGCCTCTCCTTCTGTCGGGCTTGGATATGTCGGTCCACCCGTGTTGTCAGGGCTATGAGACTATCCAAAGAATTAGGGAGCTCATAGGAAACCAGCTCATCCTTGATGTAACTCGGCAGGCCCAACAGGTACAATACCTAACAAGTCAAATCAAAGTGGCCAAGCAGAATGGAGTCGCTATGATGATGGGCTGGATTGGAAAAGACTTAAAGTGGGGGAACAGAATGTCCAAACGGGGACAGAATGTGAAATTGTGACAGAAGGGATGGGGAGGGAGGATGGTGATGGGGAGGGAGTTCACTGATGGTGCACAATCCTGGCATTGTGTCCAAGCCCCTCCATCCTCTTTTTCTCCTCTCTTTTGCGGCTCTCAATTAGTGCCCTTGTCACCATACCAGCACCATGAGCTGGGAGAACACACCCCGTTTGTTCTCTGTCACTCTGTCCGCAAGCTACCATAGCAACACCCCCCACCACCACCACCAGTGCCCCCTCCCCATGCAGTGAAGTTGGTCACATCACTGGGAAGCAGCCCCAGCACTCATGCAACAGCAATGCGTTGATGTCCCCCAACCACCACCACCACCTCACCTCCCCCCGAACCCACAAGTGCCTCCCCACCCAGAGTCCAGCGGGAGGCGAGACCCGTCCTTCTGTTTTAGGCAGCGTCTGCTCCTGCACCACACTCACACCTGCTGTCATGCAGGAAACAGCTGACAGTTGATGCTTTTCAGTTTTGCACAAAAGTACTTCTTGAATTCTGTTGATGCACTGTTGGACATTTCCGGCAGCTCAGTTGCCACTCAAGTGTCGAGTGAAGCGCAAAGTGTCAGAAACTGAGCGCTGCCTCAATATGATGTGTTATTTGTTTTTTGCATTGGATAACAGTGTCCCTGCACATGACAATTCATTTTGAACAATACCCAGAAAAAGACGCCACCCCTGAAACCGCTGACACTTTTTTTAATTACACGGTTAAACCAAAACATTTTGTCATCAGGGTTCGAAAGGTCCAGTAAGACATTTGTCAAAACACAATCATATGACATCAACAAGGAAGGATTATGGCCCCAAATAGAACAAGTAGATAGAGCAAGTAGGACAAACCATTTTGTTTTTTACATTTTGTGTCTACAGCTTGATCCTCCACAACACAACATATTAATATTGAAGCATTTCACAAATACCCATTTTCAATTCGTGATTTTCATATTCACTTTTAACCCACTGTTTACAACCTCCTGCAAAAGCAATTGGTTTAAGTTTCCTGCTAAGGTTGATGGTTTGTTCGACCTTCTGCCCATTTGGAGAAGGACAAAAAGAGGCAGCCTGAGTGGGCGGAGCCGACTCCTGGCTGGGTGTGTTGTCATCAGTTCTCATCAGTGCCGTCTGTGATGAGGTCTGATTTGCAAAGCTGTGTTTGACTGAATGTTATCAGAAAACATCGGTGAAATGAAATCTGCACAATACAAAGGCCTTTAAAACAATTACCATGTGTTTCCTGCTTAAAAAAGAAACAATAAAAATTCACAAGCAACTCCAAAAGATCCATCTGAATTTTAGTCAGTGCAATCAGATTTGTTCCAGTCACATTTAAACAATACCACCTCATCACATTTAAATCAGAAATGAATTTGACTGCCATTTAACATCTGCTGCAGCTGTTGCTGTGAACAAAAACCTCTGTTAGATTTTTAATGGCCTACATGTCCATTTCATCTGAGACAGACAGCCTACTATTTATACAACATGACAATGATAAATTGGAAAAAATAAACTATTCACAAAATTGTTTTAGAAAAAATAATGAACCACTATGCTAACAAGGTCTTTATACAGTGAAGCTCAGGAAGAAGTAGTAGAAGATGTGATGCCAGGCTACCTCTTTTTTTTTCTAATGTTAAATCAATGTGCACATCATCACATTTCCATGTGGTTGCAAGTGCCAGTTAAAAACCTCAAGCTGTAAACATTGACATTAATACACAGAGAGGCACAAGTGGCAAGAAATCTGGAAATGAACAAGTGGCTCAAGAGGCTACCACCAGAGACATAAGAAAGAAGAGGTAAATTGTGCTTGGGCATAACAATTTAAGACTCTTAGTTGTTCAGGAGGCTGAAGGAAACCAGATGGAACTGACCTCTCTGCCTGTTGACATTTCATCTTTACAATTAACTGTCACTGAATGTCGGTTGCAAATGTTGAACTCAAAACATAAGCAAAGACCACAGCAGAGACATCACAGGGTTTTTGCAGCCGTTCAATAGTCGAGTGCTTACGGTTTACTTCAGGACAGCTTCAACACTGTCAGTCACGGTGCGATTACCTGCTTCCTGGTTTACCACAATGCTGCGTGGGTGTGTGCCACACCTTCATTATTGAAGAACCAGTAGTACCTGCGCTGATGGTTCTGCCTGGTCCTGTGAGGTACTTTAATTCATTTTATTAAAATTTTAACACTTGTTTACTGCCTGTAAGCTACTTTGTTTGACCAGAACAATCTCAATGAGCATTTTAAATTAAAGAAAATTGATTTATTGCTACTTTAAAGTTTTCATGGGGCACGTTTACACGATTAATCATCTAAAAAAAAAAAAAAAGAGTCCATAAAACAGCGCATTAGCCCTTTGTTTGACTTTCTGAAACTGACATGTTCAGCATCAGCTCTCTCTGACATCCGATTCCCTGCACTGCAAAACTTTTAGCGACATTTAGCAAGACTAATACTGTTGATAAAAAAACATTGGCAAAGTTAATATGACATCATTTGGAACTTTTAATTTTGTGTTTGTGTTGCTTAAAGGGCACCACCTGGTTGCCTTTTCTTATTTTTTTATTTATTTATTTTTTTTCAAAATTGGACCATCCATTCGCAGATGTTCCCAAAAGTCCTGCTGCCTTCACAGACGTCCAGAGTTAATCACGTCTTGCCGTACCAGTTCATGGAGCGGTGCAGAGCCCTCTCCCACCTCTGGAAGACAGGTAGATATTCTGCAGTCGAGGTGCAGGAACCCTCCCCTGCGGCTTCCCGTGGCAAAAACACCTTGTCGGAGCAGTTCAGCCTCTTCAGCTCGTCCCTGGTTCTCCAGAATCCTGGTGACGAAGGGAGACATGAAGTTGACACAGACACTCACTGCACCGGCTGTCTCTGGTTGAAATGAAACTGAAACTTGTTTCTGTATGAGGGACGTGAGGAATGCATTTCCGATCCCGGCCTACCAGCTCCTAGTCCTGCGACGAATGCCGCTCCTAAACATGACATCTCGACGTGCTGCGGTCTGGCGACCTTCCTGCCAAACAGGTTGGCAGTCAGCTGCATGACAAAGTCGTTGGAGGAAACGCCACCATCCACCCTGAGAGGGAGAGAGAGCAGCGCTGAGCACTCAATTACACCACAACTCACTTCGCAGGGAGAGTTTCAGAGAAACACACACTGCAGTAATGCATTGCCTATAAAAGCTTGATTGCATTAGGGGAGGCAGGTTCCACAGGAGTGCACTCTGCTACACCCAGTCTGTTGGCCAAAATCCAGATCTTACACTCACATAAGGCACAGAAAGATGAAAATTGTTGAGGATATGGATATGACTATTACTACATGGGTGCAGCAGTCCTACACAGGAAGCTTCCCCTCATGCACAGCTTGTACAAGGAACCTACTCACTCTCACCTATTCTCCTGACTTCCTAAATCACCCTCAATCTGCAAGAGTAAAATAACAGATTTCATAAAACGGGCGATGAAAGATTTGAGGTGAATTACTTTGTTCCGAACATGCTCACACATGCCTTATAATTGGAAGGTGGAACAAGCTCAATGTGAAATGTGAATAAGCCTCTTTGATAGAATTTATTATTTCCAGGTCATGAAAAGTGGATTCCCTACCAATATTTTCAAACGATAATCATTTTCTCTGGCCTGTTCCTGAACTCCCCAAAATGAGAAGATTAATCAGTTATAGGAGGCAAGTTAGCTCTAAAATACGCAGGTCTGAAAAACAGCTCTTTGTGATGTCACAAGGGGCACTGATACATCAGCTAGGTTAGGGACTAATTTCTTTGAGTCTCCATACACACATTAAAGGCCCAGCAAAGCATCAGTTTAAGTAGGAGGCTAAAACAGAGAGTTCAAGAGACAGGCAGGATTCTGGAGATCTGTGGAGGCTTTCAGATTTATGATGCTACTACTAGAGTCTGGGGTGAGGAGTTCTTAGAGAATTTAGCATCTGGGTATAACATGGCACCTTGAATCATTTGGCTAATCCACATATACGCGTGGGATTTTTGATCATTTCCACTGAGTTGATGCGAAACTGTACCTGATCTTTGTGATGGGGATGTTGGTTTCCCTCAGCATCGTCTCATAGAGCTGCTTGTTTCTGCAAAGAGTGACCGGAATGAAGCCTCTCTAACATGACGCAGTTGAGCAACTTTAAAGATCACAGACCTCTTCGGTCAGACCCACCTGAAGGCGATAGACTCCAGGATGGCCCGGACCAGGTGGCTCTTTGTGGTGGAGGGTTTCAGGCCCATGAAGGAGGCACAGGCTTTGGGGTCATTTAGAGGAGCCTTTGGTGGTAAATAGGATTTAGACATATCGATAAGTGAAAAGCACAACTGACAAGCAGAAACAATTAGAAAGAAATGGTCCGTATGGTTTTTATGGAGTGAATTGTCACATTAAACACTGAGGACACACACTTACACAAGGCCAGTTCACAACGGAGGGCAGTTTAAAAAAAAAAGAAGACACACAGACAAACAAATCAAAAATTAAACTGGCGACACGTGTAATAAGAGCAACACCAACCCCATAGGGCTTGCAATGATCTTTAGCATAAAACATTAATCCTAAGAACTTCAGCTGTGAATAATCATCCCAGTCCTTGTAATGTAATTATCACCTGTTGAAATGGGATTGGGGACTGTTGCATAATTGGTGGTAAAACAGACAAAAACCAAACAGCTTTACCACGCAGACAGACATAGACACATGGTACCTGCAGGCCGCTAAAAGACGGGACAAAACACACTCCATCCGAGTCGCTGACGCTGTAAGCCATGGCGCTGGTGTCCTGGACATTGGCAAAGAGCTCTGCCATGACAGTGGGAGGGGGGGGGGGGGGGGGGGGGGGCACACACTCTGAGTCTGTCCCTGTTGCTGCACATTTCATTGCAAGTGTGAGAAGAATAAAAAGAAAAGAAGGAAGAGTCAGCTCCTCACCAAGCTCCTGCGCCCATTTGATGGCGGTGCCCGTGTCTGCGGCGTTGCCCTCTGCCAGGTAAACCACCTCGGAGCCGATCTTCCAGCCCACCACAGGATACAGTCCTGCAGAGAGGAAGAGCGTCCTCTAGTGGGCCTGTCCGCACGGTGCAAATTGCCCCCGGCCACCAAAAGCCTCATGATTTTCACACTCTACCTGCCAGAGACGTGTGTGGTTTGCTGCCGGTGTTGATGTTCATGAAGGTGCCCGTTCCCATGGTGATCTTCACGTCTCCCGTGTTGAAGAGGCACTCTCCAAACATCGCCGCCTGCTGGTCCGCCACCTAAGGGGCGACGCAGCAACGGCAATATTCAGAGACCATCGCGTGCCAAACTAAAAAGCCCTTCAATTTTTATTTTATTTTTTTTGGTGACGACAGAAAAGAAAATTCCCTTCAGACTGAGTCCAGTCAGCGGTTGTCAGAGGGAAGTTAATGTTTGACTCTGACATGTCATCATTTATTGAACAATAAAGAGCACTTTCTCTTAGTTTTGTGCCACGTGTTCGCGGGGACGGAGCAACCGGTTATCTCCTCTCATCTTCCAATTTACAACATAATGGCGGGCAATCAGGCGGCACCTGCAGGCATGAATGTAAATAGCGTTTGTGATTTGGCTCACCACCGACATGATGGGAATGGGCACTCCAAAGATGGACGGGTCCGCGGAACCATAGTCATGGCTGAGGGAGAGAGCAGAGAGGCAGCGTCACTCGGCGCGGCTCGCTGACTTCATGTGTGATTGCAGGCAAACAGGGATTGAGGAAGGACACCATGAAACAATGTGTCTACACGGTGATGACATCACAAAGGGTGGCGTTCAGAGGACCTTAATGCCACTGTGTGCCTAAGTGATGTGTACATTTTCCTGCTGACATGCTACTTTGAACATGATGCCTGCCATCACTGGGTTGCTTCAGAAAAGTTTGCTCATGATTTTATCATAATTACTTAAAATGTAGCCCTGTTTGAAAAGCTGGAATAACCATGCATCAGCCAATCACATTCTCTTTTCTCTAATTGGGATGATCTAGGTCACAAGACCATCTTTAATCTTTTCTTTGTTTGATGAGCAAGAAGTCCGGCTTCCGGTCAATTTTGCGTGCTAATCTATTAATCTCCTGTCATGCTGCTTCCTCCTTTGACTCACCCAGTGTTTTCCACTGTTGGGAATATGGAGATAGGTAGCGACACAAGAGAGCAGAGGAACTGACTCCAACACATCTGTAAACAAACGTCATGTGACATCAATGAGGTAAAAGAGAAACCAACTCCTGAGAAAAAGCAAATATGCAAGACATGGGGCAGACCTGATAGGTATCAAAAATACCAGTTGCACTGGCGTTAGAGTAATCCGTGGCATGGACTTTTCCTGAGAACAGGGACAGACAGACCTAATTAATGATTATTCAAAAAAGGCCTATTTCACAACCACTCCTGGCCTGGAAATGAGCCAAACAAACACAAACAAAACCCATTGGTGAATTCCAGTGAGCTATTGATGCCAAAAGGTAAGAAAGGCATTGTAGTGATCTTGAAATCTGACAAGATTGTATTGATTCAAACTTAACAGCACAAAATGGACAAGACATTCACGCTTTAAAGGCCAAATGCACCTTTTGTGAGTTTGAAAAGCAGCCACGTATCAATAGTTCCAAAGCAGCAGTTGCCTTCAGCCACTGCTTGGCGAACCTGAAAGACAAGAAATGATGAGTCGAAATGATGAATGATGAGAAATTTTCTCCATCTGATATAGATAAATATTTTAGAGTGTATGGTTTACACAACACCAGGTTTATGTTGTATAAAGGGAGCTTTTTGTGAGTTGGTGGGAGCCCAAATTCTTAATTCTGACTACCTGCTTGTAGTGCGTTAAGGCCCAAACAAGGCGGAAGGTGACATGTTGGGTGGAGAAGACGATGAGACTCGCTGCGAGGGAACGCTTCTGTCTGGTCAGGAAGTAGACAACCTTCATCACTCCGTGGATCATCTGCCAAAGTCAAAGGAGGATCTCAACACTCAGCCTTCTGGACAGTTAATGGCACCACAGTCGGATCGCTCCATCTTGTGAGCTTGCTTACTTTTAGCGTGCAGGACCTGTTCCAGGACCTCACCAGGTCTCCAGCCCTGCAGTCCTGCCAGGTCATGAAATTATGGAATGGAACTCCGGTTTTCCTGTCAAAGTGCAAGACATCAAGTCATATAGCTCCCTGATGGAAAATAATAGAATTCAAATCTGGGAGTAACATTTTTTTATTGTATCTTTGCATAAAGCAGTTTTTGTCAATGTATGTTTTACCTGTGCCATGTGGTGAATGTACTTCTTTGGGTGGAGATGCCGAGGGCTTCCACCTGACGTAAGTTTATTCCTGCATCTATCACAGGCATAAAGCACATAACTAACGCTTTAGACAAACAGATGTGTATATGTGCACACTACCAGTCAAAAGTTTGGACACACCCGATGAATTTAACGTCTTTTCTTTCATTCTCATGACGATTGACAATGCAGTTTCTCACTGAAGGCATCAAAACTACATATGAACATACACTATATTACCAAAAGTATTTGCTCACCCATCCAAATGATCAGAATCAGGTGTCCTAATCACTTGGCCTGGCCACATGCGTATAAAATCAAGCACCTAGGCATGCAGACTGTCTTGACAAACATTTGTGAAAGAATGGGTCGCTCTCAGGAGCTCAGTGACTTCCAGCGTGGAACTGTCATAGGATGCCACCTGTGCAACAAATCCAGTCTTGAAATTTCCTCGCACCTCAATATTCCACAGTCAACTGTCAGCTTATTATAAGAAAATGGAAGCGTTTGGGAACAACAGCAACTCAGCCACGAAGTGGTAGGCCGCCACGTAAACTGACGGAGAGGGGTCAGCGGATGCTCAGGCGCATAGTGCAAGGAGGTCGCCGACTTACTGCACAGTCAATTGCTGCAGAGCTCCAAACTTCATGTGGCCTTCAGATTAGCCCAAGTACAGTACGCAGAGAGCTTCATGGAATGGGTTTCCATGGCAGAGCAGCTGCATCCAAGCCATACATCACCAAGTGCAATGCGAAGCGCCGGATGCAGTGGTGTAAAGCACGCCGCCACTGGACTCTAGAGCAGTGGGGACGCGTTCTCTGGAGTGATGAATCACGCTTTTCCATCTGGAAATCTGATGGACGAGTCTGGGTTTAGAGGTTGCCAGGAGAACGGTACATTTCGGACTGCATTGTGCCAAGTGTGAAATTTGGTGGAGGAGGAATTATGGTGTGGGTTGTTTTTCAGGAGTCGGGCTTCGCCCCTTAGTTCCAGTGAAAGGAACTTTGAATGCTTCAGGATACCAAAACATTTTGGACAATTCCATGCTCCCGACCTTGTGGGAACAGTTTGAAGCGGGCCCCTTCCTCTTCCAACATGACTGTTCACCAGTGCACAAAGCAAGGTCCTTAAAGACATGGATGACAGAGTCTGGTGTGGATGAACATGACTGGCCTGCAGAGTCCTGACCTGAACCAGATAGAACACCTTTGGGATGAATTAGAGCGGAGACTGAGAGCCAGGCCTTCTCCACCAACATCAGTGTGTGACCTCACCAATGCGCTTTTGGAAGAATGGTCAAACATTCCCATAAACACACTCCTCAACCTTGTGGACAGCCTTCCCAGAAGAGTTGAAGCTGTAATAGCTGCAAAAGGTGGGCAGACATCATATTGAACCCTATGGGTTAGGAATGGGATGGCACTTAAGTTCATATGTGAGTCAAGGCAGGTGAGCAAATACTTTTGGTAATATAGTGTATATGGAAGTATGTCAGAAATAAAAAAAGTTTAAAATAACTCAAACTAGTTTTGTTCATATTTAGAGTTATTTAAAGTATTTTTCTTTGTTGCACAATCACATCTATCTGGCTCATATATTTGATGTCTTCAGTATCCATCAGCAGTGTAGAAAGTTGTAAAGATTAAAACAAATTGCATGAGAAGGTGGGTCCAAACTTTTGACTGGTATAATACTCAACAGTAATGCGTCAGTACAACAACATCCTAGAATAAATAAGCGAGGCAAACTTTTTTCCAGAACATGCCTGAGTTCTTTCACCATGCGTCAATAAATAACCCAGCATGCTCAGCTGTGTCTGTACCTTGTACGGCTCCCTTGACCACAGTTACAAAACCGGTCCATAGTGCTTCAGGGTCCAATTCCACGTACCCCACCTCTGGATACAATGGCACAACCTGGATACATTATGAGCAAATGATCAGCAAAGTGGGAATTTTATGAGTTTACCAGAAATGACGATGCACAGTATCATCGCCCCTTATGACATCACACAGGGCTAGGATGTTCTGAAAGGTGGAGCAAGCAAAATTGACTGACATGCTGAGAGATATGCCGTTTGGCTTTTTGTTTTGTTTTGAGAGAAAACTTCCGTCAACTCTGAATTGTTATGGGTCATTAGGATTGGAGGACACCAGTCCGCATAGAAGACGACTAAATAGCAAAGAATACCGTGGTGGTGCATGATCCTCGGATTTTTGCCTCCTTGTCATAGACATGACATCTGACTGACGTTGTACCGACGTCCGCCGACAAGATGAAGCGCTCCTTGGAGAAACCGTTCCTCTGACTGCCCATCGGGGAAATAGTCTGTCCCGGTATTCCTCAAAACAGTCCTCTCACGGGTCATCTCATGTTGAGCACTTGTTTACAGCCTGGGTTCACAGTATGACCTGATCATAGCTTATCAGCATCGGGTGACTCGTTGAGCTGTAAGTGTAACTCGACCTTCGGACCGGGGGCAGGTACCAGTCCACTTCCAGTTTTACCTGTTTCTGGAATCACGGTACAGTCAAGTCCACGGGCAGAGTCCAAACCCGCATAGTTTACGAAATACGGCGAGGCTCCGTTGTTTTAGAACTTCTCCTTCTCAACTTTGAGGCGTCTGGAAACCACCGGAGACATGTAGCTGGAGCAGGAGTTCACCAAATCCGCAAACCAAGTTAAAGCTAATTGGCTAACTGGCTAGCTCATTAGAAGCTAGCAACTATACCCACTAAGCGCACCATCAATTAATTCTCCGAGAATTTCCGCTCGTAATGTCTCACTTTACCCGTATATACCAACCGTACTCAGTGTGAACAAGTCCATACACTAAAGCGGGTTGGGAGGGGACATTCCGAAAGAGAAATCGCCGATCGCGAAAGTAACTCTCTGGGCACCCGTAGCATACTCTGCGCGTGCGCAGTAGGTACCCATGTGCATGTGGATGTTTTTAGCAGGACCTCACGTGTAAGCAGCAACGAACGCAATCACTTAGGTCCGATTTGTACAAGCGATGGCAAAATCTGTTGTAAGTATTGAGATGTATTACATTTATGTCACATAACGCTTTAAGGTGTAGAAGTAACTTTTGAAGCTAACTGCTGTGGCAAAAATGATCTCGCTATTAGCCAAAATGAGCTAACTGTTACACAAACCCCTTGAACAACTGGGTAAATGGTTTTCAAAAATTAACAGTGTTTTGATTTGTGGCGAATTTAAAGCCATTTTATTCTTAGTATATCACGCTGTCATCAAAAGATAAATATTTTGTTCATTATTTATCGCTTACTTTTACTGTTAAAGATAGTTCAGTGTATTAAGTTTTAATCGTTTCTGAGTCGTCAATGAGATTTACCAGCGTAGATCTCATTCACTTTATGACTGTTATTGACATATGTTCAGATATGACATAATATTGTAAAAACCGATGACGAAGCATTTTACTCCAGCTCTGATGATTTGGAAATAATGTGTTTTCCATTTTTTTTCTCTCAGGCCACAAAACGTAGGAAAAGTCAAAGCAAAGTCGTCAGCAGCGACGTTGCACAACAGGATGTCAGCACCGGCAAGTCATTTCCCATAAACGGCTGATAAAAACTGACTAATAGTTACACTAACAACAAAAAAAAATGTCTTTGATTTTTAAAAGGACTGGTGGGGACCCCTGAAGGTCAAACTGAGCAAAAGGAGGCTGCCACCACTGTTCAGGACACAGATGTGAAGCAGGTTCAGGCAAATAAAGAAGAGCAAGGTAATACAAATAGATATAAAGCATGCCCGCTTGAAATTTTGAGCTGCGTGATAATGAAATGTCATGTCTAGATCCTCAGGTGGATTTGGTTATTGAAGTAAAAGGAAGTAGAACGAACGTCACTGTGTCTTGGGATGGGAAGAAAGAGGAAGGAGAAGCAGATGATCTTGAAATGGGAACAAATGCACATGATCAGAAGATGGCTATTGGTAAGAAAGTTCATTAGCACCATAAGTTATTATTCTGTCTGTCTCTTTCTTTTTTCTTTTTCCTTTTTCTTTTTTTTTTTTTTTTTTTACAGTTTTTTTGTAGTTATACATTTGCAGAGTGTAATAACGTTCATCCATCCTGCTTTTAGATTGTATCAAATTTTCTTACATTTGATTACATTTGGTTCTTTATTTTCAGTTAAAGCAGATACTCCCAGTGTAAACCGAGACAAACATGAACGAGAACATTGGAACATGCTCAGGTTCTGCTAACAAACCTTGTCACACAAAAGATTTCTGATTTAGTTATCAAGAATAGGCAGTAAGTGTTATTACTACTGCTAAAAATAAGACGTTCCCTTTTTGCAAAGCTCCATTCAAACTGCTTACAGGCTTCATTAGAATCTTAGAAAATTATTCCAACTGCCTGTGTAACAAGTACAATGCATGAGGCAAAAATATACTTGTCCAAATTCCTCAGATACTGCAAACCTTTTAGTTCAAAGGCATGAAGGGGAGTTTAGAAGCTGACACTGTTCTGACCTTGTGTAAGGTGACGCTGTACCAACTCATCTTTCTATCGCCTTTAGTGAAGGGGAAACGGAAGGCGGTCTCCAAGGAGAAGTCTCTGACTAAGAAAGCAAAGCTTGTCGATGATGGTATGAGCGACGCAATGACTGCTAGATGGCTTTATCTTGTGACTTGCTTCGTGTTGACACATCCCTTCTGCGTGATTTCAGGCTTCTGTGTCTTTGTTGGAAACCTGAATAACTCCAAGGCATATGATGAAGTGAAAGACGCTTTGGCCAGTTACTTCATGACACAAAGCCTCCTGGTCCAAGACATCAGACTAGATCAATCCAAGTGAGTACCCTGCTCAACTCTGACCATCACATGCAAAGCTGGCAGGCTGGTTAGTCAGAACATTTCTAAATCCTGTAGATCTCCTGACGTATCCATCTGGTTGATAGCCCTTAGAAAGCATAAGTGATTCAAATGATGTGTTGGTTGTTGCAGAAAACATGCATACATAGGCATGGCCTCACAGTTGGACCTGACCAAAGCGCTGACGTTAAATGGAGAGCAGTTTCTGGACAAGAAGCTGAGGGTTGAAAAAGCCAAGGGGAAAACTGAGGTGAAAACTAAGAAAAAGAAGGTGAAAGCTCTATCGGAGAACAAAAAAGGTAACACAACACAGCACTCCCGTCTCAGTCTTTCCATCCATTAAACTTTGTGCCACTCGTTTCTGACTTTATGACAACTGTGTTTTAGCTGAAAAAAACACAAGGTGTTTGTTTCTGAAAAACGTCCCGTTTAATGCGACCAAAGATGAGATTCAGAAAGTCTTTCCGGAGGCTGTGGATGTCAGGTTTCCGGGTAGAACCAAAGGTCCTAATAAAGGGTAAGTCTCAAGGAGGGAGCTCCATATCATGCAAGCTTCACCATCAAAATGTCATTTGGCTCAAGATTAAAAAATGTTTTTTCCAAAAAGCCGTTTTGACTGAATGAAACATGCTTGTGCTTTCAGCATGGCCTTTGTGGAGTTTAAAGATAAAGCTCTCGCCACAAGTTTACTGCAGAGAAAACAGGAAGTCAAGATCAGGGACCGGGTTTTAATCGTGGACTCTGCTGGAGAATCCAAACACATCAAAGTTAACAATGAAAACAAGAAAGCAAAACAGAAACCAGCAGGTAACTGAAATGCCACATCCATAGCCGTCAGTATATTCAGGCTTTCATGCAATTCTTCTTTATGGACCAGTCAGTTTGATGTGATCTTCACTTCTTTTTCCAGCTGCAGCTGCAGCTGCCCCAAACAAGATGCTGTTTTTGAGCAATCTGGCCTTTACAACGTCAGGAAAAAACCTCAACAAGATGTTTCCCACAGCTGTTAATATTACTCTTCCACAAGTTAAGGGCAAGTCAAGAGGGTAAGTAGACATCCGCTGTGCCCTCTCTGGTTTTTCCTTTTGTTTTTATTTTGCAAGTAGAAAGTGTCTAAAGGAACATGTGTGACTCTCTGCAGGTTTGCATTTGTCGAGTTTGCAACTGAGGAGAATGCAGAACAGGCCCTTCAGTCATCCAAAAACGCCAAGATGGGCAAAAGGAACATCAACGTGGAATTGTACAATATGCAAGAAAATGCTTATAAGATGAAGGGTATGCCTTTTTTATTTAAACCCACAGTTGGGCTTCCCATGTGCTGCAAGTGGATATTGGCGCAATCATTTATTTTCCTATTGACATTACAGTATTTGTAACATGCCATATGGCCTGACATATACATGTCATTTGGGAACTGCTCATCTCTGGAGGAATTGCTGTGGCTATTGTTGACTTGCAACACGTGAAGAAACAGTGAAAATGTGTTTTCCTCTTCAGTTCTGTCTAAAACGCTGATTGTGATGGGCCTGGCTGAACAAACCACTACAGAGACTCTTAGAAAGGCTTTTGACGGGGCAGTGGCTGCAAGAATTGTAGCTAAAGAATCAGGAGTTTCAAAAAGGTCAGTGTGACGATTCCTTAAAGAAATGAAGCCGTCCTGAAGGAATGTTTTTTTTCCAGCATGTTTTTTTTTCTTTTTCGCCTGCCTTCTCCTAGGTTCGGTTTTGTGGACTTTGACACAGAAGAGAACTGCAAGGCGGCAAAAGACGCCATTGAGGACTGTGAGATAGACGGCAACAAAGTCTGTGTGGCGTACGCAAGACGCAAAGGTGTGAAGCCGGCGCCAGGTGCCAAGAAAAGCCCGCTGACTCCTTCTGCAGGAAAAGCTGCAGGCCAGAAGCCCAAGAGAGACGGAAAAGGTGGCATGAAAGGTAATTTTGATGGACAGAGAGTCTTTACCAGTTAATATCTAGCAGATCTGTTTTGTGCATTGAGCTTGTCTTCTTGTCTACTTTCATTTAAATATTAAGAAAAAAACTTTTTTTTTTTCAGGTAGAAGACCTAAGAGGCCTCAGGAAGCTGTTAAGAAAGAAGTGAAATAAAGGTGGAATTTGTGGTCAACAAGAGACTGATGCATTGTATCAAAACACAATTGTTGCGTTTTTCTCAAGATCTTCGTTGGCTACATCATTAGAAACACCTCTTGAAGGAGGAATTTCAAGTTGGAAATGGGCAACCTTGAATTTGATGTTTGTCGTGGCTGCACTGCTTGTCTTGCTCTGCCAGTGAAAGCTGGATATTCTCTCAGTGCATGAGTGGGAAAGGCTGCGGTTTCCACGCTGCACCAGGTTTGGTCTGAATCAAGTCTTCTGCCTCCATCTGACTTGTCTCACTGGGAGCACTGGATCACATCTTTTTATTTGTTTTTAAAACAATATGTACCCTTAAAGACGTCTATGCTTTGTGTTAAAAATCTTCCCTGAATTACATCTACATTTTCACTATAAATTTTAACATCATGAAAAAACATTGTAAAAATGTTGCCCCCTGGTTTCAATGTCATTGTTCTCCTTTGAAAACATCTCGATTCGTACTTTCTAATGTGAAAATAAATTCATTTGGAAAAAGAAAATCAATCAAAATGATGTCAGAGTTTTGTCATTGGTTCTCGTCAAATACTTTCACAGGCTTTGTTATGAAAGAAAATGCTGCTCATTGAAACTAACTTATTAGTGCTATACCCCATACATTTTTACCAGTTATCAACACCTACGTGAACTGATGCACCACATGCACTATAGTCAGCACTTTCATTGCTGCACTTTTTCTTTTATACTCTGATTAAATGTAAATTGTATCTTGTTTTTATTCCCCTTACAAAAAATGAAAAATAATAGAAGTCTGATCCTTTTTAAAGGGATAAGATACACAGGATAAAGAATGCACACACGTTACAAGTGTTAGAAATCACTGGCAAAGTGAACAGGCCGGATATGGGTTAAGATAATCATCCGCTGGGGGGCGCTTTAGTCAAACTAAGGAGACCTCAGGCAGTCCAACCTATCCCTCCTGCACCGCTGCTGCTGCTAGTTTTACTGGTCGCTGTAGTTGGAATTGGATTGGCTCTAATTTGGGGGCTCTTGGCAACAAGCGCGCGCGCACACGCACGCACGCAGTGTCCTCCAGTGACCTCATATCCTGTTTTCCTCACTTCCTCGTGAATGGACCGGTTTGGGACGGTCCGGCCAGCGTGCGGCGTGCTCCCGTGTTGTGTCTGCACAACCGCGTCCGACTTCCGATCAAACTTCACGTGCAACACGCTCGCGACTCCTCCGTCGAGCACGCAGCCAGCGATGTTGTGACAGAGGAGAAGAGGTTCGGTGAGTACGAGCTGCTTCTGCTGGTGGTGACCAACTCTTTCTCAATGATTGAATGGCTGTGACAAGTGTTAGGAAACTGCAGGCTGCGCAACGTTTCCCAGCCAAAGGAAAGCGCGTGTTTTTCTGCTGCCCGACGGTGGGATCAGATTAAGTTCACGCTCGTTTTAAACCCACGCTTGACTTTCTGACGTTGCACAACTTTGCTGTTGCTGTGATCTGTTGAAGTGGGGGGAAAAAAATCATTGTGATCAACTTTGTTGTGAGTTACACAATAATAAGTGAAAACTTAAGACATACTCCTTAGAAATCTGATACTTTCTTTTCTTTCTGATTATAACAAGTTTGTACACAATCTAAATCCCTTGAACAAAATCTCTAATTTTTGTGTTCAGTTAAAACTATTTGATTTCAGTGTTGATGATGTTTGTCACATGTGTCCTGTCTGAAATGCTAATATTATCCCTCTAAATACTGGGTCACATGAAGCCTGCTGCAGGACCTCTATTTATTTTCGCCTTCCAGGACCTCCACCTCCACAGCGGGACGCCACCGCCAACAGGCACCACGTCGTGTTGGTTTTACACTGTTCCACTGTTTTGTTTTGAATCCTCCTCACTCCGATGTGACAGAGAGTTCAGCCTTCGGTCTGGGACCTGATTTGTCTTCGGCGTCTACTGTGTGCTCATGTTGTCACATAAACCGCAAAGCCAGGACCACACAGCGTGAGTCAAACATTACTTCAGGCATGACTATCACTGGGCATTAAACATATCATTAAACACAGTGCAAAGGTTCCAAGCCGTGCAGCCTGTTTATCAATGCCGCAGCTTTTACCACTTTGGAGGCATTGTATGGCTATAAATCAGCGACTCTAATAAGCAATTTAATTAAGCAATGGATGACATCTCAGTTATTGCTTTAGATTCATTTCACCAGGTGACCAATTGTTTCCTTCCCCCTCGTAATAGTGCAAATATTAACTTTTATATTTCGGCAGGTTTCCTTGTTCAGGCCGGTTATCTTCCACTGGTCATAAAGGGAAATTCTTTTCAGACACTTTACCCAGTTTTACATCTGATTGTCTGGCCGCCGGAAACACGCATAGTCTGTTAGTGGGAAGCTTGAGCTCGGAAGCGCCTGCTGTCAACAACAAGTCAGCAAAGCGAAATCATGTTTCTCATTGCAGCAGCTACACTTGTGACAGAATGAAGACGGAGGCGGGGAAGATAATCAACCAGGGCCTGGAGGATGAGATGGTACGTGTCACTTCTCTGCACTTCTTTTGAGCAACTGTTTGACATTACAGTTTAAACAAAAGCACAGCTCTTTGTTTTATAATGACTGCTGTGCTCGGCTTTATGGTTCATGATGTAATGGGAATGCAATTGTAATCAGCAATGACTCGTGAATGAATTATGCTGCTTGAAAAATCTGCTGACTTTTCAGAACATTTCCTTACTGCTCTGTAATGAAAATACAGACATTATCACAGTCTTGAGCGCAGGCAACATGTTTTAGAATAATAATGAAATAGATTCATTACATTTTATTGTGTTGATCTGTACGTTCATTTTTGTTTTGCTTTGTTCTCTCGTCTGCACTGTAAATGAGGCTCGCCTCAGTGTATTAACGAGATTAAATAAAGACAACAAACAAACAAACAAACATTTCCAGGACACCTTCTGAACATCAGCATCTCCACAGTGTTCTACTGGTGTTTCTTTGTGGTCTTCAAATTAGATATGTTGATGTGTGTGTGTGCAGGAGGTGTGGGGCTACCAGCACTGCCTGTGGAAAACCCTGCTGGTAGGTTTGGGTACTGTGTGCACAGGAGGCCTCCTGCTGCTGCTGCTTTACTGGCTGCCTGAGTGGGGGGTCAAGAGCATGTGCACTCGCACCTCGCTCAGGGACGCACACACCCTGCTGCTCAGGACCACAGTAAGGAAAAATGGATGCTTGCACTTTTTTAAATGATCATTTCAGTGTTGGTCATTGGGAAAAACAAACCAACGAACCAACAAAAAAAACTTCCTTAAAGTACTTTGTGACGACAGGACGAGTTCAAGCAATGGTTCCGGGCCAGAGTCGAGGTGATGTCGGCGCCGGGCAGGACGCCGTTCGACAGTGTAGATGTGCAGCTGAACGGTGACTGCGCCAGCAAAGCATCACAGGAGGAGCATCTCGGGATGCAGCCTGTTCAGGTAGCTCGGCTGGAAAACTCTTGACTGGTTGCTGGTGTTCAGAGTTGTTCTACAGTTTGACAGTGTCCAGAAGTGACCAGCTGCTCCTCCTCTGCTCCCTCCCTTCCCAATCATAGATCCACTGCTTCACGCACCACAACACCAAATACTACTGGAACGACGTCCTGCAGAACTTTGAGTTTTACACGTAAGAATCCCCGTGTGCTGCAAAATTTATTTTTCTTTTTGGAATCTATTTGATTCTCCTGTTGGTGTTCATCATAAACCAGGTCAAAACTTGGTCAAATTAAAATCAGTTTTTATTGTATGACTTCAGCAACAACAATAAAACCACTGACAGTTGCTGACAGAGACGTTACTGCGTTCAGATTCAGATTCCTTTATTGTCATTCAGACATGATGTCACAGATGCGCTGCAGAACGAAAACACGATGCAGTTGGTCATAAAAAAGAAACTGTAAAAAGTATTTAAAAAAGAACAAAGAATAAAAACAAGGTAAAAGAAATGAGGCTGTGTGAATATATAAACATGTTTGTGCAAAAATATGTGTTCAAAACGTGTGCACAAAACAGCCGGAATAAACAGATAAGCTGAGGTAAACAGTGCATGTGGTGGTGGTCCAAGATGCTGCTGGCAGCCGAGAGCCTGAACACACCCTGATAGGCCCTTATCTCCTCAATAAAGTGCCAATCTGATTGCATAATCAAGTGTCATAGTCTTGCAATACAACTGTTGTTGTACATAAAATCAAGAGATTGTCTTTATCATGTTGATTCTCATCAGCTGTCTGTGGTTTTAATCTGGTGGTTGATGGAGGTGGTGTTTTGCTCGACACGCCCGCAGTCTGAATGCTTGTGTGTGACCTCCCGTAGAGGCCTGGAGGATGTGAAGGCGAGCTGTGCAGACATCCACTCAGATCACAGCGCTGGACTGTCGAAAACACTGCAGGACTACAGGTAATGCAGCGTCAGATTGACTTTATTTAACCACGAAAGATAAAAAGAGAGATATACTCTGAAACATCTATCAGAAATTAAATGAATGAGTTCAACACCAAAACACACCACGTGACATGAGAGTCAAGGACAGAGAACAAAGTGTAGGATGAAACTTTTTTTGTGCAGAATTAGCTCAAAGGCGACACAGTGCGAAGTAGGTTTTGAAGACCGCATTGCTTTTGAAAGACAGAATGAATGACGGTGCGAATAGCAATAGCCAGTTGCTGAAGACACTGCTGCCTTATGGTCAGTACAGCTGCCCTGGATTGCGTCACACAATGACAAATCAAAGCGTGATAATGAGGACGTAGAAAACGCACCAACTCAAATCACTTAACGCAGCAGGAAGTCACAAAACACACACCGGTCAATTAAAAAAACAAAACAAAACAAAAAAACGCTCTTTCAAAACTTGCAGCTGAGAAGATCCTGCACTGTCCGTCACTTCCAGTCAACTGCAAACATGCTAATCTCCAGTGGACAGTCTTTCCTAAAACTCCTCACTGTCACCAGGAGTGAAGAAGTTTTCAGTTCACTTATGTTCAGTTTCCCAGTTTGAAATGATGTCGACCCACTGGACACCACAGCCTGGCTGGTGTTTGGTGTCTGCAGCGGTAGAATTGAGGACTGTCTTGTTTATAGGGTTAATAAATATGTTATAATTGTAATAATCACATTGGTTAAGGCCACTGACTCTCATCTTGCAATATGTCTGGTGCCAGCGTCGTCTGAGCCTTTAATCTAATGAACCTAATAATCTAGTGAGTGAATGAAAAGAGCCTGAATGAATTTCTGTTCTTTAACAGGGCAACTTTTTTTGGCGTGAATGAGATCACAGTGAGAGTGCCCTCGCTCTTCACACTGCTCATAAAGGAAGTGCGTATTGCCTCTGCCGCCACTTATTCTTGCATAATAATAATAATAATAATAATAATAATAATAATTCTCACCTGTCTCTTCTCCTTTTCAGGTCTTGAATCCCTTTTACATCTTCCAGCTGTTCAGTGTTATTCTGTGGTGTACAGACAGTTATTACTACTACGCCTCGGCCATCGTCCTCATGTCTATCATATCAATAATTACCTCGCTGTACACCGTTAAAAAGGTGAGTGTAATGGCCATTTGTCCTTTACTTCACTTTTGCGGTTGATATCCAAACTGAACAAACAAAATAAAATTCATTAAAATCAAGTCAAACAGCCCACAGCCAATTGTCCAGGCGAAGAAATATATTTCGTCAAGCCAAACAAAACAAAATAATTAAATATGACAAAAATGACAAATAGCTCCAGCAGTGAAAGTGGACACAGAAGACTTATTGCATTTTTTTTGTTCTTGAAGGTGACAGCAAAGCTTGCACAGTAAAGACCAGAGACACAGATTTCTGTTAGAAAACATGTACATTTTGCATAGTGTTGGACCTTTAATAATCTTACTTTTTATTTAGCTGAAAACTACATTTCTGTGTGTGTGTTTTTGTTGGGTTTTTTTTGCCCTTTTTTATTCCATGCTATTTCCCTTTTCTCAGCAATTTGTCATGCTGCACGACATGGTGGCTGCACACAGCGTGGTCCGCGTGTCAGTGTGCCGTGGAGACAAAGGCAGGTCCCAGCTGATCACACACAGCAGCAAACAGAACAACAGTCTCGCCTTCCCTCGGCGGTGAGAGGAGTACACTGCTTTGGTCTGATGTTGAAGTGCTGTGTCCTCCTGACCTTGCCCCCAGACATCTGCCAGGCCATGTCCACGGACCTCGTGCCCGGCGACGTCATCGTCATCCCGGCCAACGGGATGATCATGCCCTGCGACGCCGCGCTCGTCCAAGGAACCTGCATCGTGAACGAGAGCATGCTGACAGGTGGGGGTTCCTCTGGGAACGCCGTCGCCCTCCGCCAGCGCCCACACGCCGTCACTCAAAGTCTCCCTCCTCCTTGTGTCTCCAGGGGAGAGCGTCCCGGTCACCAAGACCAGCCTGCCCACCTCGGGGCAGGAGGCGGAGGCCAGCTACAGCACGGAGGAGCACAAGAGGCACACGCTGTTCTGTGGCACTCAGGTCATCCAGACACGCTTCTACACCGGCGAGCTGGTGAAGGCTGTGGTCGTCAGGACAGGTGAGGAGGAGGAGGGTGGGGCCAGGCCTAGAGCATGCCTGAGCATGGCCATGTAAGGAAGTCCGGCACGCATAGACATCAATGCACACAATGTTAAAAAAAAAGAGGGTAAATAAGCTTGCAGAACCATGCACAACAACTTGCAGGGCTCACGCCCAAATGCATGAACCTCAATATTTGACACTAGTATCCAACGTTGTAACAGCATTTAGAACTCAGAAAAGAGGAAAAGCATAGTAGGTCCC